>NC_142200.1:77500-419665 GCF_049639895.1 Pseudopodoces humilis | reverse complement strand
GCACACCTTTTTATAGGGTTCTACAGGGTCTGTGGGCAGAGCAAGCTACTATTGGCTAGTACACACAAGTTTACATTCTTATCCTTGTACACAGGAACATTGTTTTACTTTCTACAGGCAAGTTTCAAGGATTTTAGCCTTTAATATTGCGACTTATCCCAGAGGCTGGTTTGTGCAGACAGACCTTTACCAATATATAAAATACAGCAACAACAATACAGTAGAACTGGCTGGTAGGCATCTCTCCTAAAAAACAGAGAAAGAAAAGCACAGTGCCTTAGGACCTCCAAAGAATGTGATCTAATCTAATGGATGGCACTGAGTTTGTCTGCATCATCAGGTTCCACCAAGTGCTGCCATGCTGCTCCTGAAGCATCTCAGGATTCAAGTTCTCTTCAGCCCAGGGCCAGACAGCTTCCAGTACCCAGCAGCAGACACCTTTCTGTATTTGTGTATGAAAGCATCAGTTTTCCCCAGTCTAACGGCATAGACACCCTCTGGCACCAGAGACCCGAAATATCTGCTGAGAACAGCTTCTTCACCACTCAATGCCAAGGAGAAAGAATTCCCATCCACACTCGGGGCTTGTGTAGGGGCTGCTCCGCTGTCGCCATCAGCAAAGGCTTCGGCAGAGTCACCTCCAGCACGCATGGTCAAATCATCCACGCGTCTGCGGAGCTCCTGGCTCAGCAACAACACGAGAGTCCCCCCAACACGAAGCACTCTGGCAATCACAGGAAAAATAAAGGTTAGGTGTTGATCCTTCCTGGCATCCCTTTGCCTGTGCAGAATGCAACACTGCTGACACTTCAGATGCCACCTGCATTCAGTAAAACATCTGAGTGTGTTGTAGCTCAACTCAGTGAGCTGCATCTCCAAAAGGAATTTAAATCCCAGACCTTCTTACCTCTTTCTAAATGGGAGAACAGGGCCTTGTCTTGACTCCAAAACATTTCTGCTGCTATCAGTTCTTTCTACTGGGTTATCAGGGAAGATAGACTCATTTTTTTACCCCCTTCAGCATTCTTTCAAGGACTGAGGGTCCCATCAAGCCTATGTTTTTTGGAAATTGCAAAGCAACAGCCTCCCACTGCAGCAAGGGCTTCCCAGATTAGTAGGGTAATTCTGAAACTGGCCCTTCCTTTTGGAAACTTTAAAAGTCTGCCCTTTCCCTGTTCCATTGATCCTTAATAGCTTTTAAACTCAGGAAGTAGAGGAAAATTAACTGTTGTTTGTAATTAATTTTTCTACATATATGTCCAAACATTACACTTGACTTTGAAAGAGGGGTAAAAAAAATACTATCCTGACTGAGTTTACAGCAAGTAGCTTGAACAGGGGCTCTCATGGTAATGGTCCCTTCGTCATCTCCACCTTCCCAAGGGACTATTTTGCTTAGGATGGACCAACAGAGCAAGTAAGGCCGGAAGACAAGCCCAGTAGGATCGGCACACCAATCTGTGGAGCCACACCCCACCCTCTCCACCGCCTTCCTGCATTGGGTTCGTGAGATCAACACCCACTGAAGACCAGTCCCAGAGAAAGGGCTTGTTTTTAGGCAAGAAGCAGAGGGGAAGATGGCTTGAACTGTCTGTTAGAAGCAGCAGTTTAGCTTAGCTCAAATCTGCCATAAAGCGACATAGTGAGAGATGAAAGGACACACCTAAAAATCAGACCAGGTTGCTAGTCAGATACTCCTGGATAGCAAGGAAAATACATCCCACTTTTTCTAGTCCTTCCTGTCAAGGCAGGCTGGTCAAAGCTTGGCCGTGACCTCAAAAGAGAAAAGCCTGTGATTTTATACAAGCAGGCCTCAACTGAAAAAGGATTATAGCTTATACATTACACCTGCCCATGCTTTAACTTTGTCCAGGTAGGCCTCTCCTCTTTTTCTTTTCTGCCACACTTTTGAGTGTGGCTCAGAAATATTTCACCATCGTGCCTTGCAAAGAGCATTTGTGAGCATGGTTCAAACAAGATCATTCCCTGTCAGCCTGCACTGCCATTGGCACTCACAGCTGGCAATACACAACACAACAGCCTCTAAGGGAGGTGTAAACAGTCTCTAAGGGACATGTAATTCCACAGCCTGCACAGGGTCAGACTAGAGAGCTGCAGACTGTTTGAATAAAGCAAATCTGAAGCTGACATCACAAACCATTGTGGCACTTACATCAAGCCCCAAACATGTCAAAGGCTACACCTACCTCTCCATTTCCTGGAGAATATCTGTTAGAAGCTGGGCATCATTTGTGGTCTTGAACTTCTTCCCAAATGGAATATCTGAAATAACACTGTCGAAGCTTTCAGAAGGCAATGGCAACACTGCAGAATAAAGGCAGGTCTTTATATCTCTCTGTCTGAAAAATGCACAGCAGCTATGTCACCAGTTCCCCTTTCAACACTATCTGACAGCTCTTTTGGGGTTATGCACCCAGATTCACAGGTCCTTCTGCACTTGCCCTCACAAACACCACTATGGAGCCACCACCCCTCTTCAGACTGGGAAGAGACAAACGCATGACAGCATCATTTAGTTTGCAGATTCCCTGGTCCTGATGAGGTCTGCCCCTGCAGCAAGACTCTCCTATAGGGCACCACATGGGTCCAAATTAACTGCTGTGTCTCAACACACAGTACATCTTAAACATGAAAATAATTTAGCAAAACACAGAAGAAGAGCTAAGTTTGTGAGCACTTAGTGCAAATGCTCAAGTATGTATGTATAAATGGCAAGGAACCACATCAAATTCCTCTCCATTCCCCTTTTCTCCCCCCAGAAATCTGGTTACAGCCAGAATCACCTGGATTCTGCCAGCTAGTGTCTTTGAAGTGTTGCCTTAAAGTTTCTGCATCAGAGCAAAGGTCAGTTCCCCTAACGAAGATGCAGCCCTGTGCCTGTGGTGATGAAGGCTGGCCACATGCCAGGCTGTGCAGGCCAGGCTGAGATCCCTCCTGAGATCCTGGGGTCCTCCATCCCTCAGGGTGCTCAAAACTGACTGGTCAAGGCCCTGAGCAGACAACAGGACTGAAGACTTCCAACAGTCCCTCCTCATCTAAACTCTGCTGAGATTCTACACTAACTTTTCTAGAGCTAGCTGGAGATGTTTCCCAGACCATTCTTGGGCCAACACTTGCAGCACAACAACTGGGTATCAATTTTATCTGCAAATGAAAGGATGTCACCTACAGTCCTGTTCAAGACATGCAGAAATAACAGCTTTTGACCAGTAATGAAGACACCAACTGTTTGTTCAGTTTAGAAAACCCGACACGTAAGTAAGTACCTTCCATTATCCTAGAAACCAAACATGGCTTTTAAGTGAGAAATAAACCTACATTTTTATTAAAAAAAAAATAATATTTCTTATCATTCCAGTAAAAAATAAATACTACAAGGTAAAAAAATATGCAAACTCCATCACTCATGCACAAGGGAAAACAGCCAGCTTGCCCATCAAGAATTTCATATAGTGATAATTTACTCTCAGACTTTGAGGTCCAGAATAAGGTCATGAATTTATTACCTTCTCTACAGACTAGCTTGTGAATTAAGAGCAAACAGATTCCCTCTTACAGGAAAAAGGCATCATCATTCAAAATACACCAACTGCAAAACATGAACAATTCAGCTTATCTTAATGAGTCCTCACCATTGCTCACCTGGTCAATTTAAGTTTCAGGATGCATTTTATTTAGATTTCTCCTGGCTGGAACTCTCACATGTACATACTCTTTGTCGTACCCACACATTTACCATTAAGAGAGACAACTACTGTCCATGCCAGACAATTATAATTTTTATTGTCTTCTGCTGACTTCATTCTTACCAAAGTTCCCAGGTGCAGGCAGCAGGGAGGAAGAACAAATACTTATCCCTTCACAAGCACTACAGAGTCACCACCCAGCTATTTGTTGGGAGTTAGCTCTAAAATATATCACCTCGAGAGAACCTACATTTCCTGTAGAATCCCAGAAACACAAAAAAGATTCACTTGGAAAGCCTACAGACATACCTTTCACAGAAGCTTTAAGCAACTCAATCTTATCCATTAAGCCTGCAGTTCTAATATTCCCATCTGCACCTTCTAACTGTGAATCACTTATATCAGCACCCCAGTAATAGGCTTCCTGTTCAGAGAGAAAGAGGAAAGTACTTTTGTTAACACTCGGGTTATTTGTTTTATGAACCCTTCTCAGAATTGCCTTGCTGCACAGCTCCTGCAAGACAACCCCCTTTCTGGGATATCTGCTATTGTTATACAGAGCAACTCGCAATCCAGAGGATGGAGGAACAGATGAAGTATGTGCTGTCTTCATTCCTGTGATGTTCTGGTCTACTCAAGACACTTGAAATTACAGAAATATCAAGAGCATGTCCTAACAGCAAGATGGCAGCTAGGTACAGCCAGCCCCACTGCCTCTAACGGTCCCATCACACCAACTCCTCCAAACCCAGAATAAGCCCAGGAAGATTTACGAGTCCGTGGTTGCCTCACACAAACCCTGCAGTGTGAATCAACAGCTGCACCAGCCTGCAAGACATTCATTTGCAGGAACGTTTGTACTAAATTACTTTTAGCAGCTGCCTAGAAAGATTGGGGTTTTTTTTCACCTTTCCAGCAATGGACTTTGGCCTAACCAGTAGAAAGAAAACCCTGTATCACAACTGGCAGTTTCCCTGCAAAGGTCCAGCCAGCTGTGACTGGGATACTTACAGGCCATTCTTTGGCAGCCTCCAGCAGTATCATTCCTAGCCCACACATGGGATCCAGCACAAAGGCACCAGCCTACAAAAACAGAGGGGTTACTGCATCCCAAGCAAGACAGACACAGGACAAAGCTTACAGAGGCATGTACATAATCCCACCCAGTCCAGCACAGGTCAACAATAATCACTGGTAATCTCAGGCCAAACTCGCTTGTAAGGGAACATAGTAAAAAGCACCAACAGCTTCACTACAGACAGCCCTGAGGTGACATTCAGGAGGAAATACTACAAGTGGTCTGCAGACAGATATTGGTACCAAATTAATCTGTGAAAAGATGTCACATTTCCTTAGAAAACAACACCAAACAAGGTTTCATATTGTCACTGGACAGTGAAAAACATGCTGCTACTTAGACATGTATCTGTACAAGAATTAACAGCTCTGTTGAGGAGCACCTGGAATTACAGCAGACACCTGGCTGAACGGCAGGTGACAGCACACTCTCATCACAGGCATGGCAGATCCTGTCCACATGCACTAGAGAATGGGGCATTAAAATCACCACTCTCCTTCACAGCATCCAGCTCCAGCCCCGATGAGCAGCACCCCCCTCTCATTCATTCAGGACTCCATTTCTTTGCAAGGAACATTCACTGACACTGATTTCAGCCAGAGATGCCATGGCCCATGCGACTGTTGACCGCAGTCCTGCTGTTTGGATATACTCTCTGTTTGCCAATGGAAGCCTGCAGACAGCAAAAAATCAAACAAAAAAATTAACTAAAACATCAGCAGAACCACCTAGAAAAGCCCACATAATGTCAAAGAACAAATGAACTGGACAGATCTACTGAAGGACAGAGAAGTCTGCTTTTAATTATAACTCAATGCAAAGTCTGGTCTGTGTGTTCATTTAAAACCCAGGCAGATGACAAGACCAGTTTGACAACCAGTGATTATCAAACCAGAAGAGAAATACTCATGGTGGACAGCAAGATTTACAAATCTGTTCTGATACTGCCACGACAAATCTGGTGGGGAGAATGCTTACCTGAAAAGAGGAATCCCCACCACAGAGTGAATGTCATTAAGATGTACAAAGATCTAAAAGAGGAAAAAAGCAACCCCAACATTTTGAAGTCTCAAACTGACACGACAATAGCTTTAATTTAAACCAGACACAGATGCTTCTGCAAGTTTTTAAGAACAAAAATGCATACTATAAACAATAACAATTGGAAGAAATCCCACTAGATAATCTGAATGCCAATTTAAAGGTGATTTAATGCTTAAGCAAGCTGAAGGGGATTTTGTCACCCAGGAATCCATCAGCAATAAATTCAAGCAAGCACTTGAATTTATAAGGGGACCTATTTTTCCTTAACACAGCATGGGAATTTTTATTTATAAATCCATTTACTACAAGTGGGAGAATATTATTCACGGTATACTAGCAACTAAATTAATAAATAAAGATGAAAAAAGCGCCAACCAAACAAAAAAAACCCAAAAAACAAAAAAAAAAATACAAAAAAAATCAAAAAAACCCAAACCCCAACAAACAAAAAACCCAAAACAAACAACAACTAACCCCACCATTACCCCCACTAGTGCCACTAAGGGGAAATTCCAATAGAAGTCATGTATAAGTAATCCTTCCAGAAATGTAGGCAGCTAGAAGAAATTGTTCTGCTGTCCCACAGAGAGCATACCAAGAGAAGACTGAGCTCCCCAGCAGGTTTTGCATGACTGCAATCCCTGCCCCGAGAAAGCACATCATGCTGTTGAAAAATCCTAGTCCTCAGCATTTGAACAGTTTCAGAGCAAAAATCTGGGCAAGAACAGATGAGCCTCAACAAACCTGCACATAATGCTCAGTATGGGAAAACCAGTGCCAGTAAATGAACTCAAGATTTTCAACAAGTCTCAGATCTCTCAGCATGAGTGCTGAGAGCAACATCCACAAGTCAAGTGCAGGGATGGAGAAGCAGTTCGTCAAGAGCAAGGAGTCCTTTTGAAGGTCTCCAGGCAGCTGCACCAGCAAGGGTACACTAAGCCAGCTGTTTGTCACACACAAGGCCCGGGGGAGGCTCTTCCACAAATGGCATTCTCAAATCTAGCTCCTTGAGAACATGCCCTTGCTGCTTGCTTACTTCCCCTCCAGAGGCCACAGATGCCCCATGGCTCAGGTGATTTCCATTTTTACACAGAGTCCAGCAGTCTGTATGGGTGCTGGATCCTGAAACACCTGCTGTATGGATCCTTCCCCGCCCATGCAGGCCCAAGCAGCCAGGCTGGTGTTTATTACAGAGCTCTGGAAACCACACACACACAGGGACAGCACACGTGCTTTGCTCAGTGGTTCCAGCTGATTTACAGGTAAATTCAGGGGCAGAAAGACCAGCAGGGAGAGGCCGTGGTCCCACGTGCCAAGGTTCAGGGGTGATTCTGGAAGCATCAACAGGCAGACAAGTACCACTACCTCCAGGTCAGGGTCCCGCAGATCAGCATGCCACCCACACTGCTTCACAAGTGCGATGCCAATGGCTTTTCCAATCTCCTACAAGGGGAAAGAACAGTCACAGGCAATAAAAAACCACAGAATTCGGGAAACTGTAGATCACAGCCTTGGATGCACAACCCTCAAAGGGAAAAGAAAAATCCACGCAATTCACACTGGAAGAGGTACAACAGGGCACATCAAGTGAGTGGGGGGCAAAGCAAACATGCCACATGGCAAACAACCGATGTTTAACTGGAGCGAGAGAGGCTAAAGTTCAAGTCCTGACCAAGTCACAACAAAATATTCACTTGAGTTGGACTTGATCCTTGTGGATCCCTTCCAACTCAGAATATTCTGTGATTGCCACCATTTTGCAATTCTTAATCACATGCACAAAATACTTCCAATGGCTCTAAGGCAGATTATCCAACAGAAAACCTACAAATGCACAACTATAACTCACAGTTTTAACATTTTCATTACATACAGAAAGCTCTGATTACCTTCAGATTGTATGTTCAAACATAGTTTGACAAATTTAGTCAAACACCTTTGTAGGGAGGCTCATGTGTCTCACCTCACCAAGGTACTAGTTTTCCAAATCTAAATTGTTACCTTTAAGCGAGAGAAAATTTCCCATCTGCACAGATGGGAAAAGGGCTGGATCAAACGGAATCTTGGAGGTCTGTATGCCACTATTCTTTTCCAAGGACCAAGCTCCACTTCTCCCAAGACCCATCCCAGGGTTGCATTCCTGAAGAACAAGTTCTCCCCAGTGCCCAACCAGAGGCAACTGAAGCTGCAAGTTCTGGCTTTTATCCCTTCTTCTAGACTGAATGCCACAGCTGAGAGAAGCCTGGCTCCATGGTCCTTGCAATGGCCCTGTAAGTAGCCGTAAACTTATTCCATCACTCCTTAGCCTCCACAGGCCCAGAAACCTCAAACTCTTTTTGCTTATCCTCAGTAAAAGGAGTGTTGAAAAACACTAAGGGTAACAGTGCACAAAAATGAAAAACAGCATTTGTATTTTCACTTGTTTAAGGTGAATGCAGATTAAGGGCTTTTTGAGAAAATACAGAGAAAGCTTACATCAGTTTGTTATTCCAGAACACACAACACAGCTGAAACTACAAACTACATATCTCTGTTTACCTTTGCTGAATTCTTTTAAAACACAGATACATCAGCATACCTGTGAAGTAAGTATTTTGGCAATCGCTCCGCTACAACGACAAGACACTCTGAAACTGAAGCTAAGCTCCTCATTCGCAGTGGGATTCTCCCCACTGCCTTTGGAAGGGAATTCTGAGGAAGTCTTGCTCTCAATACAGCACTCCTGACCGCTCATTCTCTCCGGTGCCACACAGGTCTCTCCAGCTTCCGCCTGACATTCCTCAGACATAATTGCTCTCACTTGTTCTGTTTTTTGCCTTTTACTTGCAGTATTTGTCTCTTCTGAATTTCTCTTCAGAGCCGATGACTTTTCTTCAGAGACATCATCTGTTTTCCTCTCGTGTCCATGAAGCTTTCTCCAAACAGAGATAATATCCAGCCAGTATTCTGGTTCCTCAGTGACAAAGCTTTTAATTTCATGAAGCATTTTCCCTGGAAGAAAAAAGCAGATTTGGGTTAAGTACTTCAGCCTCGGCATTTCACTTCCCTACAAACTGAGAACAGCTGTTAACAGCAACTGTGTTCTGATTTCATTAATGTGTGAATCCAAAAACCATCAGCTGACACCAAAGGCACAGCTGAGCTCTCAGCACCCACTAGAAGCCACACAGGCATCCCTCTGATTACAAGCTCTGCCCAAGCAAGATTAAATCACGCAAGCTTTGAATTCTGCACAGGAAATCAACAGCTGTAGAAAACCAGACCACTTGAGACTCTCACCATGGGAGAGTCATTCCCAGGGACAGAGGACCATGCCATCCTCCCCAGAAAGCACTTGGCCCAGGATTAAGGGATGCAGGACACTTTCCAGAATTGAAAGACAGATACAAACATTAATTACTTTGAGTCATCTCAGACAAAAACAAGTTTATTCTTTGAGAAAGAAAATTTCTGCTTCCCATTCATCACTTTGCCTTCAATCCTGACACATGTGGGCAGTCTTGCAGCTAGCTACGAGAGGCACAAGGAACAGAGAGGCCAATTCACTTAAATAGTTCAAAGCTGGTCAAGAAAAAAAAATAAAGGTCTTTATAGTTATCACTTAAAATTTTAGAATCATGATCAAATTTCATTCTCAAAGGTGAAGGTAATCTCCCACATAAAAACCCACCAGGAGGCAGATATCAATCCATCTAACCTGAAATTCTCATTCCAACACTGACAGAGAGGATGACCCAAGTAGCTGAGACTTAGAAGGAAGCTGTGTACTCAACAGTAAACTGACACAAGATATAGGTCGGGATTCACTCTTTTTAATAGAAAAAAAGACCTACTGTTAAACCCAAGAGATCTAGAACTGAACTTTGGTTTTCGAGTGGGGTGTCGTTCTCTTTTTTGGGACCAGACCGGGGACAGAATCTCAAAAATACAAATATACATTCAGTGCCAGCAGAATACAGGCTAGAAGGTAGCTACTGAAAACAATTTAAAAGCACTTTTCATATTAAAAAAATGTTGAAAACATACATGGACGGAAGACACTTCAGAATCGATTACTATATTAGAACTACAACCACTAGTGAAAAAATAAACATCTCGACTTTTATAATTAGGGCTCAAACGGAGGCTTCCGTTCCCGCGCAGCCCGTGTCCGGGCCGTACCTCTATTCCTGGCCACCGGCAGCGGGCCGTGCTTCTTCAGCAGCAGGAACAGGCGCTCCCCCGACCGCAGCTTCCGCAGCTCGCCCGGCCCCGCCGCCGCCCTGAAGAACACTTTTCCCGCGACGCAGTCCACCTCCGGGGAGAACACCCGTCGGACGCGGCCGGGCGGCTCCGGGTGAGCCCCTGCCGCACCCCGCCCCAGCTCCTTAAGGGTGACGGTTCCCGGCCCGCGGTGCGGGGCCCTTCCGACCCCGACCAGCCCCGCGGCGCCCCCCGCACGGGCGGCGGCCCAGCCCCGGCCCTGCTCGCCGGGCTCCGGGGCGCGCAGCGTTCCCTGCCGAGCCGGACGGACCGCCCGGGCGGGCACCGGCACCGCCCCACTCACCGCTCACCCGGACCGGACCAGACGGGACCGCCCGGGCGGGCACCGGCACCGCCCCACTCACCGCTCACCCGGACCGGACCAGACGGGACCGCCCGGGCGGGCACCGGCACCGCCCCACTCACCGCTCACCCGGACCGGACCAGACGGGACCGCCCGGGCGGGCACCGGCTCCCCGCTCACCTCCGTGGCGCCGAGCCGCGCCTGCACCTCCCTCGCGAGGAAGGGCTCCAGCCCGCGGCCCGCCGTGCAGAAAAACCGCCCGGGCTCCGCCGGCGACATCTTGACGAGGCGGGGCCTCGCCGGGGGCGGCGCCCCGGCAGCGGATTGACAGGCCCGGGCGCCAGGAACAGGATTTAAAAGCGCCTGGGTTTTTTATTGTTTCATGTGGTTTATTACTCTATTCTATTCGATTCGATTCGATTCGATTCGCCTTCGGACACCCGACCCGTACGTGCTGTTTGTGCAGGACAAACGCATTTTCCATACGGAAATGCACAAGATACTTGTCACCAACTGTTCAGCAGGGCAGGCTCGGGCACTTGCAATGGCTTTATTCTCTCTACAATTAATCCTGTATAGTGATGACTATATCATTAATACAGATACAAACGATTATTTTATTAATACAGATACACACGATTATTTTAATTGTAAATTTAGAAGTGAAAAAAATATTTTCTGTTGCTATTCTACACATTCTATACATATACATATTCTACATTTTGGATGGAAGTTCCAGCTGTTCTTTTGGCATGATCTGCAACTTCAGAAGAAAAAGGACAGGAAAATAGATCTCTTCAGAGCTCTAAATCCACTATGTAGTAAATTACACAAGATAGATACCAGCCAGCAGAATATCGAGGATCTGAATTCAGTACAGTAGTGATTCTTCCTCCACAGATAACAAGAAAAATCTTGCAAAAAAGAAAAGCTAGGAGCTTGCATTATGTAACTAAGACAAATAGCATGTGTTACAGCCTTTTTTCCAGATGTTTGTAAACAATACATTTACGACTTTAGGCAAAGAAAGAAAAGTTCTTGAGTTGGTCCTTGCACCTTTCACACATAAACAGCATTGTAAATGTGCAAGGATGTCAGCAAACACCTGCATTTCATGCATAATAGCTTAAGCATGCATTTTGTAGAGTTTACTAAGGCTACTGTGCAAAAAAGATTCTCAGTCACTGAGTAATTCTCTAAAAATTACTAGTAACATTCCTAAAGTTTAACAGTCTCTGTGTGAGATTATTGGGAAAAAAATCATCCTTGTAGTTCACTCTCAATACTGTACACAACTCAGCACTGAAAAATGAGAGAACACTAGTAACAGCCTGCACGGCCAACAAAGTGTTGAGAAACATGAATTAATATGCATTGCGGTTTACTTCAAAATATTTAAATATTTTTAAATGGCACAAAGCTTGGTACAAGTGCATCTGACAGTGCAAACACAGGTATATGAAGCGCCAATCATTCAGGCCAGATCTATTTTTATGTATCTTGAAATCACTGCTTTCATTTGTTGTTGTCAGATAAATGCTACAGCTTGTCAAACTGTAAGAAAAATCAAAGTCAAAACAATTTTGGGGCTTTTTCAATATCAGATCACTAATTTCCCCACAATTTAGGTTTTGATCTTCCACTCCTGGAACTCCTTATATTATTTTATTTTTAAAAACACAAGCATTAATTTTCTTTTTCAAGGTTTGAGACTCGATTATAGGAGACAGTTAAAACTGTATAGTGTATATTGGAACAGTAACTATCAATGTCTGAATATTTTAACATTGTTTGAAATTTTAGTAAGACCTGTCAGGAGCATAGCTATTGCTATTCAAGGACTTAAAAACAAAACAAAGTTATAAAAGCAGTATATTTGAGGTTAGTATCCAGAGTTTTTCTGCTTATCTTGCAATACAAAATGGTATTCCTTTACACAATGGTTCCTATTTCATTGCAGATACTAAAAATATACTAAAAAGCTAGCCATTGGCATTTACCTCACTTAATCTCCTGAAAAAGGTGACAATACAGGTGACACAAAGCAGTGAAGTAAGAGCAGTATTCCAGCCTTCAAACTTATAAAGTCTAAGAAATTTCAGAGCCCTAAGATTATTTGAATAGACTGTGATGCACTGGATGCATGGATGGAGTTTATACATGCTGTTTCAAGAAGAAATTCACCTCCCCCCATTTCAGGACCATTTTTTAAACACTACCATAACAATATTAAGAGAAGAGTGAAAAACCAAAAACTTGATCAATATGCAGTTTTAGCTATCTGTACTATTTTAAATAGTCTATCCTCTTCTCACTTTCTCGTTTTCACGTGTTAACAAAACTTCAGGATTTGAAATTTCTGCATCAAACCAGACTGTCCAAACTCAGAACACATGCTGAGTGTGACAGTGTAGGCACTGAACCAAATTCAAATACTTCAATATTTGAATTATATTATTATATATATTATATTTATTATAAAATACATAATATTATATAAAATATATATTGTATATTATAATATATAATATATAATATACAATATACAATATATATATAATAGATAATATTATATTATTATATTATATATTAAGTATATTCAACACTTCAAATAATTAAAATTGCTTAATTCATTACAAAGCAAAAGCATTTTTATTCCTGTGACCTAACTCTGGTATAACACTGTGACAAGGATACATCCCGATCTCGTAACATTAATTTCTAACATCAGCGTGTTATTATTATCCAAAATTTAAATCCTGCATCCCTCACTCGTAGCTGTTGCAGATATACAGTTTCAGGTATTGCTGGTCTCCAAGGGTATCTTCTTCAAATGAAAACTTGTGGAAGTAAATACCATGCCTTCTCTCTTAGTCTTCTATGAATATTCATATTTTCACTTATGACTCCTTCAAGAAATTTGTTTCTATTGCATTTGCATCATCCTTTGCCTTTCCTACATGTTCAAGGTACGTCCAAAAGGAACACAATGTCACAACCAGACCTCAGGAGTGCTACACAGTAGAGTGCAAGGTGCCTTTTCACCCTGATCTGACAAGTCGTGAACTGCTAGACAAAAGCAGCAACTGAACCAAGACAAAAATAACATGCAGCTCAAAGAGTGGGATAGTAACGGGATTCAAATGAGAAAACACTTCTGCAGGAAATTAAGCTTTGGATCATGTTCTCTACAGTTAGATCAAAAACAGTTTCTGTGAAGAAATTCCTAGAAGTAAGGATAAATGCTGTTCATTCTTACGAAATTGAAATAGAACACCTAGCAGTTAAATTACTTGCACTGCACCTATAATCCAAATTGCCAGACAGAAGCGATCTGCAAAATAAAAGCCCTGCCTGTCTGCCAGCATAACCTGTGCTTTCTTCAGCTGACTTAGCTGACACATTATACACTTCTCTACGAAGTCAAGACAAAGCACTGAAAATACCTTAGAACTTTAGTCCCTCCCATCAGTTAGACAGAAGAACAAAGCCATGTTTCTAAGCCCCTCGTTCCTAGAACATGGCTAAGAAGGTTTCTAAAAGACTTCTGGCAGATATTTGGTTAGTTCTGTACTGCAGCAACCATAAACTCTGTAATTCTTGTTTCATATTAAATTCTTTCCAGTTGAGATTTTGGACAGATCCAATCCTCCAAGCTCCTTTCAAACAGTCCACAGAAATCAGTCTGCTCCAGTCTGTGTTTATAGTTTCTTCACAGAGAAAACAATTTGAAGCTACCCTTGTTCCTCAGAATTTCCTGGCCTCACTTTTAGTTCAGGTCCACAAAGGTAGACATTTGCAAAAACAGAGCATAGCGCTAGGACTTCCCTTTTTATTTCCAACATCACCATCAAAATGAGGCATGAGCTCTCATCTCCCTATACTTCATTCTTCAATAGAACATTTGTAAGTATCTATGCTCCAAAGTTCCTCCATTTGACTTCCTATTATCAAAAAACCCTGCAGATGGCTAGGAAGTCCTTTCAATACTACTTTTTAAAATTAGCACTTTCTACAAAAGACTTGCAGGACACTGCAGGGTTATGCAGTGGGTATAAAACTCGTGTCTGGCTCCTGTCAGGTATTTTTGCAGCCTCTGAAAACACACGCAAGTCTCAATCACAGCTGGTTTTCTTTGCTATCCCTTCATCCAAAACCAGTTGGCAGTACTACAATACTGTTTTCATGCTAAGAATATTTACTGCAATTTTTGATTAAGACTTTTTATTTTTCTGTTCTTCTCAAGGTGAAGTTGAGCTTACTTTGCAATTCACAAAATAGACTTAGAATGACACTGCATGTCCCAATTCACTCAGTAGATTAAATTAAAAATGAACTAGTCCACTTCCTACATAAATTCATTTTAAGTGTATTTTAATAAATCCATTATTTAAGTAACTTGCTCTTTCAGTCAAATAGGACAGCAGAGACTTGAACAGTCTTCTTTCTACTTTTGAGAAGTATTTTGACTGCTTTTACCTTGATTGAAAGCTTAATCTGTGTGAGTTTTGGGAATTACTAATACTAATGGAGAACAGAGCTTATAACTGGAGTCTGCAAATGCAATGTGCAACCACAAGGAACTGAAGTGTTTGGAGAAGACAGAAACACTCAAGATTCCCATGGAAAGCTTTCACCATAAATGTCTGATGTTAGACATGAAATTAGAATTTTGACAACTAGGTCCTTTGAGTTAACAGCAGTTTAATTAAAAATTAATACAATTTAGTAAATTGTATAGCAATTTGATATAAAATAATACAATTTAGTAAAATAATATAATTTAATAAAAAAATACAATTTATATATGTAATTTGCCAGTAATTAAGTATGATTAAAGCATAAGCAAAACCGACCAGGGTACGGGGAGGGCTCATCACCCCACCTCACGTACAAAACCGACCGGGGTACAGAGGGGGTTTCTCACCCTGCTTCACATACAAAACAATTCAAACTAAACTTATATACTGTATGCTTATACATATTAATTAATGTTTCCCATAAGTTTCCTCCTATTTCTGATTTTCTGACTTTATGTCACTATTCCTCACGGTGCATGCCTCACTTGGTCACTTGGTTCGGGGGTCTTCAGTCTTCTTTTGGTGGTCTTTGGACAAAGGCTTACACTCATCCTCGTTGTCCTTTGGAAAACCTCACGGGTCTGTGCGTACGTACTAAGCATTGTGCTATGTAAGTCTACTAATTAGTCTTACATTTGATGAATTTTAGGCCCTATGCCTGAAGTCGTTCTAATTTTGTCCATTTCAAGGTAGTTTTCGTCTTGGGACATCACTTGTCTTCCAAACTACATCCTGTACCTTAATTTTGACATATAACATCTGTGAAGGGGTACATCTGCCTTCTAACACTGATTCTTTTGATTGCTTCTAATAATAACTTTCCAAATAGTTAAAATTTAGTTAGCACGAAACAATTCCATTTGTAAGACTGAGAATTATTAATTTAATATTTTTGTGTAGTTGTGTGTATTATTCAATAGACAAGACTCAAATCATGTAAAGTGAATGAAGAAAAGATAATGAAAGTGTAGCACCCAGCCCCTCTCCACGATTGTATTTAATAAACAGCCAACAGGTGTGAAAACATTAGATTGTATTAGATTGATTGCAGCTGTTGTCTAAATCATATTTTAATCAGATTTAAGTGCTCAAGTCACTGGTAAAACTTGGACTTGGGTAGAGATGAGAATTGAACCAGTAGTCTCAGAAGCAGCACTCCACCAACCTCACTAGCTGGGCTGCCAGACAGATGGCCTTTTCCCATCTTGGTACCCATCATGCCAAAAGGCTAATGAACCACAATGAGAACAGAGGCAATTATCACAATCAAGACCTCAACTTTGGTGTATGCTGTTAAGTGTGCACACACAACTTTATGCCTCTATGAACACACTAAAGCAGATAAATATACAGATAAATGTAAAGCAGATAAACAATACAGCCTAAAGTAATTAGTGAGTCCCTTGAGGAATCCTAAATGAACATTTAAAACTAAACTGAATGCAATTTCTTAAAAAATATTTTTTTAAAATTTAATTTAAATTTAAAATTAATTAAATTTAAATTAAATTTAATTTTTTTTAAAAAGAGGCTGAGAGGAATAAGCCTCTTTGTAAGAATCAGAAATCATTATGAAATAAAGAAAACTTCCACACAAAATGAATGATGCTAGTGATGGAAGTATACATCAGCAATCCTGCATGACCAAAGACACCAGTTCACTAATAAAACTGAAGTCATATCTCAAAGTCATATAAATCCATTACACTAAATCCATATTCATAATATTCTCATTAAAAAAAAAAGAAGTCACAACAGAATATCTAATGACTGCATTCAGCTTACCAATTTTGATTTCAACCATCTATTTCAGACAAGAATTGGGCTTCAGAGATCTTCTCTACCTGCTATAAAACACAAGGAAAGAAAGCAAAACTCTTAGAGAACGTGACAAAAGTGTTAACACTCACTGAAGAGTGTTGTAGTAAGTAAATTTAATGAAGCTAAATAATATTTAGCCTCATCAGAAAAGCTGGAATTTGGGTGGGGGGAGGGAAGAAGAATCAAAATTAGGGGGGAAAAAAACCGAAAGAAGCGTAATTTAATCTCAGAATGCTTTACCTTGGAACGGACCTTAAAACTCGTCCAATCCCATCAACCTGCCATGGGAGGGACACCTTCCACTATCCCAGGCTGCTCCATCCTGGCCTTGGACACTACCAGGGATAGGGCAGCCACAGTTTCTCTGGACAACCCGTGCCAGGGCCTCTCCACCTTCACAGGGAAGAATTTCTTCCCAAGACCCCATCTAACTTTGCCCTCTGGCAGTGGGAAGCCATTCCCCCCGTGCTGTCCGTCCAGGCCCGAGTCCCAAGCCCTGCAAGGGCCCTCCCGCCCCTTCTCCTCCCGCCCCTTCTCCTCCCGCCCCTTCTCCTCCCTCAGCGTTCGCGCGCCGCCCGCCCGAGGTCACGGCGCCGCCGGGCGAGCTCCGCGGGGCTGTGCGCATGCGCGGTGCGCGGGGCCGTTTCCATGGCAGCGGGAGCCCACAGGGAGGTGCCGCCATGAGCCCGCCCGAGGTGGAGCCGCTCGTGTGCCGCAAATACGAGATCAAAAGGCGCCTGGGCAAGGGGGTGAGTGCCTGGCAGGGGGTGGTCTGTGGGATCTGGGCTGGTCGTGGGACCTGGGGGGGGGCTCATGAGAGCTCGGGGGGCGCCCGTGTGAAGGTCAGGGTACCGTGACAGCTCCAGGTGATCCGGGGCAGCTGAAGGGGTGTTTGGGAGTTTAGGCGTCCGCGGAAACTCTGTCGCTCAGGGCCTGGTGGAAGCTCCAGGTGACCCAGGGGAACTCCGGAGGACTGTAAGAGGTCAAGAGTAAATAGTAAAATGGATCCGAGTCTTAAAGTACGTTCTCTCTGTGCCTGCCAAATCCTTCTACATTGACTGTAACCCCATCACTTCAAATCATACTGCATCGAGTCATATCTTCTCCATAAAATGTATTTTTATACATGAGCCAATGGTAGTTTCTAAGATATGTGTCCTCAGACAATCTCTAAACCCTCCCGAGTTATCTGCTTTTCTATTCTGGCAGCTCTTTGCTATTGTTTAGTTGCGTTGATACAAGTATTAAAGTATTCGTATTTCCCTCATTATGTTCACAGAGTCAAGGAATCACTGAGGTGGAAAAGCCCTCTGAGCCTGTGGTGTCCAACCACTCCCCCAGCTATGCCAAGGCCACCACTGATCCATGTCCCCTAGTGCCAGGTCCATGTGGCTGTTAAATCCCCCCAGCGATGGGACTCCATGCCTGCCCTGAGGCAGTCTGTGTTGCGGCTTTTTCCGGTATCCAGCCTAAACCTCCCCTGGCACAACTTGAGGCTGTTTCCCAATTGCCAGCAGGGTAGTACTGTAGCACTTATCTGATGTACAACTGTTTGAACTGCCTGATGTGTGGTAAAGGTCCTGATCCCATGCTTCAGGACTACACGTGTTACTGAGAATCCTGCCTTGATGTCCTTAGAGTCCTGGGTTGGAAGAGACTTTAAAGCCCACTCAGTCCTACCCCTTGCCATGGGCATGGACACCTTACACTAGACCTGGTTGCTCCAAGCCCTGTCCAGCCTGGCTTTGGACACTGCCTGGGATGGGGCAGGCACAGCTTCTCTGGGCAACCTATGTCAGGGCCTCTGCACCCTCCCAGGGAAGGATTTATTCCCAAATCCCATCTAAACCCTGCCTTCTGGCAGTGGGATGCTCTTCCAACTTGTGTTGTCAGTCCAAGCCCTTGTCCAAAGATCCTCTTGAGTTCTCTTGGAGCCCTTTCAGGCACTGAAAGGAGCTCTAAAATCTCCCTGCAGCCTTTTCTGCTCCAGGCTGAGCACCCCCAACTCTCTCAGTCTGTCTCCTGAGTGGAGTAGCTCCTTGGCCTAATCTCTCTTTCTTCCATGTACCTTCCATCACCTCTGCTTCCAGTCCATCATTGAACACATTCTGGTTCCTCTGCAGGCCTGAGCTGTGTGCAGGTGCCAGCACACTGCTCACCTGTCCGTGCTTCTTTGCAGGCCTATGGCATCGTCTGGAAAGCTATTGACCGCAAGACAGGAGAAACAGTTGCTGTTAAAAAGATTTTTGATGCTTTCAGGAACAGAACAGATGCTCAGGTGAGAAATTATTGTCCTGATGTGTTCTGAGACATGGTGGGATTCCATAGGTATTTTCAGGATTTTTGTCTCTGAAAGATGATAATTATGTATGTAACAATACAGTCTGCAGCTATATTGGGATAAAAATAAGCAATAAATAGCAAGCTCCGTGTATCATGGCATGTACAAAAGAGGAGTGGATTTAACCCTGTCATTGAACTGCATCTCTGTTCTGCCGTTCTCTTGAGGTGATAATAAACTGTTATTTCTTTATTTCTAGAGAACATTTCGAGAGATTATGTTCCTGCAGGTAATGTTGACATTCCTCCTCTTCTCTGATTTTTTATCATCTCTCTGATGTCTAAGTATTTTTCTCCTGTTGTTTTCCAAAATGCAGCAGTCATTGATTAGTGTTGAAAACTCTTCAATTTCTTTTCTGCACCATCTTGGCAAAGAGCCTTTCAGGGTGAACCCACCTGAATGAAACACTCTCCATTTGGGCTTGTTTTTAGTTTCTCCATTTTTAGCAATGTGTCTGCTGCAGCATCAGCACATCAGCATCTCCTGTCACTTCTTGCTTCTTTGTGGATAGAAATTGTTTCTCTTACATTTTAACTGCCATGTTTGGAGAAGGGGCTGGGGTGGGAGAGGGATTTACACTCCAAAATTGTTTTCCTCCATTATGCTGTAAACAATTTAAATAATTTAAAATAATCGAACCAAAAGAAAAAGGGAAGTTCTGCAAGGAATAACTTAAGACTACTCTTGTTTTGATATAATTGACCTTATCAGTGGCACTCCAGTTATCTGTCAACTCCTCCTCAGTAACATGTAGAAACATCAATATTTTGGAATAATGTTGTTATAACTTGTGATTTTCTAAGGACACAAGTGAGGCAGGGCTCAAAGAAGAGGTGTTTCCCATGACTGCCAAGTTTAAGTAGGAAAGAGATTACTTTTTTTCACTTTTTAGACAATCTTGAAGCCTGAAATAGAAGCTACAAATTTCAAAGCTAGAAACAGAAACAATTAGTTAGAAGTGAATTACCTGTAAGTTAGATCATCTCTGAAAGTGCAGTACTCCTGGAATGGATGGATGGAGAAGGAGCAGGGGAAAAAAGGATATTTCTTCTGAAGGAAAGAAGGAGTCCCTTGGTAGCAGAGGGCAGGGAGAGGGAGGTTAATGTGCTGTTCAGCCTGTACTTCTATAAATTTTGGTGCTCAATAGACTTCAAGATTTTTAGTTTCCCCTCCTTTTTTAAGCCTCTTTCTTGAGGTTCAAGACTGAGGGCTCAGAAAGGAAAAGATGTGAAAAATACTCTGTTATTCATAACTGCATGTTTATCTTAATTTATTTGTCTGTGCATAATAGTTGCTTTGTTCAATCTTGATGTTTATCACAAGGTCATTTGATGGACTAGGTTATTATTTTATGTTATGTATCTCAATTATTCTAATTGAGAAGTTGCTGTAGAATCTGGGGTGTGAATGAATCTCTGATGCTCTGGTCGTTGCTTGTAGGTTTTGTGTTTGCTGTTCAGTGTAGTGTAGATCTACAGGTGCATTTTAGGCTAATTTTAGAATGTCATTTTGCTAAGTATGTTAGTAGCATTATTATTCATTAAGCAAAGATTAATGGAACTGGCCCTGACAAGGTTTTTTTCAAGGTAACTTATTTTTTTTAATGCAGATTGAAATTTTTTTCATGACTTTCTGTCATCAGTTCCAGGGCAAGGCAGGGTGAGACAGTGGAATTCTCCTTCTTAAATGGCAGTCAAGTAATACTGTCAAGATTTAGCTGCATCTCTAGAGCAATGCCCCCTTTTGGGTAAAAACCTTTTATAGATCATTTGGATGGGTACTGTGACTGTTCCCAGAATAAAAACAAAGTGTGTGACGGCCTGGCTGTGTATCACTGCTTTGTGAGTGTGTTGTCACAGGTTGCTGCAGGTGAATGTATTGTTTTGTGAACTTTCCTAGATGTTGCACATTATAAAATGTTGGAATATTATGAAGTGTTTACTGTGTCCATGGCTGCACAGAAGTGGGAAATAAAAGCTGTTAAAGCTGGGGATGAACTTAATGATCCCATGAAGATTACCAGTCTGCAAAAAATGTGAGGATGGACTTCACCTGCAGTGTGATACCTGCGTTCAGGTATCTCTGTGCGCTGTCTGATCTCCATGCAGTCAGTTCCTCAGTGCTGCAGCCTGTGAGTGTCTTGAGCCAGCTCTCAGACTGACATGTTCTGTCTGATTGGTTGGGTTTTTAACTATGAATGCTGATGGCAACTGATCTATTTTCATGCCACCAATAATTCTTTGATTCAGCAGCAACAGTGAAGTGCATAAAGGGGACTGGATTTTATTATAAATGGTATAGAGGGAGTGTTAGAATTAATGTCTCATTCAACAGAGATTTTTTTTAATTGACTGGTTTCCTACTACGGAACAAACTTAAATCCTTCTTTTAAGTTTATTTCTGAAGAAGCCTAATGAAGGAAATAGCCTGTTAGTGTTTGTTCTAGACAGTAATACAAACTGAAATAGGTTATTGTCCCTTTTTATGATTCACAAGCAAAACACATGATTTTGACAGCTATGTCTCTTCCCTGTGCAGGAATTTGGAGAACATCCAAATATCATCAAGCTGCTCGATGTTATCCAAGCAGAGAATGACAAAGACATCTATCTCATCTTTGAGTCCATGGGTGAGACTCAGCATTGCAGCAACCGTTCAAACCCAGCCTCTCTTAGGAGTTATTCTTGCTATGACTTTGATAGTGGTATGGTGGTGATTACACATGAATGTTTATGATACTACTGATATTTACTGATGAAAATATACTATTGGTATATTACAGAGACAGATTTACATGCCGTGATTAAGAAGGGGAATTTGCTGAAAGACATCCACAAGTGTTACATTCTCTACCAACTCCTGAAGGCAACTAAATTCATCCACTCAGGGAATGTTATTCACAGGGATCAGAAGGTACATTTCGGTCATAGTCTGTATCCTTCACTCCAGTTTTCTGTTGAACACTAAATAAAATCACAGATTGATTTCAGATGGAAGGTACCTTCAAAGTCCATCCGTTCCCACCCCCTGCCATGAACAGGGACATCTTCCACTATCCCAGGTTCCTCCAAGCCCTGTCCAACCAGGACTGGAAAGCTTTGAGGGATGGGGCAGCCACAGCTTCTCTGGGCAGCCTGTGCCAGGACCTCCCCACCCTCCCAAGGAAGAATTCCTTCCCAATATCCCATCTAACCCTGTCGTCTGGCAGTGGGAAGCCATTCTGGCTTGTGCTGTCCAGGCCTGTGTTCACAGTTCCTCCTGAGCTCTCTTGGCACCCCTTTAGAGCCCTGGAAAGGGCTCTAAGATCTCCCCTGGAGCCTTTTCTCCAGGGTGAATATCCCCAGCTGTCCCAGCCTGTCTCCACAGGAAAAGTATGCAGAAGTATACAAGCATGAGACTAGGAAAAGAATCTTGATAATAATCTGCTATTCAGAGAGTAAAAGGCTAATTAATTCTGCTGTGTTCAATCCAGCCTTCCAATGTCCTGCTGGATGCACAGTGCTGTGTGAAGCTGTGTGACTTTGGCCTGGCCCGTTCCCTGTGCCAGCTGAGCGAGGACCAGCCCAGCCTTGCACTCACCGAGTACGTGGCCACGCGCTGGTACCGAGCCCCTGAGATCCTGCTGGCCTCTCGCAAGTGAGTGAAGGGGTTCGAGCCTGGCACTTCACCACTTGCAAATTTTTTTGTCTAAAAGTCTTCAGTCTTTTAATTTTCAGTGTCACCATATGCAGTGTCATGTCAGCAGTCTGTTTTCTCAGTATACGATTAAACTTCTGTGGCAGAAAAACCTCTTATGAATGTGTACATGTTCTTCCTGTGTTCTTAGAGTGTCAGTGTACATCCTTGAGCAGCTCATCTGTTTGTCCTCCTTTCTCCCACCAAACTTCTTTCTTCTCCCTTAAAACCCACAACTTTACAAAATCTGCTTGAGAACATAGTCCTCTTTTCCAAATTAAAGCAGTGTTTTTTGATAGACCTTCATGAAATATTCCCTAATCAAATGTTAAACCAGCTGCCTGTTAGTCAGGCTTAGTCCTTTTTTTCAATTAAATATGAAAACCAGAAACATAAATAAATAGATGAAGGATAGTATCCCAATATGGATGGGATTTAAATGTGGATGTTTTGCAAACTGTCCTATACCCACTGTTTGGTATTTGCTTTGCTTAAAAATGTAATTCTTAATGAATTGTAACTACTTTGTATATGCATTATGACCAAAGTAAGAGCAATGTGTATCTTCATCCTTGGTCATATGAAAAGGATATAATATCTTGTTCTGGCATTACCTTTAATAATGCCAGACCTTGTTCTGGCATTTCTCTATAATATATTTTCTTTTATGATTTCTTAGACTAGACTTTGAGTAGGATAAATCTTTCTGTTTCATGCTTGCCAGACTCATGATTCCCAAATGCTATTCAATTTATAGTTCAAACCCGTGAGCATTTATATGTAAGAAATCACCAGGTGAGCTTTCTAGCAAATAAATCAATGTAGGTGATGTGAGTACCAGGTACAGGAAAATATTTGCATGATTTAAACCTACCTCTGTTCTATTCCTGTTCGTAGTTACACTAAGGGTGTAGACATGTGGAGCATTGGCTGTATTCTCGGAGAGATGCTGCTTGGAAAGCCACTTTTTCCTGGAACATCAACAATGAATCAAATAGAGCAGATCCTGAGGGTCATCCCTGCTCCATCCCCAGAAGGTAGGACTCTGCTGCGGGGAAAGGTATCTAGAGAAGGGGTTAAGAACGGAAGAAAGCAGCCTGGCTGGGTCAAGGAAGACGGTATCTCTCATTACAGAAATTAAATTCTTCATCTTGAATGTTAGTGTTAGAGGAAAATAAGAAATTCAGATATTGTGGTGCTTCTGCATCTGTTACTATGAGAATGCAAGTTTATGAAGTGTATGATGAATAAATAGGAATTCAAAAATCAGCTTTGAAAATTCGTTAGTAAATATTCCATCCCACTTCCACAGATCTCCGACTAGTTTCATGAGGATAATTTCCTATGTTAATATCAAATATTGGCTTTCTGTCATAAACTGTGTAGCTCTGCCAATCCTCATCTTGGCAGTGACGGTGTCTTTTTATTATTGCAGATATTTTGGCTCTGCAGTCAGAGTACAAGGCCTCAGTTATTAGCCACATGAGTTCCCGGTAAGCTTGAGGTGTTCCTGTGTCTCAGATCATCTAATGTAGGACCATGGAGTCATGGAACAATCAGAAGTTTGAGTGGGAAGGGACCTTAAAAAAATCATCTCATTCCGCCCCCCTGACATGGACAGGGATACCTTTCACTAGACCAGGTTGCTCCAAGCCCCATCCCCCCTGGCCTTCCAGGGATGGGGCAGTCACAGCTTCTCCAGGAAATCATTCCACTCCCTCAGGACCCTCACAAGCAATAATTTCTTCCCAATACCCCATCTAACCCTGCCCTCTGGCAGTGGGAAACCCTTTCCACTCGTGCTGTCACTCCAGGCCTTTGTCCAGGGTCCCTCTCCAGCTGCCTTTGAGCCTCTTACTGGAAGGGGCTTTAAGTTGTCTCCTTAAATAAAAATTATTTACAAGATGAGTAAGATTTGGTGCTTAAAACTGATTTTTTGGAAGATACTTTCTTCTTTATTATGTTCACAATTATATTTGGGATTTCAAAATGCAAAACCAGATTTTTAAATTTTATCTTCTCTGTAAATTACAGAGAAGTATGTTTCTGTAATCTCAGGTCTAGATTTGTGGGATCATGGGGCTGGAAAGTGGTGAGCTTTAAGGTCCCTTCCCAGCCAAACCATTCTAGGATTCAGGGATTATTACACACTGTGGGTGAAGTCGTGTCTGGTGTCACCTTGATGTGATCCTGGAACTGTCACTCCTGCCCTCACTGGGAATTAGACACTGAGAGCTTGTATCACTTTTTTCCTGACTTCTAGGCAGCGAGTAGCATTTGAGGAGATTTTCCCATCCTCTACTCCATTGCCTGCCTTGGATTTGCTGAAGAAACTTCTGGTATTTAACCCCAACAAACGGCTCACAGCAGAGGAGGCTCTGCAGCATCCTTACGTGAGAAGGTGAGACTGACACCAGTATGCAGCTTCCCCTGATACATTCTGATACATTACAAACCTGACCTTGGCACAAATTTTCTTTAGATGCATTACAAAAAAAATGGCAAAGCTAATTCTTTATCTTCTCCAACCCTATTTACATTAAACAATGAGATAGTTTAACAATCCTGTTTAAATTTTAATATCCAGTCAGTGAATTACATGATGTGTTCTCATTTTCTCAGATTCCACTGTCCTTCCAGGGAGCCCTCTTTGGATTTTGATGTGATCCTTCCTTTGGGTGATGATGTCCAACTGTCTGTGGCCGAATATAGAAATAAATTATATGAGGTACTTCCATCCTATTTTCCCAAATCCTAATCCTCCAGGTAACCTGCCATTCTTGCACACACTTAAAAAATTCTGTCATTTTCTTGTCTTTGTGTTCCCCCGGGCTTTCTGTACCTGCTGGCACAGTTACACCTTGGTGTTTGATCAGCCAGTTCCAGTTCAGTCATAATCTTTGAGAGACCTTTACATGTCAAATTCCCACAGGGCAAAGAAAAATCTCTGAAACATGATGTCTGAAAAAGATTCATAGAATGGTTTGGGTTGAAAGGTACTTTAAAGATCACCTAGTTCCAAAATGGTTTCTTACCCTGTAAAATAAATTGCAGATCTTTATAAGTATTCCTCTTTATTTTGATGTTTTATTTTTCTGCTGTATTTCTGTATCAAGTCTAACCAGCTTTTCTGTTCTGCAGATGATCCTTGAAAATAAGTCAAAGAGCCTTCCAAAGGAGCAAGGGTGGAGAGAAAACATTCAGCTGAGACAGTCTGAATCTAGCACACTCCTCCCAGGTTTCAGCTCGGTGACTGTACCCATCAGGAAAGGCCAGCAAGAACCAACACCCCCTCTTCTAAACCCTTCACATGTGCACACTGGAGCCACAGCTGGGGACCAGCCAAAAGGATCTAGCCAGAGCAAGGATTTGGCCAGAACTGTATGTCAGAGATCACAGATTAGTGTGATGATGTACAACCCCATCACACACACCACTGTGCAGAGTAGGTACCACCCTCCTACACTGGGGTGTAACCCACCTAGTGTGGGGAAGAGAGAATGAGTGCTATAAAAGAAATTAAGGGAATTTTAATTGTAAAATGAGGGGCTGAAAGTGTGGGAGGGAAATTACATAAGAACAAAACATTGTTGAATGAGTGCTGAATATGGGACTGTCCCTTCCTCAGTCAATGTGTTCTGTGTTCTTCTGATTTTCCTACTTTCTCTCATGTTATTCCTTCTGCAGGAAATGCAAATCCTGGTGTTGGGATCAGGAACTGTTCTGCACCACCTCAACAGTCCAGAATCTCCAACAATGAAAAACTAGGGAGACAAACCACATGGATAAACACTCAGCTCTCTCCTACAAGTGTGCAGAACCTTTACAATGTGAGTAGCTTAACTTCTAGTCCTTACTTGTGGTAACCTGGGTCTCAGCAACTCCATATAGTGCTCCAGGCAGAGTGGCTGGAAAGCTGGAAAAGGTCGCCTGCTGGTGCTGATGACAGTAGCTTGAACATGAGACCGGGTGTGCCCAGGTGGGCAAGAGGCCAACGACACTTGGTTTGTACCAGCCACAGTGTGGCCAGATGCCCAGGGCAGTGCCTGTCCCCTGTGCTGGACACTGCTGAGGGACCTCCAGTCCTGGGGACAAGTTTGGGCTCTTCACAACAAGAAAGGAGGGGCCCCATTGAGGGGTTGGAGTGTGTCCAGAGGATGGAACAGAGTCTGGAGCAGCAGCAGTAGCTGTGGAGAAAAGGAGGCTCAGGGAGGACTTTCTCACTCTCTGCAACTCCCTGACAGGAGGGTGCAGCCAGGTGGGGGTCAGGATCTGCTCTCAGGAAGCAAGTGACAGGATGAGAGGAAATGGCCTCAAGTGGGTTCCAGAAGAGGTTTGGGTTGGATATTGGAAAAAACCCCAGATGCAAAGGGCTGTGCATCTGTGACACAGACTGCTTCAGGGCAGTGGTGGAGTCCCCATCCCTGGGGAGACTTAATGGCCACGTGGATGTGGCACTAGGGGACATGGATTACCGGTGGCCTTGGCAGTGTTGGGGGAGCGGTTGGACTCAGTGGGCTTAGAGGGCTTTTCCAACCTCAGTGATTCTGTGGTTTTATGATTCTGTGGTTCTGATGGATTGCTGTTGCTGAGCTGTGAGGGTGTCAGTCTTCCCTGATCTTGGCCATGCTTTCTTGCTAAAGTCATCACCCTCACTGGGTTCTTTAATGACCTCTTGCTCCTGCTTTTTTTCTTCCTGAGCTGGCTGTCTGCTGCTTGGTGACTGCTGGTGCCTGCAGTGGTGATCGGAGGAAGCTTATGACAGAGGAAGAGTATGGAAGGAGGCACCACAGATTCACAGAATCACAGACTGCTTGGGTTGGAAGGGACCAAAAAGCTCACCTTGTTCCACCCCTCTCCCGTGGTCAGGGACACCTTCCACTAGCTCAGGTTGTCAGAAACTTTCAAGCATGTCCATTAGCACTCTTGCAACCCCCCTCTCTGATTTGGAATCCGTTCCAAAATGTTTTGAGAGAAAATTCCCCCAGATGGGACTTGCTGCACATGCAGGTGTACACATGACCAGTGCATTTGGAAGAATCTTTAGGGAATTGTGAACAACTTTCTGTGACTAGAAGAGCAGAAGAGGGAGAAGATCATCCTACATGTGCCCTGAGTTTGTGTTTGTCTCCTGAGAGGATAGTGCTGACCAAAGCCAAACCTGTGTCCTGTTTGCATTCCAGAAAGCTGATTCCAGGTTGTTAACTTTTCTTGGCTTTTCTTTCTCACACAGAATCCTAGAAACTCTCAGTGTCACAGTAAAGATGTTCGTCCCCTTCTGAAGCCCAGTAAAAAGATGTTCCAGATCACTGCAAACGTGGGAGCTGTGGGTGATCCAAAGGCATCCATGGGCAGCTATTCCCAAGCTTATGGAACCATCAGTAAATCTGCACTGCAGAGTCTTCCAATAGCAAAGGCCTCCAAAAATCCTGAGCAGTGACTGTGGAGATGTTCCAGACAGGTGAAGTACAGCTCATCCTTCAGCCCCTGACTAAGCAAGGGCAGCAGGGGAGAGCAAAATATGAGGAAATGCTTTATTCATTGCTTAGGACAACATCCTTCTTTCCTCTGGACAAGCTAATAGGAAAGGGAATCCAACCCCTCTGGCTTCAGTCTCAGCAGTCAAGGACACAGTGTGTTTGCTCTTACACCCCGAGAACAGTGAATGCTGTCGGTTCATATTCCTCGTTTGAATGACTGCAAAAAATCAGAGGAAACTGCATTATTTTGATACTTGAGTGGTTTTTAGACATAGTCAGGTTCCAGGGGAGCCTCCTAAAGTTCAACAAAGCCAAGTGCAAGGCCAAGAAAATGCTCTGAGGGCTGGAGCCCCTCTGCTCTGGAGATAGGCTGGGAGAACTGGAGGTGTCCAGCCTGCAGGAAAGGTGGCTCTGGGAAGACTTTTGAGCCCCTTCTGGGCCTCTAAAAAAAACCAAACAACCTCTTTAGGAGAGCTGGGGAGGCAGTTTGGACACAGGCCTGGAGTGACAGGACAAGGGGGAATGGCTTCCACTGCCAGAGGGCAGGGTTAGGTGGGATCTTGGGAAAGAATCCTTCCCTGTCAGGGGGGGAGGCCCTGGGACAGGTTGCCCATAGAAGCTGTGGCTGCCCCATCCTTTGAAGTGTTCAAGGTTGGACAGGGCTTGGAGCAGCCTGGGATAGTGGAAGGTGTCCCTGCCATGGCAGGCAGGGGTTGGGACTGGGTGACCTTTAAAAGGTCCCTTCCAGCCCATCCAGGGATTCTTCAGCAGTCTGCCTAAACAGTGGGGATTTTTTTGAGTAGAACAGGTAATTGTTCTCTGAAGACCATGAAGACCTAACTCTTCACAGGTAATCTTACAACCCTTCACTCATTTCTATGACTGTTCTAGGCTAGATGAACAGAGTTCATTATGGTCTGGTTTTGTTAAAATCAAGTAGAAAAGCATTTGAAATACAGATGGGTTCTTCTACAATATTTAATTTTATTAGCTTCTCTTGTGTGTAATATTGTAATAATAAATTCTTTATATGGCACTGCATAAAATCTTGTCTTTCAAAGCAGCATTTGCTGTGTTGAGAAGGAAATTGCCTATTGGTAGGCAGTCTTCTTCAGTGAATTGGTCATTTCTATTGTTTTTGCTTTAAGAAAGCAAAATTTCATGAGATGCTATTGCTGTGACATTGTAAAGGTGTTTCCAGTCTACACTGGGACTACAGGAAACTTCATATTCCTGTTTCAATGATTTTTGGATACATTTTCCTCATTAACTTGGAGGTCTTGTCTCTGTCCCTGAGGTTTTACTCTGCCTGTGAAGAATGGTTGTTATCCCCCCCCAGCTCTCTCAGCTGCTCACGCTGCTCCAGATCTGTCACTTCATGAACTGCAGTTACACCGTCAAGGAAGTCACGACTTGGCCAAGGCAGGATTTTACTTTAGATGCTTATTTAAACTCAGACTCACCTGAAAAAGCCTCCTAAAACCAAGCTCTTCTCCATCACAAGCACCTCAGCAGGTTCTTTCAGCTCAGCCCCTAAAATAAGTAATTCCCTATACACAAAGAAACAAACCACAAGCAAACCAGCCCCGCAGGCTCAGGAATTGGAAAATACAAAAAAGCTGGGCCTGTGCTGCTGGGGAAGATCAGAACCACAGACTAGGCCAAAACATTGATTACGACTATTTTTTATTTTTGGATGTAAACCTTCTAAAAGGTGCCTCCTGTGTCTGACTCATTGTGAGATACAGAAAAAGAGTAACTTCACCTGAGAAACCACTGAGGTTTAAATACTTTTTCCAGTTAATACCTGTGTGTCTGTATGCATTTATCTTTTCTGGCCCAAAATCAAGTACTGAATTTTCTATTCTTTTTTTTTTTTCTTTTTTGAATGGTTTTGTCTGCTGAAAATATTCCTTGGGTTTAATAGAGACTATCACTTAGTTTTGTACGGTAACAGACTTGTTTTTTAAGCATGTTGGCATTTTAATTGTTTTATTTGGAACATATTGTGATAAGGTTGTTTGATACCACCTGACTTTATTGAGCAAACTGTGCCATGGGAGGCTCATGCTGGATACATTTCTGCTCACTAACCAAGAAGAGTATTGCCACTGGGGTTTGTAGCCATCATAGACAAGTTTCTTCCTTGTTTCCACGTGACAGTCAGTGATTAAATGGAATTAAATAGGATTTCTAGGATCATTTTTTGGTCTTGAAGGTCCCCAGGATCTTGGGCATGAATTTTCCCATTTTCTTGTCTTTGGCATCTGTGTCATACTCCTCTTCACTGGGACTCGTGTGTTCATCCTTCTTGCAGAACACCTCAAACCTGCTGTAGACTCGCTTCTCCTTACGCATGTTCTCCATTTTTTTCAGGAGGGTGTCTCTATCCTCTGATGGCTGCCTCTGGAGGTTCCGTTTCTGGCTCCCAAAGCTCTCAGACCTGTGGATGTTGCAGCTTTTCTCCTTTTCCCCTTTTCTTTCCAAGCTTGTGGTCGACCTGGAGAGGTCAGGGTTGCTGGTGGATGGCAGCTGCTTGGCCAGCTCGGCTCTGTTCTTCTGGCTGTTGGCAGAGATCTGCTCCAGGATCACCTTGGTGTCGTCACGCAAGTTGCTGCTGTACAGGATGTTGGCTGTGGAGGAAGGAAACCTCCCTTGTGTTGTCTGGCTGCTCTTGGGAGGGACAGGTGCTGTGAATTTGTGGGTTTTTTCTTCTTCCATTGCTTCCTGGCCATCCGCTATCGATGATCGTTTGAGAACCACTGCCTGCTTGTCACATTTCCCACTCTCAGAACCAGGTTCCTCCTCCAATTTCTTTTCACCTTTTGGGTTCAAAAGCTGCTTCAGCCGTAGGGACCCTTTTCTTAGAAACTCCATGGGGTTCTGCTCTTGTTTTGAACAGTCTTCCTCAGATTTGTTGAGAGAGCTGTCAGACCCTTGACTTCTAGACAGGCTTTCTAGAACTGAGGATGCAGTACTTGCCCTAACCTGTGGTTTCTTCATTTCTGTGTTGACTAATTTTGGAGAGTCTTCTCTGAAGGTCACTCTGTCCTTCTTCTCTGGAAGAGCCAATTTCTGAGTGTCTCCTACAAATATCAGGCTCTCCTTCTCTGGAAGAGGAGGTTTGTTCTCAATGGGGTAAAATCGGGATGACAGCTTGTCCACCTTAGTGCCAAGATGTGCCAGGGGATCTTTACTCAACACATCCCCAAGCTGGGGGGTGGATGAGGCCATTCCAAATGCTCTGTCCAACTCTCCATGCATTTTGTAAGTACTGCAGGAGTCTTTGGAGTCCAGCACCCTGCTCTCCAGAATCTTATACTGCACAGATTTGGTACATTTCTTCTCTGTGTTCTGTGATTCCTCCTGTAGGTAACCTGAAACAGCTTTGGTGTGGGTGACTGTGCCCCGTTCCATGTCCTTGCCCACAGCTTTGTACTTCTCCAGCAGCTCAGCCACTTTGGAGGAGGCAGCTGTCTTGACCGTTTCATTGTCCTTTGTTAACTCACTGGACATTTGCTCTTTTTGGATCATCTGCACCTTTTCTATTGTGGTGTTGGGTTGATCTAATTTGGCAGCACTGAAAATCAGAGAGGACCTGAGCCTGGAGCTCCTCTGGATCAAGGGATTTATCCTGGACCTGAAGGCATCTGGTTTCATTATAGAGGTTTCTTCACCTGCTCTATCAGGATCTGCAGATTCTTTGGCACTGTCAATTCCCAGTGGCTTGCTATTGAAAGGCATGGAGGGTTTGAAGGCTGGGACGAGGTCGGTGGGGTGCTTTGTGAGGGGATCCCCAAGAGCATCGTTATATGCCTCGGACTCCATCGGCATTGGGAGCCCTTCATCTGGTTCAGACTGGTATGCACTGAGGTACGAAGAAATCCTCCAGTTCCGTAACCCTGTTCTGTTTTCCTGCGTGCTCTTGTCATCATCCTGGTCTTCATCCTTGTCCTGTAGGAACAGGCGCTGCTCCAGGCTCTGCTTCTGCGTGGGAGAAGTCTGGCAAATGAATTTCTGTCCTATATTCTGCCTCCGTAGCATCATTCCCATGGGGCCATTGCCCGCAGGGTTCAGCTGGTCAGAGCTGTGTCTCACCTCCCTGGAAGAATTTGAGGGCACGTAATCCAGCCGTAAGGGGAAACCCTCTTGTGGGAAACTGGGCTCCAGTTCAGGGTATCGGGGTCCCTCTCCATAGTCTTCCAGTTCATTGAATCCTGGCCTCCCGCCTCGAATCCTCTCAAAGAATCCCTGAGGTCTGCCAGAAAGATGGGGATGTTCAAACTGGTACTGGTAGAACTGGTCCTTCTGGAAATGACTGGATTGGATTTTGAACTCGTCCATGTTGTTCATGAACATCTGCCGGGTGTACTGTTTGGCAGAAGCAAAATTTTCAAACGTTCCTTCTGCAAAACTGTGTCTCTTAAAAGCGTCCAGCTCCAGCTGCTTGGAACGGAGGAAACCCCTGACTGGATCCATCTGGGAATTCTCCATTTCCACCTTTTTATACATCCGCATGGCTGATCCCTCCACAGTGTGCCGCAGCATGTCATCCCGTCGAAAATTGGAGAGGAAGTACCTGTCCGGATCCACTCTGTCCATGAAGGAGGGGAAGAGACTCTCATCCCTCTGGAACATCAGGGGGCCTTTTTTGGGAAAGAAAGGCATGTTATTGCCAAAGGGAGCCATGGCGAACGAATTTTCTGCCTTTGCCAAGACATTGGCTGGAGGAACGAGAGGTTCCGACTGTGCAAACAAAATGCGGAATTCTTCATCAAAGCTGGCCACCAGCTCACCCTGGAAGATGTGTGCAATACTCCTGTGAATCTTCTCAAAGGACCACATGAAACTGTAGAGAGAACAGAAGTGATGGAGGGTGTTACCACTGAGTAACTCAGCTGTACTGGTTTTCATTAAAACATTTGCTCACCTGAAGCAAATTCTACATTTTCTGTTTGGGCAGAAATAGGGCAAAATAACAGTAGAAATTTCCCCTGCAGCTACTTGTTACACATGACTGGTCCCAAATCTAGTAGCTTGATTGATATGGGATCACATCTTTGCAGAGAATTTTACAAGGCAATAAATGATTTCTGTTCTAAAAAGCCAGTCAATTGTGTCACTCAGAGTGTGAGCTGATGATAATCCCTATGTGATGTTCCTGTCTTTAACACTGTCAGTAATGACCTGAATGACAGTCAGTGTGTACCCTCAGCACCTGGCAGGTGACCCCAGTCAGGGGGACCCCAAAGGCTGGGGAGCTGTGCCGACATGAACATCTGAAAAGACAAACCCAAGATCTTACTCCTGGGGTGGCACAACCCTTCCACCCACACAGTTTGAGGGGGACTGAACAGAAGGAACTGGGCTGGAGATGAGGGAGGAAGATGTTCAGTGTTCTGGCATTCATCTTCCCAAGTCAAGCTCTGCATCATTTTTCCCTATCTGGAAATTCCCCTAATGGGAAGCAGAGAACAGACCCCTTATTTTGTCTCGTCTGTGTGCGCAGGTTTGCTGTAGCTGTTAAAACTGTATCACAACCCAGAAATGTTCTCACCTTTACAGTTCTTCACCACATCCTGCTGGGAATCATGAGGGACCATTTGTGTCCCACCTTGGCTGCCTGCTGGGCTTAACCAAAACCCTTAGAACTACTGTCTTTTTTTTATTTCCCACAGGTTTTTTAATTCTTAATGTGAAGGAAGCTTGGTTTGGGGTTGTCTGGGCTCAAGGACTTCTTTAGTTGGTGCATCTACCTCCACTGCAAATTGGAGTACTTTTCCCAAAAAACTGCTGCTCAGTGTTCTTCAGTGAGCAAAACTTTTGTCCCTCATATCCATGTGGAAGTGCCAGAATGCTGCTTTACCAATTCACTAGCCTGTCTCTCAGAATCCCAGACTGGTTTGAGTTGGAAGGGACCATCACACTTTGTTTCACCCCCCTGCCATGCACAGGGACACCTTCCACTAGCCCAGGTTGCTCCAAGCTTTGTTGACTATCATCTTGAACACTTCCACAACTTCCCACTTCAGAAATGACACAATATTTGAAAGCCCAGAGCACATGGGAGTGTGGCAGAAGTAGTCCTGAACAATTACCTTGATGCTCTTATAAACAACAAATGATCCAATCAGAACAGTTAGTTGTTTGGTACAGCATCAAATGTAATTCTTTTCAAACATCAGGGAAAAAAGCCAAAGTGGAATCTTATTATCAAGGAATATGCACTTTAATCAGATTCTTATATTTTTTCCTTCATATGCTGTGTTTTAAAATACCCTTAATTCTATTTGCTTATCTTCCACCAAAAGAGGTAGGCTTTAAGCAACCTGGCCTAGAAGGTCTTCCTGCCAACAGCATGGGGAGAAGCCCTATGAGCTTTAGGGTCTATCTAACCCAAACCATTTTGTGACTCTATTATTACATTCTTAGAGCATGACAGGTGTTTATCCCATCACGCTTTCAATATGTGAAGGAGAAATTCTTCTACTGCAAATCTCTAAAAACATTTATTCTTCCAAAAATGAACGCCTTAGCTGGTAAGATTGTTGTTCCCAAAAGGATGGTAATGGCTGATCTCAATCCTAACTAAAACCACCCATCACTAAAACCATCCACCTCTCTGTTGTCCAGAGAAGCTGGCCCGTCCCTGCAAGTATCCAAGGCCAGATGGGATGAGGCTTGGAGAAATCTGGTCTAGTGGAAGGTGTCCCTGCCCATGTGGGGCTGTTGGGGTGGAACAGTATGAGCTTTCAGGTCCCTTCCCACACAAACCATGCTGTGACTTGATGATTCTGTGTGTGGAGGTCAAAATTCATTTGATCCAGACTAAGATGCAAATCTTACATTCCTTACTCTATGGCAAATTCTCCCTGGAATGGATCAGATGGGAGCTGAGCTCCTCTGCAGACAGCCCCTTGCACAAAGTACCTGAGTGTCTCTTTCTCTGAACTGGACAGGGCTCCTCACCTGTAGTTGCCGCTCAGCACCACCATGCAGTCCACCAGCAGGAACTTCTCCTTCAGGTGCCCCTTGAAGGACATCCCCGTGCGGCAGTAGTAGGTCGGGCCAGACACTGTCCTCACCCTCAGGAACTGCAAACCAGAAAGGCACTGACTCAGATGGGACCCTCATTCCCTCCTGTGACCCTCCTTCCCTGTATCCTTTTAACCTCCATCCTGCCACTGGGATTATTCTCTAGCTCCAGTGGTTCTGCCTGCAGACACACCGATGTACAAAACCTTTTCTCAACATGTCTTCAGCCTTCACCTCATGTCATGCCAGCTCTCCTCACTTTCTTCATACTCATCTTTCACCAGGCTACGGCTTGTAGCCTGCCCATTCTCCCCTTTCTCAGGTGTTTCCTGCCATACTGGCCCTCTGTGTTGCAGGACACACCCCCTTAGGACACAAATCAGGTAGGACAGGTCTTGGCTCACCTCCACATAGTTCAGGTTGACTCTGCACTTAGCAGCTGTGTCAAGGAAAAGCTGGGAGTTCATTTCATCCAGCAGGATGTAGACAGGCACTCGGCGAGAAGCAGCATCCAGCACCTCAAAGAGCAGATCCACATCCGTGAAAATGTCCATCACAATGGCCACCACCTGGGGAAGGGATGCAGGGACACGTCAGCCACCCATGCTGGCTCATGCCCTGACCAACCATGTATCCCAGCTTCTCACACCCCAAAGCTGCACTTTCCCCATCTCAGCTTCCTCTTGAAACAGGAAACATCCCAATTAAAGGTCCCATTAAGCACTGTGGACCCCGAACTGGAAAGGTAATTTCTGTCCAGGAAGGTGCATGTTCTGTGTATGCAGGTGAAGGGAAAACTCCCTGGGTGTTTCCTGACTCATCAATCCAATGATTCCATTAATTTTTTGGCCATGTAATCACAGTGGATGGTGTGTGGAGCTGGTCCCCCCATGCCAACATCCACGTGCCATTTTTAGGTAACTTCCTGGCCAGCATTCAGGCAGCCACTAATCAGCTGCATCCATGTGCTGATTTTATGGGAAGCAGCTTCACAGGTCAACCTTCCTGTCCTTCCTAGCTCCCTGGATATAAATACTTGATGGAAAGGGTGTAAGGAAGAAGGAGCCAAAGTCATCTCAGTGGTGTCCAGGGAGAGGATAATATACAAACTGAAACACAGGAAATTACAGTTCAGTTACAGAAAAGCCTCTGGGATTCTAAGGAGACCATCACTATGGGAACAGAAAGGTTTAGTCTCCACCCTTGGAGATGCTCAAGGATACATTCTGAGTGACCCTCTCTAACTGACCTCCTCTGAGCAGGGGGGTGGACAGGTCCAGTTCCAGAGGTCCCTTCCAATCTCTAATGTTTTGGGGTTCTGTGAACTCTTGGTGTATTTTAGCATGGCCTTGGACACTGTGCCATGACAGCAGAGCAGAGCCAAGCTTTAGTACAGTCAATGGTGGATTTGAACCATCCTGCTCCTTTGTCAGGTTCTGGAAGCAAAGTTAAGAGAATTGTCAGAGGACCTGATGTTGCTCAGCCTGAAGGACAGAAGGCTCCAGGGAAACCATACAGCACCTTCCAGTGCCTAAAGTGGCTCCAAGAGAGCTCAGGAGGGACTTTGGACAAGGGCCTGGAGTGACAAAACAAGGGAGAGTGGCTTCCCACTGCCAGAGCGCAGAGTTAAATATCGGGAAGAAACTGTTGCCTGTGAGGGTGGGGAGGCCCTGGTACAGCCTGCCCTGAGAAGCTGTGGCTGCCCCATCCCTGGAAGTGTTCAAGGTTGGACAGGGCTTGGAGCAACCTGGTCTAGTGGAAGGTCTCCCTGCCCATGGCAGGGGAGTGGAACTGGGTGAGCTTAAAGCTCAAACCACTGCATTATGATTCTCTATTCTGATGCTTCTCTGGCACATGTGTGATTTACCTCTGCTCTATCTGGGCTCTCCCTGTCTTACCTGCTGAGCTGCTCGAATCATCCTGCGAGCCTCCTCTTTAATGCTGGGGTTGTCTGGCGGGGGTGGCTGCACCAGTGTTGTCACCTCTGTTCCCCTGAACCCAAAGACCATCGGCCAGCCCAGGTCAAGCTCAGGAACAGCAAGATCTGAGTTCATGGGCCAGTAAGTCCCGGAGGATCCATCCATGTCATTGTCCCCTGCAGTGTCCGTGCTGCCCTCCTGGTTGGCATACTGCGGCTTCTGGAGGTTCTGGATTATGTGGTCTACCTCAGAGCTACAGAGGAAATCGGGGGCTGCCTCCTCGGCCAGGAAGCGCTGGTAACTCTCCTTCCCCTCCTCTGTGAGCACATCCAGGGCCAGGCGGTAATACTCCTTGTAGTGGGGGGGAAGGTAGTTGGGGTCAAGGGGGTTGTCCCCCTGTGAAGAGCTTTGGGATCGACGAGCCATCAGGGGAGGGAAAGCTGGAGGGAAAGAAAAAACATCCATGAGAGCGGTGTCACGACAGCAACACATCTTCCCCATAGAGCAAAGGCAGAGATTAAAAGAACATGGAGCAATGCTGGAGAAAGTTCAATCCAAAGGCATGGGAGCCTAAAATTAGGCAAAGGTGTGAGTCACTTAACCATTACCTTCACACAGTTAACTGTTTTGGGCCAAAATAAGGAACAAATCAACCAGGCAGCCCTGGGATAAGCAAGGCCAATGCATCCAACAGAATGCCCAACTTTCTCTTTTAGGCTGTTGGTTGCTAAGCTTCAATTTATCATTTGTTTTAAAGTCAAGAGCAAAGCTGTAGGTGGTTATTATCTATACTCCATTAAAATTAATTTTCAAGTGCTACAGAAGTTATTTACTATGTGTAATGTGGCCCTAAATGAAAAGTGCCTGCCTGAACACAAGGGCACCCTCTGGACCTTTATAAATTGGGTGTTATAACCACCTCAGCACATGAACAGAAATAGGTGGCGCATGGGTGCAGGTGAGTATAAGGGTGTCCTGCTACTGTAACACAGTCAGAAGGCAGAGGAGTCTTCATGAGATGAAGAAATAAAAAACAAAGGATATGATCACGTCTTCTGTCTCCTTGTGTTGAGAAAAAACAGAGCTGAAGGGGCTCACATGCAATATTTGATAATTGTCTATAGCAGACAATCACTTAAGACTGTAGATAAATCTGATTTTAACCCATTTTTGAAAGAAAAGCTTGTTGTGCCACAACAGTAATATCTGACTGATCCACAGATTGCTCAAAGCATTTTGGCTTTAGACTCTGAACTAATGTCAATGCTGGAATCTTCTCTTCCTGCATCCCACCACTGAGGTGCGTGCCAGAAGAGACTTCCTCATGATCCCCAAAGGGTGAGTGACTCCTGCTAAGTTACATTACTGAAGGTGAGCACAGAACTTGAGGGTCACTGCTGTTGCTGTTGCCATCCAACACTTCTGCTTCCAAAATGGGAAGGATTGCTGTGGACTGGGAGGAAGATAAAGACTTCAGACTCAGACTATAACTCAGATGTAAGGATAAACTAGTTTCAAGTTCTTATATGACCACCTGCCTAGCACACAGCAGTGCTTGTTACTCCTGCCTCAAACTCCCACAAGTTACTCCTGCTCTAAACTGAAACTCCTGATAAAGCTGCATGAAACAACAGGAAAAATTATAGTCTTAATATAAGGATAGGAAAATCCAACAGGTCCATATGTGATGCATTGCAACAGAAAATCATCTTTATAGTCCACACATGCAGCTGCCTTTGCAGTCTGAATTGTCTGCATTCAGTCTTCCCACTCTAATTCTGCCTTTTTCTCTCTGTGTAAGAGAAAAAAGTACAGAGCACGCCAGTATGTATCTCTGGTGGAAGGTGCCCCTGCCTATCGCAGGGGTGTGAAACAAAATGGTCTTTAAGGTCCCTTCCCACTCAGCCCATCTGTGATTTTAGGATTCTCAAGTCACCAATATTCCTGCTTTTAGCTATTCCACCAGTGTCATGTCATTTTAAGGACTTGCTCCCATGTTCCACTCATCTTGGATAGAAGAATATCCAAGATGTCCAACTCATCCAGATATAACCCACAAAGTGGAAAATGGTCCCACAGAAAACTGTACACAGTGCTCAGAGATGGGAGCAGATCAGAGACAAAGGACCAACCGCAACATTAAAAGGAAGAAGCATCAGAAGAAGTCTGTGGTACTGCTGCATAATCAAAGGAGCAGAGGAAATGTCATGCTGGTAATGGCAAAGCAATTTTATATTGATTAATACAATTATTTTACTCCAGTTATAAACAAAGAGGGAGAAGACTGAGCTTTAAATAAGCATCAGGTAATTGACTGTTACTTGGTAGGAGCACGGAAAATGCCAGCACTACACAGATTCAAGAGGAACTCACAAGCCAGAGTGGGCTGGGGATATGGAAGTTTTATTCCTCATGTCCCAAAAAAAGGTGGTTTATGCCTGAACTCTGATTCCTCAGTCTAGAGAAGACATCTGAAAACTGTGACCAGGACATCTCCACTGCCAGCACAAGGACTAAATGGGCAGAAAATTAATCTTGCAGGTGGTAGGTTTGGAGGGACATCAGGAAACACCTGTGCTCAGCTGGGCTGATTTGGAAGAACTCTCCCATTGCTCTGCAACTACCTGACAGGAGGGTGCACCCAGATGGGGGTTAGGGCTCTGCTCCCAGTTTTTACAGTAAGGAGTCATTTGAGTTTCCAAAGTGTTTGTGGTGCTCAGTGTGTTTATGAGTAAGCAGAGAAAATGGTACCAGCAAAGAAGTAAATTTGATGCAAAAGCAAACTGATCCTCATGGGTTTCCCTGAGAACAGGAGAACACAGATACGGAGCTGGAGGTGTCCTGCTACCACTGAATACAGCAGTGGGGGTGGGCTGCTGGCCTGGCAGGGATGATCAGGGGGAGCCTGCAGGGGATGTTTGGAGGGGGCCTGGAAAACCCTGCACTTACTGTGTGTGTGGGGGGGGTTATTTCCTCCTAAACAGACCCACAACTCAGAACTGTGAAATAAAAAACAGAAGCTGTGTTTATGCCCCCATGTGTGTCTGCCCCAGCTCTGCGTATGTTCCATGGCTTGGAGCCACCTGGTCTGGTGGAAGGTTTTCTTGCCCAGGGCACGGGGTGGATGAGCTTTAAGGTGCCTTCCAACCTAAACCATCTTGTACTTCTGTGATTCCATTAATTGTCGGCATCCTTTAATTCCCTGGGTTGCAACAAGAACAATACCATGTAGATGAATTCTCATTTTGCATGAAAAATGCTGGTTTATAGATATAAGTAAGTAAATAAATAGCTATACACACATACGCACACACATATACATGCACAAAATTCTGGGTATTTCATTAATCTTCCAAAAACATTCCCTGCCAGGTAAAGCAGAAGGGAAGAAATTACCTGGAACCCCAAAGGATATTTATCACCTTTTGTCACTTTGATGGGTGTGAGCTGAGTTCAGGTCAAGGAATAAATAAAATTTCTCCTGTTACAGCCCATCTTGCTGAATTCAGATGGATTCTACGCTCAGTTCATGGATTTTTTTCAATTTTGTTTTGCTCTGTTCTAGCTCCTGGGATCACCTGCCTGCAGCTGGCAGAGCTCTGAGGCCCTGGGTCAGATTTGGTCTCATGAAGCTGCTGACTGCCAGGCTGGTTCTCCAGTTCTGGATCAAATCATCCACTATTGGAAAAGCAATTCCTCTCCAAATCAGATGGAAGCAATCACATACCACCTCTGGCTGATATTTGTGTTCCTGAGGGAAACAGAACTGGCTTTTAAACTCCTATCTTTTCACTTTTCACTTCTCTCTTAACTAGTCTTGATCCCATTATCCCAGTGCAAAGCTGGATTTGGTGGAGGAGCAATTCACATGCATCAGGAAATAGGAGATGGATTACACATTGTGCCACAATGCCTTGTTATTTTTTTACTCCAGAACTGTACATTCCATGTATTTTGTAGGGGATTCCATGCCTTAGGCCTTGGTTCCTTTTAACAGGAATTCAGGGAACACAACGTCACATTTCCCCTCAGAGGGACAGGAGACTGGACACACATCAGTTATCAGCATGCTTCCCTGACGGCTGGATTCTCCCTGATCAGGGGCACCTAAAACAACCTGGAGAAGACTGAGGGGAGACCCCACTGCACGCCACAACTTCCTCATGAGAGGAAGAGGAGGAGCAGACACTGATCTCTGTGGTGACCAGTGACAGGACTCAAGGCACCAGCTGGAGCTGGATCAGGGAAGGGTTTCATTGGATATTAGAAAAAGGTTCACCCAGAGGGTAGCTGGGCACTGGAACAGGCTCCCTGGCAGAGTTCAAAAAATGTTTGGACAATATTCTCAAGCACATGGTGGGACTCTTGGGGATGGTCCTGTGCAGGGCCAGGAGCTGGACTCGATGATCCCTGTGGTCCCTTCCAACTCAGCTTACTCTGTGATTCCATGACTCCAAGGAGAGGTTGGCCCCTTGTTTGAACTTCACCTGCGTATCTATTTCCTGCAGCTTCTTTCACCCCAGAAAAAGAGAAATGTTGTACTTCTGGAATTCTGAACCACCATAACTGTCAAAGAAACTGAGTCACAAACTGAAAATACCCCAAATGTAGATTTTCAGCCTGAACCTACTGATTAATAGAGAATTTTACTTACTTACAAACTTACTTATTTTATTTAATTAAGAATTTCCTTTTTATTGCTGGTGCAAATTTACAAAATCTTCTGACACAAGTAATGAGGATTTGGGGGAGAAATGAGGATGCTAGAAAGATTAAGGTGTGACAATTTGCTTGGGGGGTCTTTACAATGGGCAACAAAATATTCTTTATAATGGGTAATAAGATAGTCTGTGTGCAGTTACAGCTCAGGCACTGAACTGTCAGTGGGTACAGGAGACAAGCTGATGTCAACCCAGCACCTGCAGCTGTAAGCAGCTGTGTGATGTGTGCAGCCAGAGGTAACCCTTGAACATCCCTCCTTCCATTCCCATGACAATACTGGAAAACTAAGGCCCTGCAGTCCCTTAGTCCAAAAGCCCTGCAGTGCACATCCAGAAGGGAAGAGGAAAGCTCAAGCACATCACCAATGCCCTCCATGCCTTCAATAGCCACAATTTTATTGGGAAAAGTTTCCCAGGAAGAGTGGGAGAGAACTGTCCTGGCATTAGACAGGAAAGGAATTTGGCTACATCCTGCCAATATGACCTGGGGAAAAATTCCAGCAATTGTTTTAAGCTGGATTTTTTGAGCAGAAAACACTGATACAGGACCTGAGAATTTCTTCAGACTACTGAGCACACTGGCAACATCCCTACTGATCCTGCAGCCAAGCTCCTGGTGCTTCAAGGAAAGAAAAATTCCAGAAGGTAAATTAGGCATTAAGGGGGGAAATCTACTTCTCCCCATCAACGAGCCCTTAGGTCTTGGGAAAGTCACTATAAATAAAGCGCAAACAAACTATAGCCAGGGCAGCAATTGAGGTGTTCACAAAGAGGCACTCCATGTCACCTGGGATGCCCGAAGGTACCTGGCCTGGCCTCCAGCTGCTGCCGAGGAGGCTGCGAGTCTCTGCATGGCTGGTGTCTCACCTGCTGTACTTTAGATGCCCAAAGGCACCTGGAATGTGCCAAAACCCACAAGTTCCAGAACCAGGATTACTCCTCAAGGATCAATGATGAAATGAATATGTATAATGTGCCTATCTGCACCCCCTTACAGGTGATGGAAAATAATACTAATACTCCAGAAATATGGGATAGGATTAATCTTCTAACAGACATTCTCATGTTTGTCCAAATATTCTCTTCATTTTTCTCCCAGACATTAACAAATCAGCCTACTAAAGCCTCAGTGCTCAGATCTGAGCTGTTTTAACTCCAAGATTCCCCCTTACCCTGTCACACAATTCATCCCACCAAGATCCTGCTTGGAACTGTCAATGCTTTATACCAGAATTTACCTAGAGGATGGGAGGCAACTTTGACAGGAGTGTGAGTCAGATATTGGGGACACACTCTTCCCTGTGAGGGTGGGGAGGCCCTGGCACAGGCTGCCCTGAGAAGCTGCAACTGCCCTGTCCCTGGCAGTGTTTAAAGCCATGCTAGATGAGGCTTGGAGCAACCTGGGCTAGTGGAAGGTGTCCATGCCTGTTGTAGTGCATCTAAAAATCTTGGTATCTCCCAAGGGTAAAACTCACCTCTGGTTTGTGTAATGTTAGTTCCTACCTGAAAACCTTCTTTCCCTTCCCCCTTCCCATTGGCTGTGACCTCCCTGCATCCCCTAATCACCCCTGCCCCCTGGTATAAGAGATAAGACCCAGAGCATTTCGGTCTCTCTCTTGCCCTGGATGGACGACAGACAATAAACCCGGGATTACTCCAGCAAGTTTGAGCCTCCTGTGTCTAGATACTTTGAGTCCGTGTTGTATCCACTCCAGGACCCACAGGGGTGGGACAGAGGGGTCCCACCAGGAGAAGGATTATAACACATGCCCATGGCAATGTTGTGGGGCTGGATGAGATTTAAGGTCCCAAAACATTCCATGATTCCTTCTCAACACCCCATCTAAACCCTGCCCTTTGGCAGCAGGAAGCCATTCCCTCTTGTCCTGTCACTTCAGGCCCTTGTCCAAAGTCCCACTCCAGCTCTCCTGGAGCCCCTTTAGGCACTGGAAGGGGCTCTCAGGTGTCCCAGGAGCTTTCTCCAGGCTGAACCCCTCTCAGCTGTCCCAGTCTGCTTCCAGAGCAGTGGAGTTTCAGCCTACTCCTATGTGTCACAGTGGCACTACTTCACACATTCTGTAAGTCTGTTACCATTATTTGGTATTTCATGTACTTCTCTGCAATCCTAAGCGATCATTCCATGAAACGATCTCCATAAATGCAGAAGTATTACCGCTCATGATCAGAACCTTTAGAGCCAAACCTGCAAAATTTAGTTCCTCCCCAAGAAATCCTTCTCCTAATACAATGGCTGTGACAAGCATGAGCACAGACAGGTACAGAGTGGCATGGAAAAAAACACAGAATCTCCCAAGTCGGCAGGGACACACAAGGGCCATAAAGTCAAACTCCTAGCCCTGCACAGGGAGCCCCAAGAACCCCACAGAAAGAAGGTGCTGTGGGTACTGTTGGCACTCTCCTTCGCACACTGACCTGGACTGGTGGTTGGGTTTTGCAGGAGGAAGCTGCAGGAGAACAGAAGGTGGCTCTGTGGCTGCTTGCAGTAACTCCTCCCATGCTTGGGGGCAGTGGATAAAGGAGAGCACGAAGCAGCTTGTTGGAAACTTAACAAGTTGGAGATGAAGGCTGATAGAATGGGCTGTCAAGAAGCAGAATTCAGTTCTCCTCCACCTGTCTGCCTGGGCTGTGCCAAAAACACTGTGCTGGCTGCTGCTGCTGTGCCGGTGCATGGGGAGTCCCAATGGAGTCACTCCCTTCCATGGCCAAAAAACCATCAGAAGGAGAGGAACAGGTGAAAAGGAAGGAGCATGAGGGTCTCAACCATCCCTGTGCTATGATCAAGGTGGTGGAGGGAGTCTCCAAGAGAAATTTCCCTTCGTCTTGGCCTGAGATCTGCCTCTGTTCTCACTAGTACAAATGGGAGTGACTTTACTAGTTGTGATACCTGTCACATGCATTTGGTTTTGAGATTCCCAAAAGCTGTCAGACCCCCTTAATGAAGGGAAGTGTCGGATGTGATCACAGCCTGCAGATTCCTCCACACTAAAAAACACTCAATCACATGGAATATTTAATGTAAGGAAAGGTGCCTGACAGATGAACCTAGAGGTAAAAACTGCCCCTTTCCCTCCGGATTCATTATAGGACAAGAAACTGGGAGAAGCAGAAACCTGTTGACTCGGACAGCGTTTGGTGCCTGTCCATATTATGTTCCATTTCAACAGACTTTTACTGTTTTTTTTACGAACAGAGCAGCAGGAAATCACAGATTCAGACATGCTGTGATCACCACAAAGCCCTGCAGATTAAAATAAATAAATAAAAGGACCTGCCTTTCTCCAGAGCCTTTGTGCCTGGTGTGAATCAAGGGCACTGGACCATGCTTGCCCAGTCTAAGCAAAAGGGAACCAGCTCAGTGCTCCCTTTCTCATGTGCTGTGCCTGGTGCCAGCCCTGCTGATGCCTCAGCACCTGGGGCTGGCTCCATTTGCCTCCCTGGTGCTGACTCCAGTGCTTGTTTTTACGTGTTCTGCCTGCACAGCCAGTTCCCAGGCTGCCTCGCTCAGGTGATCCCTTCCCTGGCTGGACCTGCTCCGCTGCTTTGGGACACTCCCAGGAGCTGAGGCTGCCGAGGGCAGGTAGCACCCAGGAAGGAACTACCTGGGACAAAGCAGGGCTTGATCCCAGAGCCTGGAAAGGGCTGGGAGGACCCGATCTGTTCCCCAGACCCCTATATGCGAGTACAGACACAAGGTCCTGGGCTTAACCACCTCATCTTTTCACTGCCCTAGATACCACCAAGAAAAGAAAGGCAGCAGAGGCAGACTATTCTTTAGCCCACACTGTGCACAGCCAGCCACAAACCCCTCTGTGCTATCAACACTTGAAGGACTTCCAAACCATGGGCAAGAAATGAATCAAGGCACTTTCAATCCCTGTGATGGGTCTCACCTGGCCCGTACACCACATTCAGTGGTATCACTGACATCTCTTAGGGTGGGCTGTGAAAAAGTTTAATGTTTCCAAAACGTCTCAATACACGAAGTCTACAAATCAACTATTTAAAAGAAAATACTTGGCCTCAAAAAAAAAATAGGAAAGATCCTGGGCAAACAGACTGCTGATGTTCTGGGAGGGTTGGGTTTAGGAGAGGACAGCAATGCCTGAGGGAAAATGACTGGAGCAGACATGGTAACAATGAGACATGGAAAGTGTTAGCTTGCTCTCAAGAAAATGTTGTACTTGGTAAATGATCTGGGTAGAGACCTGTCTCCTTAAACATGGTTTAAGGTGTGGGGTTTTTAATCCTGCAGTGTGTGATGGAAGGACAAGCCAGTGCCTTCTGATCTTGCTGCAGAGGAAGAACCTGTATGAACGGCAAGACATGCTCATCCTCTTCAGAAGCTGCTTCTACATGTACTCATTTTCCATCCTAAGGGTTGGACTTCTCCTGAAAAGGATCTTGGCAGTCTCACAGGGGTGCAGCATATGAAGTTTTGAAGTGCAGCCCAGAATTTCCTACTTTGGCCAGAACACGTGGCCATGGAATTGTACAAGAGCTGGGGCAAAGAGGAAGCTGCCCAGAGAAGCTGTGGCTTCCTCATCCCTGGAAGTGTCCAAGGCCACACTGGATGGGGCTTGGAGCAACCTGGGATAGTGGACGGTGTCCACGCCAGGGGTTTGGAGGAGATGGTTTTAAAGGTCCTTTTCAACCCAAACCATTCCGTGGCTGCGTGATAATGGATGCTGGACACCTTCCCATGAACTGCTCTTCTCGCCAAACAGGGCTCAGGCACATTCCTCAGAACAGGACAGTGAATTATGGACAATAACCTGGACTAGACACTTTTTTAGCTACAACTGCCTCTGCCAAGTCCTAATTCTTATTTTTTCTCTTTCAATTCTCCTCTCTGTATTTCATGCTGAGTCTTACCATGTTCTTCTCAATGTCCTCTTCAGGCAGCAGGCTCAAAGCCTGGGTTACTGTCACAACTTCTGTTTGGGATTTGTTACTCCTGTTACAACGCCATATAATGCTCCCAGACCTTCCCCTACGGTCATCTGAACAGCTGATCACTCCATGTTAATCATCTGAGAGAATGTCACCCCATTCTTCACTCTGGATGGTCATACATGGATCACAGTCATCATTTAAAAAAAAAAAAAACAGTACCCCTGCCAGCTGCTAGGAGTTTCACTTCAGAAGTTTTGGCCACCAGATGAGAAATTGCTTCAATTAATCAATTTTTCACTGAGCTTGCAGAGATCACAGCTGCACCTTCCATACTCATACCTGTGGCAGCTGACCCTGATAAATGGCTCCAAGAACTCTTTCTGTGTCTCAGGTGAGTAGTGAATGCCCTGAATGCTACAGGCATGTGGCAGAGTGGAACTGGGAGCCTGGTCTGCACCTCCAACACCCACTGGACTCTCATCTCTGTTTATTAGGGCAAGGGATCCCATAGAACATTCTTTGCTAGAGAATCAGGAAAGTGGCCAGACATTCAGAATATCCAGGGGATCTTTCTGCAGGCCAGAGGAAGGGAAAAGTGGCAGAAGAATTACATGTTGTAATTTTCTTTGTGAAGTGGTTACTGAGACACCTGTCAACGTGTCCCACAGTGACAGCATGTGAACCTGTCAGCCTTAACTGTCCCATGCAGCAAGGGTACAGAATGGACAGGGAAATCTGAGCTGTGGGGAGTCACCAGTGCAAAACCTGATGTTTACAGCAGCTGGAAATTAAATGTCATCCTGCGTGCAAAAGGTGTCTCTTAGCAGATTATCTGAATAATCATGGAACCCTTTGGGTTGGAAAAGCTCCCTGAGACCCTCAAGTCCAACTGCTCTCCCAGCACTGCCAAGGTCACCACTAACCCATGTCCCCAGGCAGCACATCTACGATAGCAATGCTCATGCCAAAGTCACTATTCTTCAGCCAATCCCCTTCCCTGGATTTTTATTCAAAAGGTAGCAAGTATAAGGAAGTCTAAAACAGAGAACTTAAAAAAAAAAGGACAAACAGCGTAAGGTCAAATTTGGAGAAGAACCATGTGCTGCCCTTGACTTTTACTCCCCCCACACACTGTTTTTAGAAGTGCACTCATCAGTCTCCTCTTCCTCATTAAAACTACAGAAATTTCGCATATGGGCCTGATAAGCAGTCCAGACGTGTCCCATGTAACCGTAAAATGCAAAGAATTCCAACCCTGCACGTTTTGGAGATGAATTTCCATTATCTGGAAAGTTGTGGTTGCCAGAAAAATTATGTCTAGAACATGGGCGAATCTGTCCTGAGCTACGACCCTGCTCTGACAAAAGCATACAGACATTTCCACACTTATAGAATCCCAGAATCAGGCACTGGTTAGAGTTGGTAAGGACCTTCAAACCCATCTTGTTCCACTCCTTTGTCATGGGCAGGGACACTTTCCAATAGACCAGGTTGCTCCCAGCCCCATCCAGCCCAACCTTGAACCTTCCAGGGATGGGGGAACAACAACTTTTTCCTTTGGCATGCAATTTTCCCTAAATCATATGAAGAGCAAGACTTTTTTTTTCCCCCTCAGAATACTTCTATTGCCAGACCACAGCAAATCCAACTCTCTTTTTATCCCTCAAATGCAACTATAAAGTCCCTCAGGTAAATGGGAGTGAGACCAAAATGAAAACAACTTTCTTCCCCTAAAATGCAGCTCTCATGTGTCCGTCTGGGGCTGGGACACACTGTGCCCTCTTGCCTCCTCATCCAGGGAGAACATATGCATAGGGACCTGGAAATTGGTGTTTACCACTGCTGTCACTGTACCTGCTCTGGTTTGGGGTAGTTTGCTGCTACTGACCTATTTTTGGCCTCTCTTGCAGCTGAGCTTATTGCAGCTTCCACAGATTAGATGTTTTCAGCAGCAGGATGTGATCAGTACTTGTGTTCCTTCACAGGTGCCTCTTCCCTTTCTAACTGTTGCATAAGATGGAGAACCCAATCCTCAGGCCAAGCAAGATCCCTAATTGACCCCTACTGACCTTGGCCAATTTAGTGTGAGCAGCACAGAACCATCCCCTTCCTCTCCTCATACACAAATCCTGAGGTCTGTCAGGCTCACACCTATGGAAACTCAGCAAGTGCTAGCCCGTGTGCCTGTGCACGCCTGTCCACACACATCGGTCCATGCTCCTGCGTGTACGTGCATGACTGTGTCAGGGCTCCTGGGCCGTGTCAGCACTCAGCTGCACACCCAATCCATGTGTGTGGAATGCAGGGGCCTCGGGAGTTGCTTCCCAGCTCCTCGCCCACTGCAGACCTTGGCCCTCACAATACATCCCCTCTGTCCCAATGTCGTGACCATACATCCCCTACAGCGGAGAGGAGACCAGCTTGGGCTGTGTTATGGAGAGCTCAATCAGGCTGCAAGACTCTTCCCAAAGAACGAGGCTGAGTTTGAGAATATCTGCTCCTCAGGCATTTCTCAAAGGGGAAGGGCCGCAATTGTGTGAAGCGTTTGATAAGCAGTTTTGATCTGAGGACAGAAGGGTCCCTTCCCTCGCCATCCCTGACACAACTGGGACATTCCCTCACCATCTCCAATCCCTGCTGCCTGCACTGGGACATTCTCTCGCTCCCCTTGCCTCTCTCGTCTCCTCCTATCTCCCTTCTCGCCATCATGGCGTGACTGGGAGCTCCTGCCACTGGAGCCTTCTTGCATAGAAGCAACAACCTCCTCCCCGTGGACTGCCTGTGGAATTCCTTGTCCCAGATGCCGGGTGCTCAGCCCTGTGCAGAGGAACAGGACAGAACCCATCCCAGCCCTTGCCCTCCACCTCATGCAGCCATAGAGATACCCTAGGAGGTATCTGCCCTTCTCCTACCTTACCAGGGAAGCCGGGCAGGTGGTGGGTAGGTAGTGGGTCACTCTGGCTCAGGCGGCCATGCAGGTACCCACGAGGTCTCCACCCTTCTCTACTTTCCCAGGTGAGCTGGGGCAGGTGGTGGGTCACTCTCGGCTCACTTGGACGTGCCTGCCTGCAACTGATTCACCTGGAAGCCAGGCGAGCGAGGCTCCACCCAGGGCAGAGCGGGGGTGAGTAAGAGCGAGAGAAAGGCAAACTCCGGAGAGCTGTTCCCTCCCCAGGCGCGCAGGGAGCCAGAGATAAGGGCTGCGCATTCCTGAGCCGCCGGAGGCCTCTCCCTTCCCGTCTGCCCCGAGCCTGTCAGACCAGCTCGGGACTGGGAGCGGGGCAGGGCAGGGCCGCAGCCCCTGTGCTGTCCCGGCCCTTGGCATGGACCCTCAGCACAGCCCTGGGCGCAGACCTTCACCCTCAGCGCCGGGCAGGGCCTCTGGCCGCTGGCCCCAGCTCGGTCGTAGCCTTGCGGCTCTCAAGAAGGGGGATTTGGGCTCCGAGGGCATTTCTCGTGCTCTGGGTCTGTAGGGGACAAACGAGCAGCAGCTCCTAGGCAGTGACATCGTGGCACCAGGAGGGGTCGGGGGCAGCGCCCTCTCCGCTGTGTCCGCCGTGTGGGACTGTGTCCGCCGTGTCCCTGGGGGTGCTGGGAAAGGGGGTCTGAGGCCCATAGCCGTGGCCTCCTGTCCACCCCCGTCACCGTCTCCGCTCACCCGGGGCTCCGCGGGCAGGGAAGGGTTAAGCGAGATTCCCCGCAGCCCCGGGCGTGGCAGTGCCTGTTCCACCTTTCATGTCCCAGCTCGTCCCGCCCGGCAGCCGCCGCCGCCGTGAGGGCCGGGCCGGCGCTGACTCAAGCGGGGGTGGGGGAGGCGCCACGGCGGGGAGGCGGGAAGGGAAGGGCGCGGGGCTGAGGGGTCCCAGCGTGAGGGAGCGACGAGCACCGTGTGCCGGGCACTGCTGAGCTATCTCCAGTCTGAGGGCAGGTTTCGGCCTGCTCACGAAAAGGACATTGAGGGGCTGGAACGCGTCCAGAGAAGGGAACAGACCTGGGGAACAGTCTGGAGCACCAGGAGCGGCTGAAGGAGCTGGGGGGGGGCTCAGCCTGGAGAAAAGGGGGTTCAGAAGGGACCTTCTCGCTCTCCACGACTCCATAACAGGAGGGTAGAGCCAGGTGGGGGTCAGGCTCTGCTTCCAGAAAATAAATGACAGGACGAGAGGTCATGCCCTCCACTTGCACCAGAAGAGGTTTAGGTGGGATATTTGGAAGATTCCTCCTGCAAAGGGCTGTCCAGCCCTGGCACAGCTGCCCAGGGCAATGGTGGAGTCCCCATCCCTAAGGAGATTTATCAGTGGTGTGAACGTGGCAGTTGGGGACATGGGCTAGTGGTGGTCTTGGGAATGCTGGGGGAGCAGTTGGACTTGGTGACCATTGAATCATGGAACAGTTTGGGTTGGATGGGACCTTACACCTCATCCAGTTTCACCTCCCTGCCGTGGACACCTTCCACTAGTCCAGGTTGCTCCAAGCCCTGTCCAACCTGGCCTTGAACACTGCCAGGGATGTGGCAGCTGCAGCTTCTCTGGGCAGCCTGTGCCAGGGCCACACCACCCTGACGGGGAAGGATTTCTTCCCAACATCCCAACTAAACTCACCTCTGGCAGTGGGAAGCTATTCCCCTCTGTCCTGGCCCTTATCCAAAGTCCAGATCTCTTCGACCAGCCCCTTCAGGCACTGGCATCAAGGTAACAATTCATCATCTGCTTGGCTTCTCTTCCCATGGACAGAACACTCCTGCTCTCTAATGGAATGTAGTGTCTTTGTTTACATCTTTGATATTATAATACCTTTTCTGTCATCAGGAAATGGCAAAGGATCTGTTTTGAGGCCCCAAAAACAATGACATTTCTGGTAGTGTCATGACTATGATATGGCCATTTGAGGCAGGATCTGTCAGGCTGAACACTGGTGACTACTACAGAGGTGGCTGCATCAGCACCAGCCATCCCATGCTCATCCCATAGATCTTGTAATGGTGTCACTATGTACATAGGGCAATTCAGACCTTCCAGACCAGGAAGATGAACTGTAGCTGAACCCCACTGGATACAAGAGAGCTACACCATCTATCTGATCTCTCAGATATACATTTAGATTGGATAAGCAGTGCCCCTGGTCTGAAGCTGTGATTCAGAATGAGCTGAACCAATCCTGCCTGTAAGGAAAGCCAGTTTCAACATGAGTTTGTATCTTTTCCCTGTATGATACTGAAATACAAGTTGGTGAAATCCTTCAGAAAGTCAGGTTTAATTGGTTTTCTACAAGGTTTCAGTGTGTGGCTTTACAACCCTTTTATCCTTAAAGAATGATGACTTGTAATAAGAGTCTGGAATGAACTCTAAAGAAACTTAAAATCTTTGTGAACTTTGGCTTTTAGATTCTATCAGCCAGCAAGGACCTGTGTGAATTATTCCGAGACGTTATTACAGGAGGGAAATCCCAGTGAAAATACATTTGCCTTCACAGAGTATGTGGTCAGAACTACTCCCTACACTCCCATTTCAGACTTTATCTCACACCAGTTTAATCTACTTCATTAAGTCTCATAACTGTATTGGACTAAAGTATTTCTCAATATTTCTCAGTAACATAAATACAGTTATCACCTTTAGTCTTCTTACTGTTAAATAGAAAACACTTAAAATCTCTCATTTTCTCTTTTCCCCATCACTTAAATGGTATTTGCAGACCTTTTCTGTTCCAGCTTTTCAAAACTAACTTTCAAATCTGAATATCAAACAGGATGCTTTTACTTTCAGTTTCACTACTGCTGTATACACAAATACATCACCAACCTTTTATTAGAGTAGGTTTGCTTTGTCCTGAGCCAATTTCTTCTGGGCTCCGGACTCAATATCACTTGGAATTGCTAATTTTAAAGGTATTCCTAGTGCAATAAAAAGGCCTGCATCCTTCCACTTGGGTATTAGTAATAAAGTTTTGCTGATTTTCTATTCTGAAAGTTGTTTGTGTTTATTTTCTTGTTTTATTTCCAAAATTATATTGGTTATTTTAGAGAATCTTCACTATAAATGCAATGTACGTGTGTAAGTGGTGTTTGTTTGGTTTTCATGAATTACAATGTGTTTGCATTGTTACACTGGATCAGTGCAGTAAACTGGGTAATTACTGTTTGTTACCAGTGTCTTACTAGGCTCCCTCTGCCAATGGCCTGCAAACAAAGGACACTCGTGTCCCAGATTGATGATGTCTAGATTAATGACACGGGGTAAAACAAAGCATGTGCAATGAGTGTGAGACCTAATTTCAGATTGTGGTAGCTGCTTCTGCTGGGACTGCAGCTCTCGAAGCCAGCAGAGCAGGGCAGTGAGCACCCTGAGTGGGTGGGCAGCAGCAGGGGGAACACCGTGAGTGGGTGGGCACAGTTCTCCCCAGGAACCAACACAGCATGCGTGTTGGACCCGTCACATGCTGGGGTACTGTTCTAGCCCTCAGTTTTGGCAACAGCTTGAACAGGAGCACTGCAAGGGGTCTCAGCACTTATCAGGAGGGGGACTGCAAAATTTGCATCCTCAAGTGCCAGAGAATTCAAAACACATGGGGATATGGCACTCAAGCACATGGTTTAGTGGTGAACGTAGTGGTGGTGCTGGGCTGGTGGCTGGTCATGATGGTCTTACAGGTCTGTTGTGACTGAAATGATTCTGTGATTCCATTATTTTAAAACTGAAATAATGGAAATCTGACCTGATGGGAGCTTGGATTCTGATAGGTTTAGATGGGATACCCTGTGAGGGTGGTAAGGCCCTGGCACAGGTTGCCCAGAGCAGCTGTGGCTGCCCCATCCCTGGTAGTGTCCAAGGCCAGGTTGGACAGGGCTCGGAGCAGCCTGGGATAGTGGAAGGTGTCCCTGCCCATGACAGGGGTGGGATTGGATGGGCTTTGAGGTCCCTTCCCACCCAAAACATTCCATGAGTCTGTGATTACCACACTCAGCCCCTGGCTCCATCCACTACGGAGCAGGTGACCCACTGAAATTGCTGACAGAATGCAAGGAACAGACACATTACCCACAGGCACCACAAGCAGAGACAAGGTAATCTGGAGAACAGGAACTCATTCCTGAGTCGCTTCTTTAGCAGTGCAGACCTATGGGCTCTTTGATAACAGAGAAAGTGCTGAATCTTCTCCTTGACTCCACAATGGTGGCTCATCCCAGCTGCCACTCTGGGTTTGGTATGTTCAGGCTCTGCATTTGTACATATCAGATTATCTGGGTTAAGTGCAGCTTTGCTTTCACCCTTTATCTATCTGCTGTTTTAACCATCTGCCAGTTTTTATGCCAGCTCAGTTTCAAGGAGTCCCAGGCACTGACTGGTACTGAGCACTGAGCTGACTTTTTCTGCAGTGACTGCAGACTTGGTCACTCGACTCACAGGTCCCTAATCCAATTCCCACCCCTTGCTGTGCTGACAGAATTGGAAAAGTCTCTTCAGTGGTTGCACAAGTCATCCTCCTCTTGTTCGTCACAGTGACTTTTTACTGTAAAAAACTTTACAATATTTACAAACCACATTATTCTAACAAACAGAACGGACATCTGATTGGAACTCTGGGAGTTGGAACAGGAATGTGGTCTTGCAGAGTTTCACTGTTAGAAGTTGTTTGCTTTTTTAAAGAAAACTGCCTTCAATTAATGGGGCTGATGGGGAATAATCTGCGAAGAAACAGTGTTATATTTATACAGCAGCACTGTTTAGGATCCAGGGGATGAAGTTGTTGTAAGGGTTTGCTGGTTTTTTGTTTATCAGAGTTCAGCCCTGATGGCTATCCTTTCCTTCTGGCGGAAAACCCAAGGGTTCTTGACCTAAGGAAGGTCCCTGAGATCAGGCAACCTGGCCTTAACCTCTGACCACACTGGAGGGTCCCCCATGCAGACAGGAGGGATTCAGAACATCCAGCATGACCTGATTAAGAGAAAATCCGGACCTGCTTGGCTGGGCTAGTTAATGTTCCCCCACAGGAACAAGGATATTCAGGGTGAGAGCTCATCCCTGCACTGGCAGAACCTCTGTCTTCAACAGTCATGGGATACACATTTTAATTTCTAGTCCAGACTTGTCTAAAACTTCTTTATGAGGGGATGAGGTGCAGACACTGATCTCTTCTCTGTGGTCACCAGTGACAGGATCCAAGGGAATGGCCTGAAATTGTGTCAGGGAAGGTTAGGCTGGTAAAAGTTTAGAAAAAGGTTCTTCACCCAGAGGGTGGTTGGGGACTGGAATGAGCTCCTCAGAGCAGTGGTCACAGCACCAAGCCTGACAAGAGTTCAGCAGGTGTTTGGACAACACTCTGGCATATGCTGTGAGTCTTGGGATGGTCCTGTGCAGTGGCAGCAGCTGGACTCGATGATCCTTGTGAATCCCTTGTGATCCTTGTGGGTACCTTCCAACTCAGCTTATTCTGTGATTCCGTCATTCATAGAAACTAGTGCTGTAGCGCGTAGAGAAGGCAAACAAGATTTTGCAGTCAGGTGGATTGTGTGTCTCTTCTGTCCTCTCTGAAAAGAAACGGCCTCACTGCACAGCGGGTCCTGATTTAGAATGTTGGTTTAAAGTTACTAAAGGATTCACAACTGCAGGTAAATGGTTTCTGAAGGCAGAGAACTGCACCTGTTTATCGGCGGTGCGCAGCACGGGCCCTGAGCCGCTCCCGGAGCAGTTTCAATCCGCCCGCTCCAAGATCTTCACCCGGGCTCCGCTCGCCCCTCACCGGGCTCGGCCCGGGCCCGGCTGCGCCTGTCACTGTGCGTCACGGGTGCGTCAGTGCTGCGTCACGGGTGCGTCACTGCTGCGTCACGGGCGCGTCAGTGCTGCGTCACGGGTGCGTCAGTGCTGCGTCACGGGCGCGTCACGATCACGTCACTGCGGCGTCGCCGGGTGGCATCAGCGCTCAGCGTCACGTGACAGCATCACCTGACAGGGTCGCGCGCCCGCCTCTCTGGGTCCCTCTCCCGCTCCCGGCGGTGCCGCCGCTCTGGGTCCCTCTCCCGGCCCGCTCCCGGCGGTGCCGTCGCTCTGGGTCCCTCTCCCGCTCCCGGCGGTGCCGCCGCTCTGGGTCCCTCTCCCGGCCCGGGCGGTGCCGTCGCTCTGGGTCCCTCTCCCGGCCCGGGCGGTGCCGCCGCTCTGGGTCCCTCTCCCGCTCCCGGCGGTGCCGCCGCTCTGGGTCCCTCTCCCGGCCCGCTCCCGGCGGTGCCGCCGCTCTGGGTCCCTCTCCCGCTCCCGGCGGTGCCGCCGCTCTGGGTCCCTCTCCCGCTCCCGGCGGTGCCGCCGCTCTGGGTCCCTCTCCCGGCCCGCTCCCGGCGGTGCCGCCTGTCCTGCACAGCCAGGCCCGGCCCGGTGTCAGATACGCAAGTCGTCGTCGTTCAGCCACGCGGCCGGTGCCCGCCCAGCCCTGGGCCCCGCCGGGAGATGCAGCTGTTCCTAACTCCTCCAGCAACACGGCTAATACACATGGAGATGTGATGCACCAGGACATAAGGATAAGGACCTGAAGCCAGTGAGGTGGCTTTGCCCAAGGCCCAAAGATGGGCAAAGCAAATTTCTCTGGTGGTGGCAGTGGTACCTGTGGCATGGGAGCTCCTGCAATGCTCTGGCTTTGGGGTCTTTTGATGCTCCTTGTTGACAGAATCAACAAAAACTATGCGTAGCAGCAGCAAAAATAGGACTGAGTTACAACCACAGCTTCATCTCCTCCAGCAATTTGTCTCCAAAAGCACCTGGTGGTCAGTGGGCAAGGCTGGAAAACCAACATTCTCCAGCCTCCCGTCATCCCACGTGTTCCAAGGGCCAGGTTTCTCAGAGATAAGAAACAGATAAATTTGTTGTGGTTTGCAGCTTCCATGACAGCCCCTCCTCTCTGTCGGCAGACAGTCTCTGAAGAGAATCCTACAGTTATTCCAGACACCTGCCTGCTGTTATTTATTGAGGGAAATGCAGGGAAAGGAACACCATCCCTCACCTTATGTACCAATACCAGACAGGATTGACTCCTGAAAACAAGAAAACTTGCATTTAGCAGGATCAGAGGGGCAGGCTGTGCAGGTTCACACACTGAGTTTTGCCCAGATATGACATTTCCTACCCCTCCATCTCCCCAAGCCTGTCTGTGAATTGCTGCTGCTACACAAGGCAGTCAGCTGCAAGAGTTTCTTGCAAACCTTCCAACCCAGCCAGCTGTGCTCTGGTCTTTGCCAGTGCAACCCTGGAGATCTTTGCATTCTCTCTATATATTGAGCTGGGTTATTTCTGTTCCTATTTATATAAAAATCATATAATCATAGCATGGTTTGTGTTGGAAGGGGTCTTAAAGACCATCTAGTTCCAACACTACATGAATACTTCCTAAACAAACAATTTCCATTCATGATGTTTCTGTGTTTACTTTTGTCTGAAGGTGTAACTACTTCCCATTACCTAATCAGGGTTCAGTTGTGGTAGGCAAATTATATACACTAAGAGAGAAACGTGGTAGTAAACCTGGCCCAAGGAAACGAAGTGAGGAGAGAACAGACATATTAAATGGAGCAAAGGACCAGTGTACAGAGCACAGTACAGTGTACTGTGAGGCTTGCAGTTCAGACTCCTGAACCCTCATGTTGACCAAGGACAAGGCTGTTCCTGAGGTAGGACATGGCATAGCCAAGGCCCCTTTTCCAGCTGTACCTGTCACACAGGTGGAAGAAGGAGGCTGAGGTCTGGCACTACCCTGGCTCTGGGAAAAGCAAATCCACCCTCTCTTGAGCCTGCTCCTCTTTCCCTGAGGTGGCACAGCATGGTGCCCATCCATTGAACCAGACTCAGGAAAACCTGATTGAGCTACAGGAAATGGGGTTGGTTTTTACCAGCCAAACTATTTTTAAAAACTTTAATAATGTAAACAAAATACTGCTGCTGTTGTTGTTTTGTTTGGGGTTTTTTTTGGTTTTTTTTTTGTTTGTTTGTTTTGGGTTTTTTGGTGGTTTTGTTTTTTAAACACAGCCAAGATAAGGAAAGCCAAGAGACTGAAGGTCCTGCTGGTATCACTGTGTTTCATATTACTTTTTTTTTTTGCCTCATCCCTGAATATTGATATTCTCACAGCTGGCAGTAATTCCTGCTCCTAAAAGCAGGAACACTAGGAGCACCATTGCTGGATTATGTGGTGAGTAACAACCACCACCAAAAGTCACAACCAAAAGTTTTGAAACTGAAACTGCAGACTTCACACAGGGCAAATCACTGTCACTAAAGGCTCTAAAATGTAAAGTAAACTTTATTATCCTTGAACCACAAAATAGATTTCTTTGGTTGTACAAATTTCACTAGTTACAGTCTTGCTGCGCTAATTTTCCCTCTGAGTCTCTTGGGAGAGAACGGGAGAGAATCCAGAGCCTGGCACCAGGTACCGCACAGGAAAAGAAGAATCACAAGTTAGTCACCAAAACCCAGCCAGGATTGTTTCCAAAACTGCTGTTGTTAAAAAGCAAATGCTAAAATTAGATTTAAAAAGGAAAAGCTCAAATTGCTGATGATGGAAGCAGCTGCAGCTGCAGTGTGAGATTATCAGTTCCTCCTTCACAAGTTTGTAAAATCAAAACATACAGAGTCAGTTAAAATGATCTGCTGGATTTTGGCATGAAAGGAGATGCTCAACTAAAAAACTGCACCCAAAAAACTGCATCCAGCTCTTTCCTTCAGGAAATGCACAAGCAGATGTGCCTGTCACTGCCCAGCCACTGTGAGGCTCAAGATCCAACCCTGGTCTTACTGGGGAGTCAGAGAGCACCAACAGACAAGGAATGGGATTGTGCTGAGCTTGAACCTTCCTCACTGTTAGAGGCAGTGAAAAAAAGCCAAAAAGAAAAGGGTTGTTTCCCCTCACTAGTGGCAGCAGAAGCTGATGGCAGTCAGGAGCAGCAGCTGTGACCTCCACATCAGCAGAGCTCACATGATACAGAATCTGCTCACAGCCCTTGTTCCACATGTGGAAACCAGGACTCACACCCCCACTCATTTCTCATTTTCCTTTTTCCCTCTTGCGTGGCCAAACGTGCATTTTCCCTGTCTTCCATGGAAAGGGGCATGAAGCCAATGAGCTGGCAAAGTGGAACTGTGTAGTTATTGCAAGGCACAGGCCAGCCCCATCCTGCTCTGTGGTGCTCCTGGTGCTCCCTGCCAGCCCACACCAGCACCCCTGACATCCCACTCCACCCTCCAGCCAGCGTGGACACCGTGGACTCCCCACCAGTGTCTCCCAAGTCGAAGATCCTGTAACTCCCAACCTGACCCGAGCAACACCACGTTCTACCCATCCCCAGTTCCTGAACTCTACCCACTAAGGTACCTGCTGTAACACCTCCCACCTCTGCCACCGTCTCCTACCCCAATTGTCCTGCTCCCCACTGCTGTCACACACCCCCTACACCCCTGGCTAAGGCTGCTGGCTCCATCCCATTCCTGCCCCAGTTGACCAGTTCAGCCCCAGCGCTACAGGAGACAGACTCCTCCACTTGTGCGCTCATGGAGTGGCTCACACCGTGTGTGACAAAGGGCTGTGACCGACCAGGGAGGGACCTGTCCCCAGGACAGTGCAAAGCCCCGGCAGGAGCACTGTCCCACCAAGACAGAGGCAGGTGGTGGAGAGCTGGCTCTGTTTTCCTTAAGCACAGAGTGTCAGTGGCAGAGGGAGGCACTTTGCTGGAATTCTGGTGGGGTTTTTTTCTTTTTCTTCCTTATTTTTGCCTCCAAGCTTCCCATTCCCAAACACTCCCAAAGGGAAGTGAGGTGACACAGTGCAGGAGGTGGGAGGAGATGCTTTTTGGCAAAAGACTGGAAACTAAATAGGAGTAAAGGCAGGTTGGACCTTTCTCCTGATTCCCACCAGAGGAGAAGCTCCTTTTAACCACTACAAAACCCAAGTTGAGGCAGTAACTGCTGGAGCCCAACACACTTTCACACTCCTACATTCTCCCTGTCCTACCCTTCCCCACACACAATATTTACAGGCTAACAAGCTGCCCACTGTCCTGGCCACCCTTCCTCTCCATCTGCCAGCAGTCAGTCCAGTGTTGTCCCAATTTTGGGATGTGCCCCAGTAGACTGTTGGATGAGAAACGAGGGCGATTCACAGCCTCAGAGGAGTCAGTTGGCCACAGAGCTCCCGGGAAGCCCAGGTTCCATCCAGAGTCTGTAGGCAGGGTGGCAGCCTGGTGCTGTCCCTGGAGCACAGGAAGCTCAGAAGGGCTGTGCCAGGCCAGTCCATTGCCCAGGTGTGCCGGGTCACCTATGTGGGGACAGCGGTCTCCAAACTGCGCCGGCTGTGCCGGAGCTTCCGCTTGTTGCTGTACAGGGCCATGTCCTCCAGGGCTGAGGGAGCTGGTGCTGATGGATCCCGTGTTCCCAATGTGTCCTCTTCCTCTGGCTGCCCATCCTGCTCCCGGAGAACTGCAACAACAAGAGATGGTTAGATCTGAAGACAAAGCACTGGGTTAAGTTAGGTAAGATACTGAGAAGAAATCCTTTCCTATGAAGGTGGTGAGGCCCTAGCACAGGCTGCCCAGAGAAGCTGTGGCTTGCAGCAACGTGGTCTAATGGAAGGTGTCCCTGCTCAAGACAGGGGGTGGGACTGGGTGATCTGTAAAATCCCTTCCTAACCAAACCATTCTGTGATTCTGGCAGCACACAGCTGGCACAGTTAATGCAGATGTTACAGCTATCATAGGATTACAGAATGGTTTGTGTAAGAACCTTAAAGGTCATCTCATTCCGACCCCTGCCATAGGCAAGGACACCTTTCACTAGATCAGGTTGCTCCAAGCCCTGTCCAACCTGGCCTTGAACACTTTCAGGGAGTGTTCCAGGGTATCCCCAGGTACTAGAATTGGGACAGCACTGGTCTCAGTCACTCACAGTAACTCCATGCCCAGAACTTCCTGGTGACCTGTAGCTCATGTAGTGACCGTTGTGGATCCTGGGAAGGAAGTACCATGTGTAAGAAGACACCTGCCTGTAACACCCATCATTCACTGAACATGACTGGAAGTGCCAAGCTATATGAAAAATCAAGTGTCCTGAAATGCTGCTCTCCAGACCATGGACCCATCCTGACTCAGTCCTGTAGGGGGCTGAGGGGTCCCTCTGTCAGGGAGGGGGAGGAGCATTTTTGGTCACAGACTGGCCCAGCTGGTCAGGAGGGCTTTAAACTTATGGGCACCACAGAGACTTAGTGGGACAGCTCCTGTGCCTGAAGTGTTGGAACGGGAGGATCTAGACCCTTAGAGAAGGACAGGGGCAATGAGGTGAGGCTCACCCTGTGTGTCAGTGCTCAGCTGGATGCAGGGAGCTGCACCTGAGAGGCTTGAGGAGCTGAGCAGAGCTCACAGATCAGGACTACAGGGACAGGTGACATTCCTGACCAGGAAGACTGAGGGGATGCAGCCTCACATTAACCTTGGTCCTTGGGGCGGGGGGGTGGGGAATTCAACCACCCCAGTATCTGTTGGAAGGACAACCCAGGAGAGCACAGGCAATCCATAAGCTTCAAGCACAAATGGGCTCCTGGGAAAGCTCTCTAAAGCCTTTGGATGCAGCAGAGAACCTCAAATAGAACCTCAATCTTTGAAGATCTGTCAGCCAAGGCTCACTCAAGGCTGAGCTGTGCCCAGTGTCCCACCCTCTGCTGCAGGCGCAGGTCTCTGGCAGTGGGACGCCATTCCCTCTTGTCCTGTCACTCCAGGCCCATATAAAAAATCCCTCTCCAGCTCTCTTGGAGCCGCTTTAGGCTCTCCAGAGCCTTCTCTTCTGAAGGCTGAACACTCCCAGCCCTCCTAGCCTGTGCAACACCTCCAGAGAACGCTGGGGTTTGAAGCAGGTGACTGATTCTCAGAGAAGGCACTATAAAAGCAACACATGAGCACATGAAGATAAAAATCCAGCCTGGGTGGGTGGGGGAGGAAATCCCATGGCTCAGAGAGAAGTCAGTCCCTTTTAGACCCTCTTAGGCCAAAGGAGCCCCCAAACATGAAGGTTTAGTGATCCCCACGCAGCACACTAAGCTTTAAAAATATTTGGATTATACCCTGGGAAAAGTTCTACTGAAAACAAGTGGGGCAGCTTTGGTGGGCAAATAAATAGTCACACCACAGGAAAAGGGCAGGAAGGTGCTGCCACAGGACCCAGCAGGCAGGACTCGTACCTGGGTCAGTATCTTGCAGTTGAGGAGGAGTGATGAAGGTTGTATCAGGAGAGACTACTGATGCCATCAAGCTGTATCTGAGTCAAATGAAGCTCATTTATAACAAAGTGCATCATGATCCATACAGTTGAGGGGTAAAATTACATGGAAGGGGCAATTTACTGCAGATGTGAACAGATTCAAGAAAGAGAAAATTCTAAAACCAAAGCCTCTGGCTTAGAAAGTGCAAATCCCCTGATGGCTGCAGCCTGCAGCAATTCTAGAAGGAACTACTTTGGGTATTTCTTCTTTTCTGGCCTTTTCTGGCACTCTCAGTGGCTCCCATCACACCCCAGATCGGCCAGAACCTTGTGCTGACTCAGTAAATTCATTTTTACACTACTCGATGACGTTTAAGCTCAATAAGAGAAGTAGAATCCTGATTGCCTAAAAGAAATGCACCGTCCTTGAATGAGATGATGGTTCTATAGCCATCAGCAGATACTTCTGTATATACTGGCAACTTCCCAGCAATGCCATTTCACTTTGAAATGAAGTTTAGGTATTGGAAAAGATGGGAGAACACAATTCAGAATGTCCTCTCCTCCAGCAGAAATTGCAGGCAGTCCTGGTCCCCTCCTCTACCTTACACCGATGAAATAAAAAAAGTCCGGATGAGTGTGGGAATTATTCCCACAAAGAGGAACCAGGATTTGCTAGCCTGGAAAGAAGGGAATTGCTGCTCTGTTGGCTGATGTGACTGGTACAGACAGAGCAAGCGAGACACAGTCACTCACCGCATCCCAGAAGATGCAAGGGAGTTATCAAGAAACAATTAAAGTAAATAAAATGCCTCATTGTGGAACTTGATATCACAACACTCCATGGAAGGTTAAAAAATATCTACATTTTTTCCATTCCATTGCTGATGAAGACACAACACCTAGTTCAAGATGTGCCTACACAATAGGTGAGCCCAGAAAACTGAGAATATTCATCTATACAAGCTCATTTTCCCTGTTTCTTATGGTCTTACCCTAAGAACCAATTTCCAACCAAACAGGATCCTGGTGTATCCTGAACCAGTAAAGGCCTCACCTACATGTTTCCTATCCTGAGAGAAAACAGAAAATACTGGAGGAAAGCACAGGCATTGCCACTGGTATGAATCCAGAGATTCTAGTTTTGTGAAATGTTGGCATTTTGGAGGAAAAGAACTTGTGAAATTCAAGTCTAGAGAAGAGAATGATGGATGCAAGTCTTTGGAGTAGTGATGTGGCTAAAAAGGCTGGACAGGAATAAATTAAAGCCACAAGAGGGCAGAGAGAACACATTTGGTTCCTCTGAACCAAATGTAAGAGTGTAAGAGTGTAAGTGTAAGAGCTGCAAAGTTCATTATCCAACAGCAGGTGCAGGATGAGGAGGCACCGTTCCTGTGGAAGCTGCTGCAAACAACAGACAGCCCAGGTGGGCAGCCTCTCACACCCCACAAGCAGGTTTCCAGTAACAGGAGCAACACACAGTCATCAAGGGAATTTCTGGAACCTGAGGGCTACAGGATTTGGAACCAAAAGTCTCCAGGTGATCTGGAAAAGTTATGCCAGAACAGGAGCACACTGCTTGGTTCCACCTTAAAAAGGCTGCTCTGCAGTTCAGTAACTCCACAGCCTCATGGAAACCTTGGAATAAAGGTTTTTAAAAACATTTAAGAGACAGTGACCATGAAGTTAGACCAAAGAACGGAAGGAACTGTTTCTGCATGGACAAGAGGACAAGGGTATGCTGGGAGGAGTGAGATGCCACCACTTTCCTGCAGTTGGATTTTCTCATGAGTTCCTGATACAATGGTTTGCTAGCACAAAGTTTAAGAATTGCTGTGAGTCAAAAAGCCATAATTACATGATCCAGGACAATTCTGATTATGTTGGCTGGAATGCTGCACTGCCTGGGAGAATGAGATGGGATGGGGGGCTCTAAAAAAGCCAGGAGAGCTTGGTCCCATGCCAAGAGAGCTTACTAGCATCCTCACCTGCCATCCTTTCCAGATGATGTGGGAAAACCTGCTTCTTTTTCTTGTGCCTCACACACATCACAGGTGATTTAAGCATTGCTTAAGGACTAAGGGCTGGGTCTCTTGATGAGCACCACACTCTTTTCTTTCTGTCTTTCATCCCATTTGAGGGCCCAACAGAGCAGTGACAGGCAACAGTGAGGTCCTAATACCCTAAGCAGCAGCTGGTACTTCCCAGACCTTCCGTGACCTCTCAGTTCCCTGCACTGACTGAACAAACAACCCCAAGAGAATAACCCAGAGCTTAGAAGATGACCCTGAGGGATGAAGAACATATACTGCTCCCAGGAAAGTAAGTTTTTATTGAGTCCTACAGCAGAACCTCCTTCTGGAAACAGCTCAGCCGTGGGTCAGCTGTTTGGGATGCAGCCTGTACTTAGAGGAATTTGTCAAGATAAAAGGAACTGTTGGGTTTTTTGTTTGTTTTTTTTTTCAAATAAAGGAGTGAAACATGCAAAATGGGTAGAAGCCAACCAGCACCAACTGTTAGAGGCAAGAGGAGTGCTACAGAGCACGCAGGCTCTGCCCAGCTCCATGGAGCTGCTATCACCACTGGAACCAACTGGGTGGGAGTCTCACCTGTCTGTTACAGCCGGGGACAGGCAGCCACACCCCAGCTGGACAGCCTGGAGATCCAGCTGCAGACCTTTAATTCCTGCTGATTGAGATGGCCATGCCCACAGATCCATGAGTGTAACTCGGAGCCATCTGGGTACTGGAGCGCCAACTGCTCCAAGGCTGCAGCAGGATGACTTTACCTGCACGATTCCCTGTTCCAGCAAAAGGGGCACGAGACAGCCCCTGAACGATGGACATCATGCACCTGCAACAGCTGATAGATGCCAAAACTTCCCTGCCACATCCTACCACCACTCTACCCCAGGACACAAAACTGGAGAAAACCAGACATGCTTGTAACACACCACACTGGAAAAGTTAGCCATCATTGAAGCACAATGCAAATATCCTACCCAAAATGAACGTGGTGAGCGTGGAGTTTTCATTCTAGAACAGACAAAACATAACATTGCTTCAAGCAACAGAAGGTAAAGTCCTCAGGGTGGTTCCACAAGCTGAGGAGCACAGCAGAGAGTGAGTAGTGCAGCCACGACTCCTTTGGCCTGGGCTTACCTGAGTTATTCCGGTCATCGACGTATCTGAGGTCATCAGCTGCATCAGGCGACTGGAAGAGAACAGCAAATGTGATCATTCACACCTGCAACACCTGTGCCCAGTAATTCCCCACCTCCACCTTCCTGCATCCTACAGAGAACCTGCTGCCCTCAGGCACTGGCACTGCCACAGTGGGGACACGGCCACAGAGACTCCAGCATGAATCCCTCATGCCTGAGCCAAGCATCCATTGCCTGGCCTGTGTGTAGGAAGGAGAGGAAGTAATACAAAAGGCAGGAAGTGTAGAGTGAAGAAAAAGACTTTAAGCTGAAAGAGAGATTTATGTTAGATATGAGAGAGAAATCTTTCCCTGTGAGTGGTGAGGTCCTGGCACAGGTTTCCCAGAGCAGCTGTGGCCCCATCGCTGGATGTGCTCAAGGCCAGGCTGGATGGAGCTTGGAGTACCCTGGAATAGTGGAAGGTGTCCCTGCCCATGGCAGGGGGTGAAATGAGATAAACTTTAAGGTCCCTCCAAACCCAAACCATCCCAGGATTCTATGAACTATTGCACCACTGAGAGGCCCACAGGATTTGGAGGTGCAGCCTCCTTTGGAGGCACCTTTTCAGCTGCATGAAGAGCCAGTGCTGCACCTGGGGAAATTTGGGTGGTCTGGAGCTGCCACAGGGCTCAAGCCCTGTCCCTCAGTGCACCTGGAACAGAACCTGGAGAGGGGCACATCCCAAAGGAAGGCACTCGAAGAAGGTGATGAATGACTTCCAGGAGTAGAGCAATACCACAAGGGACAGGTGTCAGTGAAGAACAGACACCAAATAAAGTAAAACTGTCTGAGAATTCTCAACCACAGCTCTACCACAGCCAGTCGGTCACTGGAATGACACACCTCGGGCTGGGATCTTGGTGTCCCCACAGTGAGGTGAAGCCCAGTGTGGCAGTGCTTGCTGGCTCTCCATGCACAGGTATCTGCTTCATGGTCTGTATAAAAAGCTGTATAAAAGATTGGTTCCAGTGGCCCCCAGAGCAGGGGCCAGGGGTCAGGATCACCTCCAGAGCGGGCTTTCCATGACAAAATCAGCCATTTTAGGAAGGAGAAACACCTCAGCATGGCATTCACTCTCAGAACCAGGTGTTTACTCCACAGCTCACTGACAGCAGAACTACAACTTGAGAACAGGCACCCCAGCTGCTCCTCGGGCAGGAACCAGACACATCCCAGCTGCAAGTTCACATCTGCTCCAATTTGGCATTTGCTAGCCATCATTTCTGTAATGATTCCTATAACTTTTCATCCCTTTTAGTTCTCATCTTTCACTTTAAAATATTTCAGGAGCCATTTTGTCAAAGATGCAGATGTTTTATATCTGCAAAGCTTTTCTCATTCATTTTAAAACCATCTGGACCAACTTTTTCTCAGTTCCACTTGGCTGAATCCTCCAATAAGCCCTCAATTTTCAGCAAGACTGGCGTCACTGCCCCTACACAGACAAGGCCTCTGCAGAGGAGTTCCCCAAATGTCTCAGCCTCAGCTCTTCCACCAAAGCAAGTCCTGACCTATCTAAAGGTGGCTCAGCATGCAGTTTATACCTGGATTTCGTAAACGGGTTTGGAGGAAGGAATGGCAGCAAATTCCCGGTAGTCAAACTTCTTTTCAGACATTGACTAGAAGGGACAGCAGAAGGGAAGAAACAGAAAAGAGAGAGTGAGGGGAGAGAAACAGATGGAGAAGCAGCAGCAAGCTGAGCAATCTAAGCAGAGATCACAGCAGCAGAGGGACATCCTCAGGGAGAGGCAGGAGTGCCTGGATAGAGCCTGGGACATCCTGGGACACTGCCTTTGGAGCTCTTCTGGTGTCAGGACAGGGGTTTTGAGTCATAGAAGAAACATCATGTGGTCCATGCACATCAAGTCAAGTAGGAAACCTATTTTTGGGGGGGAAATTCATGGCAAGATTTCTGATAGCTGGAGCAGACTCCGAATTTTGATCCAGGGCTACATTATGGTGTGACCCAGTAGGACAAGGATCCCTCTATGCAGCTGCTCCCCACCTGCTTTCCCTGGTTTGTCTCACCAATTCTTACAGTTCTGTGCAACAATGTCCCATGGCATTTACTCAGGGTTAGGAAAAGGAAAATGCTGATTGCAGCTGAAGGTCTGATTTGTGATGTTTAGGAAACATGGGGCCAAAGTCCCTGAAGTGAAGTGAAAGGCCTTCTGAACCCAGGCAATAGCCTTCTGAAGCTGGGGAAAGGCTTTCTGACCATGGTGGGAAACTTTCTGAACGAGGAGGTGAAGAACCACGGAAAGGATGACAGAATAAAACAGGGAAACAGAAAGCAGATATCACATGGGAGCTGCAATAAAGGGGGTGCCTCTAGCCAGGAGTTTGGCCATGTTCCATCCACCCCTCACCATTCCCTGCACCACGCAGCCAGGTCTGGCTCAAGGATTAAGTGGGGACCCACAGCTCCCAGGCACAGCTGAGTATCCAGGAAAGGTAAAAAAAGCAAGCAGGAGAGAATCATACCAGCCTTCCCGGGGAAGTGACGTTCCTGGGGCTGCAATCTGCAAGAGGTGACAGAAGAGCACAGTTAGTGACAGGCTGGCTGTGTGACATTCACCTCCCCATGCCACCTCCTTCCTCAGCAGCATTTCAGTGTGCTGACAGCACACTGAGGGCAGACCCTGCCTTCTGTGCTCCCAACAAACACCTCTTTGCTGCTTTTTCAGAAAGTCAGGATGCTGGCTGTGTTTCCACCCTGGTTCCCTGGAACCTCACCGCTACCTCAGGTGCTATCACATGTTCTACAGCTGGAGAGGGGCACATCCCAAAGGAAGGCACTCGAAGAAGGTGATGAATGACTTCCAGGAGTAGAGCAATACCACAAGGGACAGGTGTCAGTGAAGAACAGACACCAAATAAAGTAAAACTGTCTGAGAATTCTCAAACTGCAGCTCTACCACAGCCAGTCGGTCACTGGAATGACACACCTCGGGCTGGGATCTTGGTGTCCCCACAGTGAGGTGAAGCCCAGTGTGGCAGTGCTGAGAGATGCAACGTGGCCCCAAGGACCTTCCAGCCAGGTTGAAGGAGGGAATTGCTTCCCACAGCTCTGCTTCTGAGCAGGCTAAGCTCCAGGAGCACTGCCTGTTTCCCCTGGAGGCAGCAGCAGCTGCTCGGTACCTTCCAGCGGCGTTGGAGACGGCGTCGGAGCGGGTGATGGTGACTCTGCCAGCTGCTCCAGTGTGCTGCGTTTCTTCCCCTCCTTGGACTTGGCAATAACCATTTGGGCTTTAAGAGCATCCTGTTCCAGTGATTTCATCCTGCCTCAGGAATGGGGGGGAGAGAAGAAGCCATCAGTGACCGCCCTGTCGCTGAGGGGACAGGTGCCATCTGCGTGCAGCAGGGCACTGCCAGAGCCCGTGGGCTGAAAACAGATGGGTGGAACAAAGCCCCCAGGGGTCCCCGAGGCAGGCAGGAGGACAGCCAGGCTGGCTGCCATCCCAGACCACACACGTGATCACATGTGTCAAACACACAGAGCCTGAAGCTACGGATCAACGTGCTAAGAAGCTGAGGGCAGTCCGAGAGTGCCACACAACAGGACAGTGACCCGAGCTGGGGACAAAACGCAAGGATCACACGAGCAGGATCAGTCCTTGGGGGCTTTACTCTCCTCTGTGCTCAGTGTGTTGCACCTTAACCCTCCTCAGCCATCAGAAGATCATGAAAGGCCAGGCTGGATGGGACCCTGAGCAACCTGGTGTAATGGAAGGTGTCCCTGCCCATGGCACAGGGGTGGAACAAGATGATCTTTAAGGTACCTTCCAACCCCACTCTGAAATTCTGTGAAATAGCTGTGAAAAAGTGGGTCAGCCCTCAGAGATGCCTTTCCTTTCTCCCCATCAGACAGCCCCAGCATCCCCCCTTGGTTCTCAGGGCAATGGACACCAGGGACCACTCCCATGTCCTCCTGCCCCAGGAGGCCCCAGCTGGGGCACAGGGACACAGACAGGAGCATGCAGCTGTGGGGAGGGGGCTGTGCACACCTGGATTGGCCTCCTGACCCAGGGATTCTTGAGGCGTGACTCTGCACTGGGCTAGACCTGGCCCCGGGAGCAGGTGCCCACTGCCGGGACTGGTACAGCTTCCTGGCCAGATCCTGCTCGTACTGTTTAATACTGTCTTCAAGAGCTGAGGATCTGAGGAGGAGGAGCAGGAGAAGGAAGAGGAGAAGGAGGAGGAGGAAGAGGAAGAGATGATGGTGATGAACATTGCAGCAGACAAGAACAGGAAAAGAAAGAAACAGATACAGGAACATACCCGGGTGATGGGGAAATACGGGTCTGACACAGGGGCAGCCGTAGCTACACTGGGTCCCAGATCTGATCCTGCCCAACCCTGGCCACTGCTGAGGCAGCAGGAACCCCTGGGGGAAATCTGGGACTGTACCCAGGAACATCAGCCTCAGAGCCTCCACATCCAGGGCTGCATTCCCCATGTGCTTGGAGGGACCAGGAACAACTTCAGCCCCACAGAAAACGCTGTGAGGTGGTTAAAGAGCGTGAGAGTCAGACTGAGGGGTGTGGGCACACGTGGGACAGTCTCAGCCCACACTGGTCATGTGTTCCGTGCACCTCGGCTCGACCATGGGAAAAGGGGAACAAAATGGCCAAGCACATGACACAGGTTTTGTTGTGGGACACGTGTAACTGGGCGAGTGTGTCCCTAAACCAGTGTGTGTGAGGGAGGAAAACTGCCAAAATACTCCTGGGCACCTGCCCCTCAGTGTGCCAGAGCCTCTGAACCTCCCTCTTCCCACAGGACACGGGCCTGGAGTGCAGGGACAAGGGCAATGGCTTCCCACTGCCAGAGGGCAGTCTTAGATGAAATATTGAGAAAAAATTCTTCCCTGTGAGCGTGGGGAGGCCCTGGCACAGGGTGCCCAGAGAAGCTGTGGCTGCCCTGTCCCTGGAAGTGTCCCAAGGCCAGGTTGGACGGGGCTTGGAGCCAGCCTGGGACAGTGGAAGATGTCCTTGCCTGTGGCAGGAGGTGAAACCAGATGAGCTCTAAGGTCCCTTCCACCCCAACTACTCCATGATTCCATGACTGCCAGAGGCTGGGAATGCCCAGAACACGTGTGTAACGTGGGTCTCTGTGTGTGTCTCCACAGAGCATGAGGGGTGCTGGGGGAAGGAGGGGCATCACACATCCTGGCAGAGCACTGATGACACAGGGAGAACAAGGAAAGCCCAAGGGGGTGCAAACTGAGGGTCACGAGTGACAGCACAGAGCAGAGAACTGGAAAGAAGCAGAAGACAGGAGATTAGAAGGGGAGGAACAAACCCAGCAGCACTTGGAAAGAACACGGGTTAGTGGGGCTGAGCCCTGTATGTGGGGCAGCGCAGAATTTCCCCTGCAGCACAGGGACCTCTGGAGACAGGGCCTGATCACCTCACTGTGCCCATTCCAGAGCTAGGAAAGAGGGACCCTGAAACCACTGGATCCTCCTGGGAGATCTGTGGCAGCAGGAATAGTCCCTCCTTGTCTTACAAAAGGGAGCACAGTGACTGACTGAATCAGTGACTGACTGATTCTTGCCCAAATCATCAGCCAGGCCCTTCTCCAGGAGCTGCACAAAAAGCTGGGCCTCGGCATTGGAAACAAAGTGGAGCTGAAGCCCTGGTCTGCCAAACTAAAACCCAGCAAAGCGGGATCTGACAGCTCAGGCAGCTTCTCCTTGCAGGTATTCCCTCCTTGGAAAGGCTCTTCTTTTGCTAGCCTCATTTTCCATGGACAAAGCACACTTAAAAGAGAGTGAAGGTCTGGGACGAGAGATCTCTCTTCTGCCCACAGTGGACAAACCCATGGTGCTCCACACTCACTAATCCTCCTAAAGTGTCACGTGAAACTTTTACTGTGCCCTGAGCAACTCCAGCCAAGTCCCAGCTGGCCCAAGACCATGGGCAGATAGAACAAATCACATCACATCACCTAAAAGCATCCTCTTCCCTCCCAGCATTTTTCAGATTTATCTGCTGGCAACACCAAGTTCCTGGAAGAGCAGAGTCCCGAGGCTGGAGGTGCACACCTGGGACAGCAGCAGTGTCCCTGCATGGACTCCGCTTCCGAAAGTCTGCATGGCCAACATCCTGTTTCTCCTTTTGACACTCGTCTTAAACAAAGCTTCTATTACAGCATTCCTTGGATACATTCCTGTTCAGGCATGAATCAGAACTGACAGATCTCAGGAAGCCTTCCCCATCATGTGAGGAATGCACCCGGGAAGTGGAGGCACGAGGGAGCGAAACCCTTGCATGTCTCACTGGGAAGGGATGACAGATTGGGCACTACCCCTCTCCAAGAACAGTGATGTGGATTTCCAGAAGAGGCCTGACAGGAGGTCTGAAGACCAAGAGGAAGTGTGCAGGATGTCTGACACTGTGGTGCTTGCCCAGCCTCACAGTGATGGCTGCTTTTGGCACTATTTCACACTGACAGCTTTTCCTGAGACAGAGATGTGGTTCCAGCCCTCTCCAAACACCTGCAGCACGAGGAACTTGGTGGTCTCTCCATCCAGCCTCATAAGGAAGGCTATGGCAGAGCAATGCAGTCCCTAAAGAGGCTCCAGGACAGCTGGGGGGAGACTTTGGACAAAGACCTGGAGTGACAGCACAAGGGGAACGGCTTCCCACTCCTGCAGGGCAGGGTTAGGTGGGATCTTGGGAAGAAATCCTTCCCTGTGAGGGTGGTTTGGCCCTGGCACAGGTTGCCCAGAGAAGCTGTGGCTGCCCCATCCCTGGAAGTGTTTCAAGCCAGATTGGACAGGGTTTGGAGCAGCCTGGGATTGTGGAAGGTGTCCCTGCCCATGGCAGGGGGTGGGACTGGATGGGCTTGATGGTCCCTCTCACCTGAACCATCCTGGGATTCTGTGAAAACCAATCTCAGACAAAGTTTGCTCAAAACCCCAGAACATCAGTCCAGCTCTCACTGAGGATCTGCTTTGCAGTTCTCCATTCTCAGAGCCTCCCTGGGAGCACCAGCCCCACGATCATCCACGTCAAGCACAAACTTTGGAATTGCTCACAGTGATTCCCTCCAGTCTTATCCAAAACCTTGTTCCTCTCCAAGCCTCGTCCAAACCCCAAAAGAGACAGTTCAGACTGACTGTTCTTTGAATGTCTCCTACGGGAATATCAGGAGAAGAAAAACTATCACTAGGAGCAGACTGACTAGTTTTGGGAAGGAATTCTATGATGCAGTAAATGTCTGGACTAGCTTTAAGTCTTAAGCTCTGACTTAGAAAGTTCTTTCTTCCACAACAATTTTCAGTCACTCTCTCATAGCTGAGGGAATAGCTCATGTGGGTAAGACTGGGAATGGCCTGATCCTGCCAGTGACCTGGCTGCAGCATGATTTCCAGCCCAGCAGCACTGGAAATATGAAATTCCGTTTTTCATTTTGGACGTGTGACCTTGCAGCTTCAATAACACCATTTCACATGGGCTATGAATTAGGTGGGAATGGTGTGCTGAGGGAAGGAACACACCCACCACAACACAGCTGTGTTCCTGTTCATCATGAGCTCCCCGTGACCACGGCTGTGCAGGCACAGGGGGAATCCGAGCCCTCCCGCCTCCCCTGTGCTGACAGAAGTGGACAGGCTCAGCCACGTCACCAGTCACCATCTGCTCAAACAGAACCTACACAACCTCCCTCAACATCTACCTTTCAAAGGGTCCCCTATTCCCTGGTTTCATTCTCTTTAGGCCCCAGATCCTCAGGAACCCCCCTGCTCTGGCCCAGAAGGGGCAGCGAAGCTCTGGCTCACCGTGCTGCCCTCCACATGGCCCGTTTCTCTGCCTCCAGAGCGCGGCGTTCTGCTGGAGACAGCTCCTTCTCCTGGCCGCTCAGCAGCTCCGGGCTCTGCATCCGCAGCCGCTCCTGGTGCCGCCGCTCGGCCTTGGCCGTGCGCACGGGAGCCGCGGGATCCGCCGCGCCCAGCGGCGACGGGCTCAGCCTGGAGAGAAGGTGAGACTGAGGCTGTGGGGCCACCACAGCTCACCCGCCTGCGAGTGACAGCTCCAATCACCTGCTCAGTGCCACCTCCCCGGGCTGCCGTGGGATGGGGGTGGACAGAACACAGGCAAGTTTCTTGTAAGGAGTTTCTGACTGGATGGGGCTTGGACTGTCCTTGGAGCAACCCCCAAAGGGCAGGGGGTTGAAACCAGATGGTCTTGAAGGTCCCTCCAACCCAACCCACCCCAACCCAACCCATCCTGGGATTCTATGACGCTGGTTCTGATCAGTTTCCCTTTCTCCCCCAAACCCCTCCTTTGCAGCCCCTGGTTGCTAAGACAGAAGGAACCATCCAGCCCCTGCCCCAGGCGCCCCACTCACCCCGACATGGAGTTGGTTCTCTGCTCAGACTTGATCCCCTCTTCCAAGGAATTCCTCTGTGAGCTGCTGTTCTCGCTGAGCTCCAAGGGCCTGGAGAAAAACCCCCTATGAGCTGCAGCACCACAGGCTGCACACCCAGCGAAGGGTGGGACAGGTCCACCCCAAGAAAGCAACAACTGCTCCAGGATGAAGCCACAGTACTCCATGACCACTGCTGTGAAAATCCCTGTGGGGTCTCCTAAATGTCCACATGAATATCAGAGCTCATTTCCTGCAGCTGGAGGTCAGCCAGGCACTAACACACACACACACACACACACACACACACACACACACACACATTTTTTTCTCAGATTTTCTAATAAAAAATATTTGTTGGGCTTTCTTTTCCTCTGGGTCTTACCCTTCAGTCCTGGGAACGTGGACCTCATACTTGGCTTTGTTAGATGTGGCACAAATTAATTCCAAACAGAGGAGCCCAAGAAAGATTCACCTTGGAAACACAAGTCACCTGATCCTGATTTTATATCTTCATTAACAGATTAATTTGATTATTACAAGTTCTTCCATGAGATGGGCTATGGAGCTGCTCTGAGGGCTGGAACCTGGCTGGGAGAGCTAGGGGTGCTCAGTTTATAGTGACACTCAGCCCTAATTTTTACTGCTCAAGTTTATTTTAATTAAATTTCAGTTTCTCTTCCAGCATGAGAAAGACTATTTCAAGAAACACAGCTTCAGTCTCTTCCTCTGCCTCCCCTGCATTCAAGCATAAAAAATAAGCAACTGAAAGTCATCTGATGGATTTAGCCTTCCTGTTCTTCAGCATCCCATGTTTCAGTATGAAAACAGGAGGGTTAAGTGTGACTTCCTAGAGAACCAAAGAGCTGCATATGACTGCTTTCCTCCTTGGAGCTCCCCAGCACGGGAGGGGCAAGGAAAGGCTCAGGGCATCATTATGTGAGAAGTTCTTCAGCTGAGACTGGGCAGAAAGAACAGAGAGAAATGAGATGCCACATGCCAGGGTGTGTTCTACCACTGTGACTGAAAAGTGTTTGTGGAAAGGAGAATGTCTGTCCCAAAGACTTCAAAGACAGATAAGAACAGCTTCAGCTTTACTCCAGTGTGTTCTTAGTTTATCTGGAGCCTTTGAGAATCCTGTCCTCATTCCTCAGTTCTATGCTCAAGAATTAGGAAAAAACCAACCTGGAGGCCAAGTCCCAGAGAGCTGGGAAACAAAAGCTTAAAAAAAACCCCAAACCTGTTTTAGCATCACGTTATCATTCAGATTATCTTGAAACATCTCTAAAAATCAATCTCTCTCCATACTCTCGGAATATTGGTACTTCCACAGGAAGGAGCTGTTCTCTGCAAAAAGCGAGCTGGAAAACTTGGCCTTTTCTATGCTGAAGAAGAAATCTTGCCCAGCCCTCTTCCCTGAGAATTCCTGGGACGCCTCTGACATGTGGGTGGTACAGGGCTGCCTGTGGTCCTGTCTTACCGAGCTGCTGAAGCCTGGATGCTCCTTCCATTCAGCCTCTCCACCTTGTACTCGACGCCCTCGATGATGACGCTGGACTGCACAGCCTCAGGCACCTGCCTCACCTCCTCATCCTCCTCAGCTTCCTCCTCCAGCAGAAGGGCTCGCTGCTGCTGCAGCTTGCGGGCTGCCAAGGGAGACAGGAGCCAGCTGACATCACAAAGCATTTGCTGAACCCCCCAGGATGGGATTTCTGGGCAAGTCCTTATGCTTCTCATCGCTGCAGGTCGGGGCTGGTTTCAATCCATTCCCTCTCCATGAACACCTTTGTTCCTCCACACTGCCACTAATGCTTCAGATGAAACAAACTCTGCTTTGTTTCCTCACTCCCTCCTTCCTTATCCACCAAACTTCCACCCCTGGACACTCAATGGACAGATTTCCAGCAGATTTCCCAGTGTTCTCATGCTCAAACTGGAAATTTGGTACAGTCTCTTCTGCCCTTTTCCCAGAGGGAACAGCCCTGGGAGTCTGCATCTCCCCACTGGCCTTCTGGAGGAACCAAGGCCTGGGTGCTGGTGCTGGGCCCCAGCCATGGCAGTGGCCCTGAGAACAATTCTGCTGCTGAACATATGTCACAAGAGGGTCAGGGACAGGAGGAGACATGAGCAGGCGGCTCTTTGGGCAGGTGTCCTGCAGGTTACCAGTCCCCAGTGGTGTTCTTCAGGGCTCAAGCCTGGAGCCAGTTCTGGGCAAGATTTTTATTAATAATTTTATCTGGCTGCAGGAGCTGAATGCAACAGTAACACTGCTGATTATGCCAAACTGGGAGGTGCTGGTGACTCTCTCAAGGGCCATGAAGCCTTACAGGAGGATCCAGACAGGATGGAGCATTGGGCAACCATTAATGACATGAAATCGAACCACAGCAAATGCCAGGTTCCACAGCTGGGACAGGACAATGCCAGGTCCTGATTTGGACTGGCTGGAGAGTTTAATAAAAACACTTCTTTCAACTTCACATTGATCCTCATCACCTAAAACAACTCTCAAGCAGGAGGAAATTACATCAAAACTGAGAGCAGCAATTTAGCTCCTAGTGCAAACCTAAAGCAGCACAGTGAGCACTGAGAGGTCTGAGAGCTCTGCTGCCAGTCCAGGTGAGGGTGCCACTCACCTGGGCAGCTGGCACAGACTGTCTGCAGTGGCTTTAAAAATTCACTGAAGTGTTTACCAACTGCAGGCATAGAGCTGCTAGAGAGTCCAGAGCAGGGATATTGGAATACTCTGAGGGCTGAAACCCCTCTGCTCTGAAGACAGGCTGTGAGAGCTGAATTGTTCAGCCTGGAGAAGAGAAGGCTGTAGGGAGAATTTATTGCAGCCTGTCAGTACCCAGAGGGTCTCCAAGAGACCTGGAGGGGGCTTTGGACAAGGGCCTGGAGTGACAGCACAAGGGGACATGGTTCCTCATTGCCAGGGCAGGCTTAGATGGGATCTTGGGAGGGAATCCTTCCCAAGGAGGGTGGTGGCACAGGTTGCCCAGAGAAGCTGTGGCTGCCCCAGCCCTGGAAGTGTTGCAGGCCAGGCTGGACAGGGCATGGAGCAGCCTGGTCTAATGCAAGGTGTCCATGCCCATGGCAGAGGGGTGGGACTGAGTGGGCTTAAAAGTCCCTCCAACCCAAACCATTCTGTGATTCCATGATACAGGACACCCTGAAACTACAGCACTTCCACCAATGCAGAAAGTATCAGTTGAGCATCCACAGAATTCCTCCAACATTCACTTAGTTTCAAATTATTCCCAGGCCTTACAATAACCACCCATGGGCTTCGGGAAGTGCTGCATTTCTGTGGGAAAGGAATCATTGAACAGGGCAAACTTCTGTGCACTTATTCCTACGTACCTTCCTCCTCTTTCATTTTCTTCAGGTCATCCTCCCCCACCAAGGACACACGCTTGGGAGGCTTGTCCAGGTGCTGCTGCTTCACCTCAATCTCAAAATACTTCTGCCTCTCACGGAAGGACCTTTGCTCAGGGCTGTGCTGTCCCCCAGGGCTGTGCGTGGCCACCTGCAAGAGCCACACATTGCCCACTGCCCACACTGCCCACTGCCCACTGCCCACACTGCCCACTGCCCACCCAGCCACTGCCCACCCAGCCACTGCCCACTGCCCACCCAGCCATACACTGCCCACTGCCCACACTGCCCACTGCCCACTGCCCACTGCCCACCCAGCCACACCACTGCCCACTGCCCACACTGCCCACTGCCCACCCAGCCACTGCCCACTGCCCACCCAGCCATACACTGCCCACCCAGCCATACACTGCCCACTGCCCACCCAGCCACACTGCCCACTGCCCACACAGCCACTGCCCACACAGCCACACACTGCCCACCCAGCCACTGCCCACTGCCCACCCAGCCATACACTGCCCACTGCCCACCCAGCCATACACTGCCCACTGCCCACCCAGCCATACACTGCCCACTGCCCACACTGCCCACTGCCCACCCACCCATCCTCTGCCCACAGCCCCCCCAGCCATACACTGCCCACTGCCCCCCCAGCCATACACTGCCCACTGCCCACACTGCCCACTGCCCACCCAGCCACACTGCCCACTGCCCACCCAGCCGCTGCCAACCCAGCCACTGCCCACCCAGCCACACCACTGCCCACTGCCCACACAGCCACACATTGCCCACCCAGCCACTGCCCACTCCCCACCCAGCCACACCACTGCCCACTGCCCACACTGCCCACTGCCCACCCAGCCATACACTGCCCACTGCCCACACTGCCCACCCAGCCACACCACTGCCCACCCAGCCACACCACTGCCCACTCAGCCACACCACTGCCCACTCAGCCACACCACTGCCCACACTGCCCACTGCCCACCCAGCCACACCACTGCCCACACTGCCCACTGCGCACCCAGCCACACACTGCCCACTGCCCACCCAGCCACACCACTGCCCACACTGCCCACCCAGACAGAGCACTGCCCACAGGCCATGGGCACCCTCTCCATGTCACCCCAACCCTTACTCTGCCAGCTGCCCCGTATTCTTTTCCTCCCCAACCCTCCCATACTACGACCCCATCTCCCCATCCACAGCCCCCATGACTCCCACCTTTCTTCCAGCCCCAGCTCCAGAACTCACCTCCAAGGCCATTTTGGTGTTTTCTGTGCTGCTCTGACCAGACAGCTCCTAAGAACAGAGAAAAACTAGCATGTTCTAAAAGCAAAGTTTCCAGCCACTCCCCAGTAATCCTCCAGCCATGTTGTCCCCAAGGCCAGGCGAGGTGACACAGGCTTCCAAAACTGTCCCAGAATTCACACGGACCTAACAAGGTTTAGTAATTGTCAGGAATGAGGATTTATGTTCAATTGAGGGTTAAACAGAACCAGGTGTGACAACTTCTGAAAGGGCAGAAACTGAAAAACATGGGAAACAGGCACAAAACAGGAGCAGGGGGTAAGCTAGAGCTGGAAGGGGTTCACAGGAGCTGGCAGGAGCTCACCCACACTTTGCTTACATCAAAGACAAAAACAACCAAAATTTACTTCAAAGAAGCAGAGATACCATGAGAAAGAACAAAATCTGTATTTTGGGATGCATAACAGGATATTGGATGAACAGAACTACAGGGGGAGGAAGCTGATCCACAAAATCTATCTGTGAACCAGGGATCCATAGGGGTAAACTGAAAACTGCAAACAAGCTATGGAAAAGAAGCAAGTTTTATAATTAGACAAACTGAATGGGCCCACAAAAAGAGAGCAAGGAGATGACCTCTGGCTTTATCCAAACACACAAAAACTAATTCAGAACTTGAGTGGATCTGCCTGAGCAACCTTCTACAGCTCTGGAGGTGTTTGAACAATGCTCTTAGGCCCATGGTGGGATTCTTGGGGGCATCCTGAGTTGGATTCAGTGATCCTTGTGTGTCCCTTCCAACTCAGGATGTTCCAGGATTCTGCAATTCTAACATCCAAGGCTGCCCTGTTTTGCATGGGGGATTGAGGCAACGACCTCCAAGGCCTCACCTAGCCTGGACTGTTCCAGGACTCAGCTAGATGGAGAGAAAAAAGAAGAGTCCCAATGAAGATCAAAATCTATTCAAAAATGTTTCAGCACAGGTTTAATCTAGCCCTGGAGTCAGGAATTTCAGAGTTCCTTTGCATGAGAACAGCATGGTTATTCATCAGTATCCAAATGTCTGGGGAGAACAACAATGATGTGAGATTCCATGAGCTTCCAGGACCTGATGGATACTCTGCCAGGATAAACATCTGCATCATCAACATACTCCAACTTCCACAGGACCTCAACATGTCCCTCCACTACAGCAGCTTTCTTTGGAGGGAACGAATCACCACCTCCTTCCCTTCTCACCTCTGGCCTGCTCACACCTGTGCTGCTGTCACCCCAGCACTCAGTTACCTGTGTCCCCAGCAGTGGGTGGGACAGGGGCACTGCTGCGAAGGTCTTGTAGGCCTGCTTGACATTGATGGGGACCTCGTCAGGGGAGGGTGGCGACAGTGGCGATGGTTTTTGCTACAGGGACAGACAGGAGGTAAAGGTGAGCACAGGAGGGGTGAAAAAACCCACACGGGGAAACACAGCCCAACTCTTGGCCCACAGAGCCTGACGAGTGGGATATGGAAAGGAATATGTTAGGGAACATGTAAGGAATATGTAAGCCTTGGGAAGGCTGCTCCTGAGCCTTGGGCAGGAACACAAGGAGCAGAGCACTGCACACACACTGCACACAGCAGCACGAGGGTCACAGCCCCATTCTTTCCTGGATGGTGAAGCAATGGTCCTGTTGGTGGCACAGATCTCCACTGACCCAATGGGAATGTTGTGACAGATCCCCTGGCCAAGGGCACATTGCTGTCCCAGTCCTTGAGGATTTTCACCCAATTTAAACAGCAAGTGCCTACATGAACCAGGGTTTTTTGGGCTAGAACAGGATAGAACAGGATAGCTACACAATGACTCTAGGGCTGAACAAGATTCCCTCTAGTGGAAGGCATCCCTGTCTTTAAGGTCTGTCCCAAACCACCCTGTGATTCCATGACCTGATCTAGGGATCTGTGATGTGGACATCTGCCTTTGATCTCAAATTTTCCTTTTGCAGAATTACACTTACTGAGAAACATCTGACAAGGTCTGAGGGGACCTTCCTACTGTTTGTCACAGTCTTTGGTCCCTTCCTCACCTACCTTCCCTGTGACCCATCCTGCCATCTTTGGGGGGAAGCAGCACTGGGGTGCTCAAAGCATCACAGAAATGGAAGGGGTGGGGGGGAATGACACCTTCATCCTGCTGCAAAGTAAATTCCCTTTAGCTGTTCATCCCTCCAACCCTCCAGTTGCACTAGTCTGGTTCCAGGCTGACTGTTTTTTCTTAGTCCTGGACTAGGGCTAAATAATGCTGTTTGATGATGCTCCTGCACAGGCTAAAGGACAGCACAGTGAGGTCAGAAGACACTGAGAAATATGAACCTTGTCCAGTTCCATGGATTCTGTAAAGCTGTTTGCCTGCAAATCAGGTCTCTGTTTCGGTATCACACTGTACAAGCTCCAGCAGGGAGAGAAGGGCTGGATTAATGGAATCTCACTCAGGATGGTTTGTGTGGGAAGGGACTGAAAGCCCATCCAATCCCTCCCCCCTGTCATGGGCACAGACACCTTCCACTTTTATATTGAAGAGACACAGGTCTTCCATCATGATAAAGACCAAAATACCTGATTTTTTCTCTCCCATCAACAAACAGCCCCAGGAGTACGAACCTTTCAAAATCAATCACTTTGCAACCTATAAAACCCATCAGCAGGATGGGATTGGCTTTTGCTCCAAAGTGCCAGACATCAACCAAGGTTCTGTAAGATTTTTGTCTCCACAGAACTCAACACCTCACAAATATGGCTCTAAACCTATATCTGCTCTGGGGATTTTGGCCACAAAAGCTTCAGCAGTGCTGACTCCTGGGACAGGGCCATGGAGACATGAGGCAGCTGGGGAGGCCCAGAGAAATAAAGAAATAAGAGTGATGCAGTGACCTGGCTCTGCCTGTGAGGAGTGTGGGTCCCTTCTCAGGGAGCCCAGACTGGTGCATGGACACCACCAGCCCCAGCTCAGGCACATGGTCACCGAACCACAGAGTCACCTCTGGGAGCGTGTCCTGCCCCACTGCAGCCACCCCGGGCAGGCACGCGGCTTTAGGGAGGAAAGCCTGGGCCACTTACAGAGCTGTGGATCCTGAAGCATGGCTCAGGCTGCTGGAAGGGGTTGGGGCTGTCCCCCTCCTCGGCTTTGTGTGGCACAGCGCTTGGTCGCACGCGGGAGAGAGGCTGAATGACACCAGGCTTGGTCTGCTCATGCCAGTGCGCCAGGACAGGATGGGGAAAGGCAGAGGAGGAGAAGGGGGAGGGAGAGAGAGAGAAGAGAAATGAGCAGTTAGGGCAGTGAGGTGTCTGCCATGCAGGTGAATAAACAAATCCATGCACCCCCACTTCTTTCCTCAGCTGTGCTGCCTGCACCAGCTGCCAGACTGGAGAGAGCTCTTGGAGCCAACACCAAAAGAGACTCAGCCAAGGAAGGGTTACACAGAACCAGTGGATTACAGAGAAGGCCAAGACAAAAGCAGGCACCTGCCATGCCAGCAGCAGCTACAAGGGTTTGCAGGGTATGGTAAGTCTTACGAAGCTCAGAAAATGTGAGCACCAGGAATGGAAGTAGGGAAGCGTCAGCCAGGAATGGGAATTGGCAGAAGCCGTGGATGGACGTGAACCAGATTGAGTCAGAGCTCTGACAAGAAATGCAGTTACTGGAGCAGAGGCAAGAGTCTAAAACTTCTACTAGATGTCACCATCACTACTGGATGTTGTGTGAAAGCATCTGCAACTACAGAGAGTGGGAGCAGGAACTGGGTAAGCCAGCAAAACCTGCAGGAGGGGAAGCTGCAAGGGGAAACGAGTAAAAGCTGCAAAACCAGTTCTGCTGGGTTTTCAGATGGACCATATGTAAGACCTGATGCATTTGTACAAACTTGAGGCATACTGGAGGACTGGAGACAGAATAGGAACCAACAGGAGGAAGAAACAAGCTCCATGTGCTGGGGGATGCACAGGAACACCACAGTCAGGTCTCACGGCAGCTGTACTCACTGATTTACTGTCATCCTGTGATGTAGTGAAGTTAATGGAAGCCTGCAAACAGAAGTACAGGGGTAAATCTGGAATCCACCCTGAAAGCCTTTAGTTTACCCCTGACCCACTGCCCATGCTATATGGGGAGCTCCAGGTCCCACAGAACCCCTGTCCCCCAATACCTGCTTCTTCGAGTGAGGACAGGCCAGAGCCCACCTCTGTAAGCTTCTCCCAGCACCTGTGCTATGTGAGGAGGCCTTCACAGCTCTCTGCACATCTCCAAACTCTAACCCCAACTCTGGGACAGTCCTGGCCCATGGGCACAGCCCCTGCTCCTGGTCCCTGGGCACATCTCCAGGTCCTGACCCATGGTCACAGTCCCTGGTCCTGTCTCCTGCTCACATCCCAGGTCCTGGTCCCTGGTCCCATCCCCTGCTCCTAGCCCACGGCACATTCCCTGGGCACATCCCCTGCTCGTGGCCCATGGCCCATTCCCTGGTCCCATCCCCTGCTCCTGGCCCACGGCACATTCCCTGGGCACATCCCCTGCTCCTGGCCCACGGCACATTCCCTGGGCACATCCCCTGCTCGTGGCCCATGGCCCATTCCCTGGTCCCATCCCCTGCTCCTGGCCCACGGCACATTCCCTGGGCACATCCCCTGCTCGTGGCCCATGGCCCATTCCCTGGGCACATTCCCTGGGCACATCCCCTGCTCGTGGCCCATGGCCCATTCCCTGGGCACATTCCCTGCTCCTGGCCCACAGCACATTCCCTGGGCACATCCCCTGCTCGTGGCCCATGGCCCATTCCCTGGGCACATCCCCAACCCTCCGCACTTGCCCCAGCAAAGCCATCCCCCCGCAGCTCCTCCCCAAAGCACCCGGGGGTGCCATCACAGCAGCAGCTCACGGGGAGCAGCCCCTCGTGCCTCGGGTGCCAGCGGGGTGCTGCTCCCCCCGGGGGACGGGGAGCCAGCAGCGGGGGCAGCGGGAGCAGCCGGGGCAGCGGGAGCAGCGCACACCGCACACCAACAGCACTTACAAAGCGCGTCTCCCTGCCGGCCAGGTGAGGGGGCCGGGGGGCTGCGGGCACCTGGAGGGGCATCAGCAGGGGAGAGAATGGGAGAGAAAATGGAGAGACTGGGTTTTCCACAGGAGAGGAGTAGAGATACTGCAGCAGCCGGAGCTGGTGGGGTCCCCACCATGGGGGAAGCCACTCTGCCCTGCCTGGCACACGCAGATCCATCACAAACACCTCTTTCCTCCCCCCACCCCCTTGCAGAACTCCAGGCCAGGCATGACCATCACAATGCCAACTCGGGACAAAGGATTGCATTTCCCTCAAGGAATTCTCTGAAATAAACCAATAAATTCTGGCTGGACTACAGGATGTTGAAACCAAAGAATTAACATTAAAAATAGATGGAGCCAGAGAGTAAGAGACAAAATTCCTCAGAACTACTGCCCTGGAGCAACAACCTGAAGGTCAAGGCTCCTGAATCCCCAGAAAAGGAGAGATCCAGGAATATTCAGCCTGGAGAACAGAAGGCTGCAGGGAGACCTTAGAGCCCCTTCTACTGCCTTAAAGGGCTCCCAAGAGAGCTGGAGAGAGACTTTGGACAAAAGCTTGGAGGGACAGGACAAGGGGGAATGGCTTCCTACTGACAGAGACAGGATTACATGAGATTTTGGGAAGAAATTTTTCCTTTGAGGTGATGACACCTTGGCACAGGTTGCCCAGAGAAGCTGTGGCTGCCCCGTTCCTGGAAAGTCTCCAAGGCCTGTTTGGACAGGGCTTGGAAAAACCAGGGATAGTGGAAGGTGTCCCTGCCCATGACAGGGGACTGGAATGACATTGTCTTGAAGGTCCCTTCTCACCCAAACCATCCTGGGATTCTGTGAAAACCAAAGAAAATTTGCACTTGTGGTAAAAGGAAAACTTACAAATAACACAGCTGCTGTCAGAAATGTAAATAGGGAAACACAGCTAGAACAAAGTGCACTGAAATTGTTCAGCTATAACAGTATCTTCTTCTAATCCTGCCGTGTTCCTGATGAACACTCAATTCCAAATGATCCAAGAACTGAGGGAGGTGTGAGACAGGCCGAGAAGAAACAGAAGATGGACTGGAGTGCTGCTCCTACTGCTTCCTGCATAGTCCTGGCCCTTCTCCTAAACCCCTCTGTCACCTCACCCCAAGGTGACTCTGTTCACCTCAAGAGCTCCTGTCCAGCTCTGAGAACTGAAATGGTTCACTGAGGACCAGGGAAATGCCAGAGCTGGTGGGAAGAGCAGCTGGAGAACAGCTGGACTCCAAAAGGAATGCAACAGACCCAAAATGACTAAGGACAGAGAACAACAGTGTAACTGGCAATTCACTCCAGCCCCCAATATATAACCCAATAATAGGCAATGACTGTAAAGGGAAAATTTAAAAATCTACTTAAATTCTTTTAATTTCAAAAGGCTCAACTGAGCTGTGACATCTCCTACTGTGGGATGGACACGGGGAACAAAGACTCAGATATTGAAAAGGAAAGTTCAGACATAAATAAGGAATACAAATGTCAAGGGTAAGAGGTATTGTTCATAAAGAAAAAAATCATCAGAAGTTACAAGAAACAAAGATATTTCCCATTCCAGAGGGGAAGCCTCTAGCAAGGAGCTGTAGCAAATCACTCCCTGAGGGCAGGGACACCTAGAATCATCTGGGATCCTTCCACCTCCTGCCCAGCAGTTCACGTGGGCCACCTCCAGCCTCACATGGAGGCCCAGGGATCCTCTGCAAGCCTGGGCAGCAGCGGGAAGTCCTGGTCTTGGGCAGACCCAAGATGCTTTTCCAAATCCTGACTCCTCCCTCTCTTACCACTTACTAGCTGCCAGAATTGAAGAATCTCTGTACAAGGCACTAGTCCAAAAAATTCACAACTACGTTGTAACCCCTCCTCATCATCCTGCAATTAAGCTACCCCTCAAAGCTCATTTATGACCAGCTTATCCTCCTGGATCTCTGACACATTTTGAAGGAGCGAGTTGCTCTCTTGCTCTCTGGTTGCCTGCTTTGATGGATCCCCTCCACCTTGCCAGTGTGACTCAAGGATGGAAATTGCCCTCAGCTACCTCTCTCCTTTATCCCTGGAAGTGCCTCCCTGCCTTTCCCATATCACCTGTCCTGGGGACAGTCTCACCTGTGGATTACTGGAAGAATAGGGGGATTCACGCCTGGAATTTCCTGTCCCAGACTCGACCATAGGAGCCTGAAAGAGAGAATACAAAGCTCAAGACAAAGCTCGAGTGTTACTCTTCATTAGGAGGGGGTCTGTACAGCCCAGGGGGCATGGGACACCCTGCACATCCAGGGAGCAGGATCAGCAGGGCCCAGCAGCAGCTGGCACATGCCAAAAAGCGCTAGAAAGAGCGAGGGGATGACGTTAAACATTGGAACCAGGATCATATCCCAGTGCCCTGCGAGGCCAGCTGGATCAGGTTACAGCCTCTGCCTCACAGCACATCCCAGGAATCCTCTTCCCTGACTCCCCACAGTCCTCAAAGGCAGGGTGCACACCCCAGGCAAACCTCCTGCTGAACAGACACTGAAAGCCATTCCTGGCTGGGGGAGACAGGGCTCTCCTGGCTTCCAGAGAAACCTCTGGCACTGTGGCTCAGCTGAGCCGAACAGAGAGCAGCGCTCCAGGAACCACCTGCACTCTGACTGCGTGTTTCACAAGTATTTCAAATGCCTTAAGGTAGAAGCAGGTCATTTGGGATTTAGGAAACTATTCAGGCAAACCTACAGCTCCCAGTCACCAACACCACAGCCATGCACATGCTCAGTTGAGTCAAGTCAGTATTTTGAAACACCAAGCCTGAAGTGACCTGAAGTTTATACTGGAGCACAGATTCCAGACACCTTGCTCTAAGCTTACCTGGCTACACACCTGTGAAATTCCTACCAAGGAACTAAAACACCTCCAAGATCACTACAGCTGAGGATTAGGTTTGTTGCTTGCTTGGTTTATCCACTGTGTATGGGGCTGTTTATGTGGGGCTGTTTTGATTTCCACACCTCCCAAAAGGCTTAACAAGGAAGAAGGGGAGAGCAAGGTGGTGCTCATCTGGAGGATGGCATCTCTGGGTCTGGTCCCTGTTCCACCACAGGTTCCCTGTGCAACACAGGAATGTCAAATACAGATCTCCCAGGGCAGAAATCAAAGTTCTCCCTTGAAATTCCAGTCTCAATCTACCAAATAGTGTCACTCGGAGGAGCAGCTCCTGGGTTGCGGAACTTTTCCAGATGTCTAAGAAGGGCTGTGTTCAGGCCCACGAACAGAAGTGTGGCACCAGCACTACCAGGCTTTTCACCAGGCCCGCCGGCTGCCTGCTGAGCGGGCAGGGACAGCACTGCCCCAGGCAGAGCCGGAGGGACGGCAATGAAGGCACGGATGCCATCCATCCCCTCGGCAGCGCACACATCAGCATCCCCAGGCCGTGTTAGCATGGCACGGTGGGGCCGGCCCGGCCCGGGGGCAGCACACGGGGCGGGGGAGCCGGCCCACGGGCACCGTGCTGCCCGGCACCGGGGTTTAGTAGGGTGCAGTGGCCCGGGCTGTGTGAGTGCATGCCACACGCCACACGCTGCTTGCCTTGGAGTACGGGCTGGTCTTCAGCACGCCCCCCCGGCCATAGCCCAGGGGCGGCCCCCCCAGGCCGGCCGCGCCCGCGGCCTTGCCCCTGCGGTTGGCCACCACAAAGGGGTTCTCACTGAAGGGGATGGGCTGCGAGTCGATCAAACACTCTGGCGTCTCTGGCAGCTGCTCCTGGGACAAGGGACACCCCTCGGGGTCCTGCTTGTCTCCCCGGGGCTGCTGTGCCCCGCTCGTGTGCGGCTGGGGAGGCGCAGGGGGCTGAGGGGGCCCGGTCACGGCCGCCGCCGGCTCTGGGGACGCTTCCCGGCCGTGCCACGCCGCGGGTGGGGACAGCAGCGCACAGTCACCCTCCATGCTGCAGCCGGGCTCGGCGCACCCAACAGGCTGAGAGGAAACACAAGGATCACAGAGAAATAAGGAGAACAGAGTAAAGAAGAGGAGGGAGAAAATACAGAGCAGCTGCTGAAGGACAGGGGAGAGAATTCCAGTGCTAATGCCCGCACACCACCCCAACCCTCTCTCCTGCTCTGCCACCGCTCTGTGACCCCCAGTGTCACTCCCAGGAGAGGACCTGGCTGTGCACACACACCCCGGGGAGCTGACGGGCACAAGCACTCCCTGCACTCCTCAACTCACACACGTTCCTGCAGCTGCTCCCCAGCCAAAGCCACTTCCAACACCTGTACAAGCACATGCTTCCCCCATGCTCACCTCAGCACACAGAATCTCAGAACAGCCGGGGCTGGAAGGCATCTCTGGAGATCCTCCAGTTCAACCTCAACTTCACTGAGTCCCATGACCTATGGCCCAGCCTCTGCTGTCACCCCAACGCTGCCACAGAGTCACACAACACCCACCCCATGCACTTCCACCACACCTGCACAGGTGAACAGGCTTCAACAGCCCCACTGCATCACAACACACCCAGAACACCAGGGCTCAGTGCAGCAGACAGAGCGCACACCCTCTGGGTGGCTCCTGCTGGCAGGACTGAGGCAGTCCCAGCTTGGTTTGGGCTCAATGCACACAGCCCGAGTGAAGCCCTGACCCTTCCTCTTAATGCCACAGAAGAGAGTTTGTTACCCCAGCCAGAGCCTTCCTTAGAGGAGCAGCGACAGTCAGAGAGCAAAGACCAGAGCTTCCATCCAAGTGCCTCCAGGGGAGCAGAAAGACTTCTCCTGCTCAGAACAAATTCCTCAGCTCCTGTGTCATGGCAGCGGTCACCAAAATAGTTCTCAAGGGTGGGCTGGTGACTACAATGGCAGCTGGGAGGCTCAGGAATTTCGGAGGCCCTCCCCTAACCCAACCTCTGTGGTTGGCAGAGCCCTGGCTCATATCGTGTTTCCTCACCAGTGAAGCCTGTGTTACCCTGAGAAATTCTGCTCTTGTGGCTGTGTGATTTTTCAATGTAAAAACCCTGTTTTAACCGCCTTTCTTCAGAGTCCCACAATGCCTGACAGTTGATGGGGAGCCTCAGTCCCTGTTTTGTTCTTGGACTAGAACTGGGCTGGATCTGTGTCTCAGCTGTAAGCTCCAGCTCCTGCTGTAACACATCCCAGTGAGGGATTCCTCACTCCCTGGCCTCAGTGGGGCTATTCCTGTCAGACAAGCCACATTTTCTATTTTGGGCAAGCAAAAATTTGGGCAATGCAGCGAGCTTTCCCAGCTTGCAGATGGAACAGACATGTGCTACTCTTCATCCTTCCTGGCACTGAAAGAAATCCAATCCTAAATCCGATGAACAAGTGAAAAAAAAAGAATCAATGGCAAGAAACTGAAGAGAAATAGATTCAGAACAGAAAGCAAAGGTTGCTAGTTAACTAACCATGGTGACCTGGTATTGATACATGTCAAGTCTTCTCCATTTCTCATAGTCCAGAAACAAAACTAGACTTTGATCATTTTGCTGTGAACAAAATTGCTGTCATGGGTCTGGCTTTCCTTTCATTTCAGTGTGAAGACAGAGACTGGAGCAGCTCTTTGGCTTCTGTAAGGGAAATGTCAGAGTCACAGAATCCCAGGATGGTTTGGGTGGGAAAGGACCTGAGAGCTCATATTGTTCCACCCCCTTGCTATGGCAAAGACATCTTCCACTGGACCAGGTTGCTCCAAGTCCCATCCAACCTGGCCTTGGATACTTCCAGGAATGGGGCAGCCACAGCTTCTCAGGGCATGACCAAAGACCATCCCCCAAACAAACATTCCCATGCTGCTTCCAATGGCAGTTTTCAGTTTGGCTTGTAACTGTGGACAAGCAGAACGAGCATCTCATCAGCCTTTGTCAAATCCTGCCCACAAGGGGACCCAGATGAAGTAACACAGATCGATCCAAGACAGACAAACACCTGCTCCCTTGTCTGGTGGCTGTTCTTGGGGAATCCTCAGGACCAGTTCCACCCACAGTTGCAGTGGTCAGTGGAGAGATCCTGTTCCACAGTGGACAGATGGACCTGCACCTCCTCCTGCTCCACAGCAAGAACGGTTCCCTACAGAACCTTGTGTCGCATGGTGAGGACAGGAACAGTTCGCTGCAGCTCCCTCACAGGGAACTGTGCAGCAGTAAAAGACACCCAGTCACTGCTCAGAGGAGTGTCTGTGGTGACAATTGGCCTGGAGACAGTAAGAAAGAGAAAACCACGATGGGAACAGGGCAAGAGCACCAGTCATCTGTGTGAGGTTGTCCAGAGATAGACAATCTGTCACTGACCCACCTGATCTTCCACTGGCTGGACAGACCCTGGCTGAGTCTTGCAGTGGTCACCTAACAGGTCCTCCAGGGCAGCTCCTGAAGGACCTCCAGAACCTCCCTGTCCCCACGATCCAGGCAGATGGACTTTTCAGAGCACAGCAAAGACAGGGCTGGTGGCAGCTGGACAAACCCAGGCACCCATGGGCCCTTCCCCGGAACGGGACATTTATAGAAGCTGCCCAGCACCCCGGCGTCCTGGCCCCACATTCCCGTGCCTGGCATTCCCAGGCTGACAGCGGCTGCAAGGCTCAACCCCAAATGCTGCTCTGCTCTGGACCACACTCGAGCTGTCCTGCACGGAGGCAGCTGCTGCCTGGGGCTGACTCTCCCCCTCTTCCAGCTCCTGAGTCACACCCAGAGATGCTAAAAATAGGCCTTTTCCTGATACTGCTTTGTTCTCTGAACAGCAAGAGGAAAAGCCAAAAGCTGGGAAGTGTGGGAACAAAAGGAGGCAGAGCTGGAGCCAAAGCAGAGCTGTTATTGGAGTAAGGAAAGAGAACAGGAGAGGAGACCTGTCTGCGTGGAATGAGATGGAGACAGGAAAGGCAAAAGAGATGATCCTGAAACACTGGAATGGGAATGCTGAATGGGATGATGCCAGCAAAGTGAGATCTTGCTGACACAGGAGGAAAGTAAGAAGACTGAGGATGCGTGAAGGAGTAGGCAGAAACTCAGCAGAATGGGTGTGATGCAGGAAAGATAAAAGAAAGAAAATATGGAGAGGTGAGATTTTAAACAACACAGGAGAGGGTTAAGTTTGTAATATGTGAAGTCTGTGAAATCTGGAATTTCCCTTGGTCACTACATATGAGGGACTGCCAAACAGGGCACAGGACAGGAATGTCCACAGCAGGAGTCACGATACACAACAGGATACGTGAACCACAGGGCTCAGTCACGACACACAACCACAGCCACTTCACTTCTGCAGGCCTGGGGAATCTTGGCTTCAACAGAATCTCAGGGTAGTTTGGGTTGGAAGGGACCCTGAAGACCAGCCAGTCCCACCCCCTGCCATGGTCAGGGACATTTCCACTAGAGCACCAGTGGCAGACACTGAACTAGATGGATGGCTCCAAGCACTGTCCAACCTGGCCTTAAACTTTTCTTTATTTTTAATACTTTCAGTTTCAGCACTCTCATCCCTGCCCCTTCCTAAACACCATCCCACAATGGATTTACAACTGAGCTGTGCACACAACATTGTCATCGCTGTGTCGGGAAGAATCCTTCTCTCCATCCTTGGTGGCTTTCTGGAGCCTCTTCTTTCCACAACAAATCCCTGCACCCTCCCACTCACATCCCGTTCTCTCCTACCAGGCTGTTCTTTCTGCCTTGCTCCAAACTCTGCTTTTTGCAACTTCTCAAACTTCGCCACTTCCCTTCCCAAAAGGTAAAGCTGCCTGGCTTTTGCTCTCCTCATTTTCTTAGTCCCATCTTTCTTACACAGCCACCTCCTGGTTCAGTGCCTGAGTCCCCCACAGTTCTGCTTCCCAGTTTTCATTTGCAGAGGATGCTGTCACCTCTCACATGGCACAGGTGGAGGGCAGGTCATGGAAGAACCACGTCCTTCCCTGCTGAGAATCACACCTCCACAGCCCCTCCCTGCCTCCCCTGCAGGGACCCCCACCTCCACAGCCCCCCAGGCCCCCCAGCTCCACTCACGGTGCGGTTGCCTCTCTGCAGGCCACTGCTGGGCAGCGCTGCCAGGGTCCGGTAGTCCAGGCGCAGGGGTTCACTGGGGACGTTCTGGAGAGGGGTAAAAAAAACCAAACACCAGGAACAGGTCAGGCCCAAAGTCAGCTAAATCAACGAGAATGAGCAATGAAAAGGGAACCACCCCAGTAATAACCAAGGCCTTATCTCCAAACTCATCAAAGTTCCCACTGCCTGGAGAAAGAGCTGGAATTGCTCGAACACAACCATGCAAACTTGTGGCAGGAGCAGGGCTTGAGAAACCCCCCAGAGAACGTATCACTGTGGACCCCTGGCCACTCACTGCAGATACCACAGATTCCTCTGCTCCTCCTGCCCCCACGTCCACTTCCCTATGGAGGAGAGAAGGTGCCGTGCCCACCTGTTTGCTCCAACAGCACCCGGAATGACCGGATCTGGACACGTGTAAGACTGCAAGTCCGCAATTCCTCTACAGAATTCTTCTTCTGACCTTAACCCACACTCACTGTACAACTTCATTCAATTTTGCTTCCCATGTATTGCCTTTCTAACCCTAAACAGAAGCCAAGGTTTCTAACCCAGTCCCTGTTTTCCTCACTCCCTTATACATTTCTTCAGTTCTGATCCTCTTCTCTTATCCCCAAAGCCACATCCTTTTAGGGGAGGGAGTGGAGAACACAAGCTTTGGGGAGCAAACTCTTTTTGGGGACTTTTCCAGCCTTCCAATCTAGCTGTAGCCCTTTTCTGGGCCTCTCCAGCCCTTCCCCTGTGCTGCTCACCTCCGCTTCCTCCTCAAGCTGCTGCGTGGCTGCCTCCCGCTCCCTACGCAGCCGCTCCTTCCATGGGACAGACAGAGCCAGAGCAGAGAGACAAGAGAGAGGCACAGAGGTCACACGTGCTGGGCACCAACTGCTGAGGGGACACAGCAGTGCCAGCACCAGGAGAGGGGGAGCAGAAACCCCGCACGAACACTGGGACCAGGGAAGGAGGAGCTGGAATTTGGCACTTGCACTGTTATTGCCAGCAGAAAGGACAGCGACAGAACAAGATCATCGGGGTGCCACAGGTGAGGGGCGAGAGCAGGTGTCCCCAAGATCCTCAGCAGGGACAATCCTGGGGCAAGTAAGGAGAGCTACTGTGCCCCCAAGCATAAGCTACACCAAGGGAGAGGAGGAGTTTGCTCACTGCTAGAAGAGACACCCTGATGGAGCACAGACAGGACAGGGAAGGGAATGGAAAATCAAATCTACAGAGCACAGGTCTTGCTGGCTTACAGCATCACGTACAGAATGGTGTGAATACAAGCAAAGGGATGGGAAGGTCATGGCACAAGGTGAGCTCAGCACCAGCTGTCAGCCTGCAAAGGCATTAGAGAGTGACCAGTGACTGATCCCAAAAGCCCCAGCCACGGGCTTGCTTGCAGGCTGCAAGAGGAAGGGAACAGTGTGGGACTTGTCCTAAGGACTGATTTCTGGGCACTGATATTTCTGTGTCTTGTCACCTGGAACCTGTGGGCAGAGCCAGGCCTGGGGACAGCACAGCAGCATCCTTCCCTTCTCTTGTCTATGGAACCCTCCCAGCTGTTCTTCCCACACAGATGGTCCAGAGGTCCTGACACTGGGAGCATGGGAGGTGGAAGGCAGCTGAGAGGGAGTCATCTGAAAATTCTGCTGGGCCCTGTTCTTCAACAGACTCCATTAACCATTCCATCTGGTTACAGATTCCCACTGCCCCACATCACCCCTTGACCCCCAAGCAAGGATAAGCAGCATGGGAAGTCACTAATGCCCTGGAGGATCACAACTCCCAAAAGGATATTGAGGGATATTTAAGTTTATTCTGAATCTGGTTATGCTTGTTTTGGCCAAGAGTTCTCTGTAGGGTGAGGGTTCCAGGAGACACTAATCTGGTGTGTGACTGCTCTCTGAGGTCACGTTCTGAGGAGTGACAGGAGCACCAGCCAGCCCAGATGGAGCTGTGGCATGCTCCAAATCCATCTCTGACAACAGCTGGGGAGGACCTGGATTAAGACTAGAAAAATAACTACAGCCACAGAGCCAGGAGACAGCACCAGGAATCAGTCCACAGAGCCTCAGAGTTACAGTTCTACTAGAAACTGAATTATCAGAGAACTGGAGGCAAGAGGTGTCAGCAGTGAATGGGTTTGAAAACTTCTGCCATGAGCAGAGCAAAGGCATAATTCCTTCCAGTTATTCAGTTGGCAGCATGCTGTGGGCTGGAGACACATTTGGTGTCTATTGCTCTTGAACAAACATGAAACACTGAAGAGCAAGAAAAAACAGTCCAGAAACAGTGACAGAAATTACCAGGGATCAGGCATGGACAGGAACTTCCCTTCGCATTCCAATGGCCACCACGGAGTGCTGGCTCCATCATGGGGATAAATTTAATCATCAGAACCAGTCTGAGAGACATAATCCCAGATTCAAGGTTTAAAAGGCCCAGCAGAAGAACATGTATTTGCTCCCAGGCCTGAGGATCCCAGGAGGTCCAAGGAGCCTGGAGCATCCATTGCTACCTCCTCCTGACACACCGAGGGGAGGGATACCAAAATGCATCAGTGCTTTTTAAGATGAGATATGGCCAAGGCTGCTTCACCAATCATAAAGGCTTTTCTGGGTTTCTTTTTTGACCCAAGTATTTTTAAGTAATCTCAGTATAAATTTTGGCAAAGTCTTTCTCCACCTGAGCCTGGATGAAGGCCACCTGCTCAGCCTGAGCAACATAGTTTGGGGCCACACTTGGTATACTCACAGATGTTAGGAATGCTGAACCTGACCCACAGTACCTGAAGTCTCCTGGAATGTATTTCAGTCCATATATCCATATTCAAACCCATGTACTCTCAACATGAAATCTGGCAGGAATATCCTTTGCTCAGACAGAAACACAATGAAATCAGCTTTGCTGAAACCACATCAAACCAGTCTGAGTTCCTTTCCAGGCAAGGAATTATACATTTTACAGGAAAAATCTAAATCTGATTTGAATTGCCTCTGCTCTGGGCTGAACCAAGAGAACTGCTGAGGTCCCTCCTGCCCAAATTAGTCAGGATGGTTTGGGTGGGAAGAGACCTTCCAGGGTCATCTTGTCCAACCCCTGCAATGAGGGGCATCTTCAACTGGATCAGATTGAAGATCATTCTATAAAGTCATTTGACTTCCTTCCAGGACTGCCAACTTCACGCTTTTGTGGGGCAGCAAATGTGAACAAACTCAGGAACTGCAGTTGCAGAGACAGCCCAGGGAAACTTCAGAACCAGAAACCTGATGAAACACCTGAAAAATGTACACACATCTGCCAAGAGAGCAGATTCCTCACTGACAACACTGAAGAATTCAGTTTCCCTTCTTCTTCCAGTTACTGACTGGATAAATTACTGTTTTAAAAGGGATGACTAGAAAACTCTTAAGTCCTCAAGAGGCTTGATTCTGCTGATCTATTTCTGTGAAAGTCTCCTTCTGTGAAATTCTCTTCCTGTGCAAGGCTGAGCCAGTGGGCAGAGACACAAAACTCTCACAGCAAAGAAGAGAAATGACCATGTGAACTGAGGAGCACAAAGCTGTGGCTGACCAGCAGCATCACTTCTCCACTCAGGGCAGCTCGGAGCTCTGTGTTCTCATCTTTGCTCACAAAAGCTCTGTCAGTCACAGGGTGCTGGACAGAAAACTGATTAAATTTGGTACTTCCAAGCTCATTGGCCATTTTTCTTGAAGCTGCAGCTTGGCCAGGAGGTACTGGCAAGTAACAAGGGTGGTCTTTGGGAATTCCACAGGAACATCACCAGCGAGGTGTACAAGGAGGTACAGCAAAGCCAAAGAGCAGCCAGGGCAACAGAGCAGAGCACTACAGAGGGAATGCCCAGAGCTCCACCCCATGGCACTGACAACAGCGCAGAGACCCAGCATTCCCGTGGCACTGACAACAGGGCAGAGCTCCAGAGCTCCCTGTGGCACTACAGTGGAGCAGAGATAACCTGTGACACCTTCCTTGGGACTCACAGGCTCAGCAGAGCCATTGCCACAAACAGATTCTGCTACACAGATCATCTCTCACCACTTTCTCCATTTCTTCTCTCTCCCATTGAGTGGCTTCTCTCACCATTTCCATCTCCTAGGAGAGAGCAGAGTTAGAGCCACCTCACCCACTGCTCTCTCCACACCTGCAGCATCTAGAACCTGATGAAGGTGTCACAGTCCCATCCTAGCGTGTTCCTGATCCAAGTGCTGGGTTCTGCTGATCCCATGCCACGTCCACTGCACAGCACACTGCAGGCTGCATGCACCAAGGGAGACACTAGAGATTTCCAGAAACTTCTTCCACTCTAACATGCTCCCAGCTCAGCCACAACACACACCTTCTGCAGGATCTCCAGTTCCTCGGGGCTCAAATCCCGGTCAATGGAGGAGATGCTCTCCAGGCTGTTCTTGCGCCCAATGCCAGCAGCAAAAGGGTTTGCAATGATTCCTGGGGACATCTGCAAAGCAAATGGCAAATCCCACCTGGTGGAAGCCCACAGAGTGCCATTCCAAAAATTCCCTGTTCCAGCCTCCCACATCCAGAGCAACAGGACAATCCCAAGCAAGTCAGAACCACAATTCTTTCAACAACTTGAAACCTTATTTCATAGAACCCCAACCTTGTTTGGGTTGGAAGGGACCTGAAGAGTATCCAGCTTGATCCCTGCCATTTAGATTGACAACTGTTTGAGGAACCCAAGGTTGAAGTAAGCTGAATTTAAATTGATCCAGGTGCAAGAAGGGGATAAGGAGCAGGGACTTGCTTCATATTCTATTGGAGAATACAAAAGCTGACTAGCTAAGCCTTGGAAACAAATCTGAGAGGGCACAGGATTGCTCCAGGGAAGTTCTACCAATAAAGATGAACACCAATAAAGAGCCAGACCATTTAGCCTAAATGTAACACTGGCCAAGAAAAAATGGGCATAAATAGCCTAGTGAAAATGAGCTTGACTTTTTTTTTTTTTCCAGTGCAGGTCTACTGTGGGACAGTTCTGGAACAGCTGAGAAGGACAGTCCTGAGGGACCACTGCTTTTCTAGAGTGGAGACCCCCTCCAGTTCACATCATAGGTCGGACTCTGAAATCTGGGACCTCAAAAAACCAAAAAAATTTACAGAAAAAGGTTGGGAAAATCCAGTGTTCCGTGAAGAAAGAGGTGGGATCCATGTGGGGGGATTCTGGTGACTCCAAGGGCACCTGCACTCCAGCGCTCACCTCGATGGCAGCCGCAGCCTTGGGGTCGAAGCCGTCACAGACCAGCACGAGGAGCGCGTCTCCCACGCCCCGCAGGATCTGCACGGCCTCCGTGTGCGTCATCCCCAGCAGGCTCTGGTGGTTCACCTCCAGGATCCGCATCCCCACCTTCAGGCGGCCGTCCCGGGCAGCGGCCCCGGAGGAGCTCACCTGGAACACACCGGGAGCCAAAGCGTCACTGGAGCAGCTGGGAGGACAGGAGAGCGTGGGGACCACGGCAGCAGGAGTGGACAGCACACACCTGCAGCTGAGAGTCAGGGAAAGCGTCTGCAAGTACTCTGGAGAGGGCACAACGGGAAGGACAGGCTGGGGGAGGGAACGGGTGTGCAAGAATCTTTTATAAAGTGAGATAAAAGAATGTGCTGTCCCAAGGAAAGAAGCAGGTGAGAAGGAAAAGCTGTCACATCGTGATGGAGCTCACAGAAAATCATTTTGTGATGGGAGAGAGACACAATGGAAATGTAAATAAAGTGAAATTAAGGAGGAAGGAGGCAGGGATCAGACATGCAAAGAGGAAGAGGAGGAAAAGCACCGCTTTGTCTCTTGGTTACTACAAATATCAGGGGAAAATCAGAGGCAGGAAAACTCCTCCAGATAGGACAGGTAAGAGAGGTTGAGGGGAGTAACATAGCTCAAGGGAGAGCACAGAAGTTCAGGATTTTGGTTCTCTGCAGGCTAAAACAACAAGTATTGGAAAAAACAGGGAGGGGAAATGGGGTAAACTAACTCTGTGCCATGGCTAACCTGTGAACCTTCCAACCCCCAAATGCTGTAATTCTGCAGGAGGTAAAACCAGAGCCAATTACTCCAAATAACTGTCAGTTAGAATAATCCCAGGTTTGCTTTCTCTGTTGTTAGAAATGTCCCAGGTGAACATGCAACTGTTACTCTGAAAGAGGGAATTTATTCTTTTAACTTTAGAACTCAGATAAAACAGTTACAGCCACGTAACAACAAATGCTGAATGTTCCCTTGCCTTAATGGCAACCAATTATCAATTATCAATTATCAGGGCTGACTGCAAATTATGGAGTGTCTTCAGCCATGAGGACAACTCACATCAGTTTCTACCCCAAAAAAACAGCTAAAGAGGGAACCAGTGACACTAAGGTGAACACCCAGAGTCCTCGTTGTCAGCAGCAAGACCAAAATGACACCACTTATTGCTGTCTTATTATGTACCTGCACTCTGCTGCCAGCAAAGAAATAAAAACTTTTTGGAAAGGGTTGGGTGAAACATAAACTGATAAGCACAAGCGTAAGTTAAACAAGAAAACATGTAATTTCTGGAGGAAAAGCAATGTGAGAAGTATTTGTGACACAAGTAGTCACCTAAAAAAGGAACAAAAAAAGGTTACACACAGAGTGCATGGCGCAGGAGAAAAGGTTAGGAATTCCAGACACTTTCCATGGGAAGGAGGAAAGAGCTTGCATGTCTAAGTGGGCAGGAAGCACAGGCACAAGTGGACCAATAGGAATGTGGGTACAAGGAAGGACATGTATATTTGCATTACAGAAAAAAACACAAGAAACACCAAGCAAAATAAAGGCAAGCAGGAAATATAAGAAACCGTGTAGCTTTGTGGAGGAGGAAATATGAAAGGACAAGGACTTGTCTCCTTTGCTGGAGGGGGAATCTCCAGCACTGATGCACCGGTGAAACTGAGAGCACATTCCAAAACAGCTCCCCAGGGATCACTCACTCTTCCCCCGGCAGTGCCTGCAGAGGTGGTGCTCTGGTACCTTGGAGATGAAGATGCCTTCATCAGTGGGATCAAACGGATTGCCAGCATGGCCCTTTGCTCCTCCCCGGATGCTGATGCCCAGTTTCTCTCCTGGAGCCTTTTCAATGCATATTTCCTGGAAACACAGAAGAGTGTTCTTGTTTTTGGGCCAAGTTCAGCTGAGGGAACGCTCCTCGGACTGATCACAATTCTAAGTGCCCTGAAAAGGGCCTGAATTAGCCCCATCCCTCATTTGGCAGTTTATTCCTGTTGGTGAGGACCTGCCCTTTTCTGTTCCCTGAGACGGTGACCACGGCCACGGCAAGAGATCCTCACCACGCCCCAGCTGGAGATGCACTTACAAGAGACTGGATTCTGCCAAAGGAGAAGGGAATTCCAACCAGGAGTCTGCTTGTACCCCACTCCCAGACCTCCAGCCTGGTAAAGAACTTCCCCAGAAGCCACTCTGTGTGATTCCCCCCAGCCCCCTCACCTGCATGCCCGGTGGGGGTGGGTCTCTGCGCACCACCATGGTGAGCTCCTGCGCGTTGGAGAGCAGCGCGTTCACAGCCTCCTGGTGGGTGGCGTGGCGCAGGTCGATGCTGTTCACCTCCAGGATCCTGTCCCCGACGCGGAGCCCACTGCGTGACGCCAGCCCCCGCGGAATCACCTGCACAGAACCACCAGCACAGCTAGAGAAGGGAAGGCAATCTCTCCTTGGAGATGTGATTGTGTCCCCAGGCATCCTCCAACACCCTGCAGGCCTGCTCTGACTCCTCTCTCTGCAGACAAAATTCCCCAAGAGGTGACATATCTGAGAACACTGGCAAAGAATGGAGTGGGATGTGCTCTGAAGTGCTATTCCATGTTATTCTCATATTCCAAATTTCATCTGAACCAATCCTGTGCCAGTGTTGCCATTATTTTGCCTATGACTGTAACTAGGACTGACAGCACCAGTACTACTCCAGTCCTCACCCAGCACTCTACAGGGGCTCCTCAGAGCCACAAGGGGTCTGAACATAGAACCAAACCTGTGTTCTTGTGAAGCAAAGGAGTCAGCAAGGAAAGGGTGAAATCTGTGAGCACATGGGCAAGCAAGGATGGTGGGAAAGAGCTTTGCTTTGAGAAGGGCAAATCCTGTCTCATTGACCTGCTGATGCACTACAAGAAAAACCGTGGGCACATGAAGGAGGAGACCTGGCAGGCATCACTGCTGGAACTCCAAACAGCCCTCAACAAGGTCTGAACCCAGCCACAGCTGTCAGACGAGTCAGGTTCAGCATCTCCAAGTGACAAGAGAAGTCATGAAGCAGAAAGGGCTCAGCACAGATGTCCTCTCCAGCATTCCTACTCCAGTAAGCATGGATGTGCAGGACTGTAAGGGAATGGGCTGCAGCCACTGGCCAGCCTGTGTGCTGTCCCCAGTGGCATGAGCTGATGTCACCACAGGAGTGGGAATGTGGGATCAAAGGACACTGGCCTGAGTGCAGCAGAGCAGTTCTGGGTGCCCCAGTAGTCACACACTCATCCCACCAGCACCTTCCCCGTAATGACTGGAGTTCTGCAATGCCAGCATCTTCCCAGGATTCATTAAAGCCAACATGAACTCAGCAATTTCAAAGGGTTCAGCATGGATTATATAGGTTTGAGGCTTTAACATGCCCTCAGATGGCTCCAGCAGCAGCACATCCAGTACAAACAACCCTTGGCACATCCCTCTCTTATGCCCCTCTTCTGCAAATCCATCCTGTACATCTGGACTCACAGCAAAATGCTTCACCTTAATCCCAATAACCAACAGCTCAGGAACACTCAGAGCAGCTCTCCTGGGACTCTACCTTGGAGATGAAGACACCTGGTTCATGAATCCCAAAGGGATGACTGGAATGGTCACTGCCACCGACGATGCTGAGGCCCAGGGGACCACCTGCTTTCACCAGGTGAATTTCCTTAAGGGAACAAGAAGCAGTGTCAGCAGTGAAGGATATCACACACAGACCACAGACACTGACAAACAGAGTCAGGGGTGTTTTGCATGGGTAAGCACAAGGTGAACACTTATGGGACAAGGGGATTCCCCGTGTGGTACGCTGCAACCTGGAGAAGAGCTAGACTGGGGCTCCAAGAGAGCTGGAGAGGGATTTTGGACAAGGGCCTGGAGTGACAGAAAAGGGAATGGGTTCCCCCTGAGCGTGGGCAGGATTAGGTGGGATACCAGGAGGAAATCCTTCCCTGTGATGGTGGGGAGGCCCTGGCACCGGTTGTCCTGAGAAGCTGTGGCTACTTCATCCCTGGAAGTTCTCGAGGCCAGGTTGGACAGGGCATGGAGCAGCCTGGGATAGTGGAAGGTGTCCCTGCCCATGGCATGTGGTAGGTCTGGATGGGCTTTCATGTCCCTTCCACCCCAAGCCCAAGCCTTTCTACGATGACATCTCAGGCCCCAAGAACCCAGCAGGCCGGTCCCCATCGAACACAACTCCTCCAAACAGCACCCAGCCAGGACTGCACTATCCCCCACCCCAAAGCCAGCTCACCTCCACAGGGTACTGATCCTCCAGGCCTTTGGCGAGGTGGTTCCTCGGCGGCGCCGGCGTCTCCTCGGGCAGGCTGTCCCCGGGCCCGGGGGGCGGCGGGGGGGAGTGCATGCGGCCGCGGGGCGCGCCGGGCGAGCCTCCCTCGCCGGGCTGCTCCGCGCCCTCTCTCTCTACCAGCAGCACGATGGTGGGGGAGGCCGCGGTAAGCAGCGCTACGGCCTGATCATGCCTGGCTTCTGTCATGTCTACCCCATTGATCTAGAACAAGCCGCAAACTCGGCGTCAGACCGGCACCGCGGCGCGTCCCGGCGCTCGGCCGAGCCCCTGGGAGCCCTGTCCTGCTGGCACACGGCCCCCGATCAAACACCTGTGCCCCAGAGCGCCTCGTAACTATCCCAGCTCCCTCTGGCCTGGCAAAGGGACACAGGCACCTGATCATTCATTCCCACTGATCCCGACACAGGCACCTGATCATTCATTCCCACTGATCCCGACACAGGCACCTGATCATTCATTCCCACTGATCCCGATTCCCTTCCTCCTCAGCTTTCCTGCCCCTTTCCCAGGTTGCTGGCACACCTGGTGCCCTGCAGCACTGACACGGTGCTCAGGGGACCACACAGCTCAGCTGTGATCTTCCACCTCCCACAGACAAACGTCTCACTATGGGCGAGGCAAAACCAGTGACTGCCAGTAGCAATGGCACAAGCCAAGCGTGTGCCAAAGCATCTGCTGCCTCCTCTCTGAGCCACCTGTCCCCATCAGTCACCCACAGCCCCGACACAGACACTGCAGGCAGATCTGATGGGTGACAGGACCGGTCACTGGGCCACTGGCTGCCCATGCTGGGCAAGGTCACGGTAGCCCAGGGAAGATGCCAGCTCTAAGGCATTAAAAGTGACCCCAGGTACAGAGAGATTTGAAAGAACAGAGAACCTTTCCTACAAAACTTAGATTTAGATTTAAAACTGCCTCCCTGGAAACTCAAAGGGCTGGAAAGGATGTGACTGCTCTCCACGGACATACAAGGGGCAGAAACCTGAGGAGAGCCGAGCTGAGAGAACACAGCCAAAACAACAAAACTTGACAGGAAAAAGTTGAAGCTGAAAGTTAAAAAGTTTCTAGTCACTAGGTTCTGGAAATGCTTTCCACAATGAACAATGAGGATGTGAAAAAAGGAGCTGCCAAGATGGGCTTTGATCAGCTCATGAAATAACGTGACTGGAACAGTCACAGCACCTGGGCTTTGTAGCCCAACTCCCCAGTGCCTGATTCCCAGGAATACTCTCACTGCCCAGCTCCTTCCCAGAGAGCAGTTTCTGGACTAAGCTGACATGCACCGTCTGCCAGGGCTTTGCCCCCTGTGACCCTCCCAGCGCTCACTCCCCCCAAGCTGTGGGAACTGCTCTCCTTGGGCTGGGAGGGAGAAGCACAAGTGGACCTGTACTGTCCTGGGAACTCCACGGTGTCACCCCTGCTGACAGCACTGGCCCCAGAGGGACACCTCTGGCACGAGGCAGAGGGATGTCAAGGCAGCAGCTGGCACACACCCGCAGGAAGAGGAAGGGTGAGGGCGACCTGGGCAATGGCTGCTGAGCACAGGACAGGGCATCAAGCAGGAAAGGGAACAAATTAACCACCAGGTGCACAGGTGGTAACAGACACACAGCTCAGGCACTCCTGGATGGATCCTTAAGGCAATCACCCAAAGGAATCACCCACGTTAGAGAAGTGTGACCAAACCTGGCAACCCATTCGCAGAAGAAATGGAGATTATGATGGGTTGTCTCAGCACATCTCTTGTAGGAAAGGGCCAAGTGGCTGCAGGAAGCTTGAAGGAGGTGTGGGAATATGCAGCACTTATTATGGGACGTTTAGCAGAACAGAAAGAGGACTGGAGGTGAGGAGGAAGCACAGGGAAATACAGGGGAGAACAAGAGGCTGCTGGTCAGTGCTGGTCTGGCCAAGCCCTGGGCCTGAGCCCACATCTGCCCTGCCACATTCTGTATTTACAGTTCATTCTCTTCTGGGTACATGAGCAAGAGCTACTGGTAAAATTCAAGCTGGACTAGCCAGCAAGTAGGAATCCAAAATATGGGAAGACTCAAGAGGTGTCCCAGAAGCTGGATGAAAGGCATGGGCTCTGACCAAAGAGCCTGCTCGACCTTGCTGCTTGGAGCAGAGGCTGCAGACCTGCAGACAGGAGCATTTACTGGAGTGAGGGAGGAGGTGTGCATGTTCCAGCAGCAAGCTGAATCCCCATGAGAAGGGATTCTCCCAGGGAGAAGCTGGCTGTTGTTCCTGCCCTCTGAGCACTACCTGTGCTCAGGTGTGCACCTATAAAGGTACCACCCCTGTCCTGCCTCTGTGATCTGAGACCAGCTGTGTCTGCAGTGTGCTCCACGTCTGGAGCCTGCACTTATCCCTGCTGATGGCTGCACTGGGAGCAGGGAAAGCAGCAGCTGTGTGTCCGGGGGTCTGGGAAGGGGGAATTCCTCTCGTGGTTAACAAAGGCAACATGCAGGAGAGACTTCACTCTTTGGTTCTATCACCAGATCAACACCAAGCATGCTCACTGAGTGGGAACAGGATGATCCTTAGGATTTCTTCAACCCAAGCCTTGCTCTGGCTTGATGATACTGCACACACAGACCTGCTGCAGCACAGTCCACTCTCATTTCTCACATCCCCTCTGCCATTTTCCAGCCCGTGACAGGATGGGTGGTCAGATGGAGTCAGACCAGGAGGGCACAGAGTGCCTCCCTGGAGCAGGGACCAGGCCACAGGACTCCAGGAGTCAGAGCTGTCTCAAAGGTAACAGCCCTTGGTGCATTTCACCCAGTAACTCTGCACTACCTGGCAATCCTGGTAGCTACCCAGCTTTTGGGCAGCTAATTTTCCATGGCCTTTATCTAGCTAGAGAGCAAGGCCAGCCATGGGGAAGGGACAGTGTCTGTCCTTTCCCTGCTCCACATGTTTCTCTGTGTGCCAGGGAATTAAAATATCCTGGCAAATCTTTAAATCTTGCCTCATTAGGACTTGTCACCCACCACTATCCTAAATCTCCCACAATCGGTTTTCTTCCCAGTCCCACCCCAAAAGAATCAGCTGCCCTTAGCAACTGCTCCCCTCCCTCCCTGCTGGATCCCCATCCCGCAGCTCCAGCTCTCCAGCACTCCCCCCCAGCAGGTCCCTGTGCAGAGTCTCCCCCACCAAAACGACTCCCAGGAGACACAGGAACACAGGGAAGCTGGGGAGTGAGTGTCAGGCACTGGGGCTTGTTGAGGGCTGTTAACTCAGGGGAGACCTCGGCTGGGCTCTTCAATCCATGTGCTCAAAGCTCCCCTAAGAAAGTCCAAGGAGCAATCCCAGTTCTTCTCCTGAGGAGAAGTCCAGGAGGATTTAGAGCACAGGGAAAGAGCAGGAAGCTGTGATGTATTTATTTTCTTAAGAAAACAGAATTCTTTGGCAAAGTGAGAGCTGAGCACGACCAGGAGACCACAGCTTTGGAAATGGACCCTGCCTGCAGGACCCACAAGCCCTGTACCCAGCAAGGGTCCTCCCCTTCCCCCTGCAGGCAACCTGCACTCACATCCTAGATATCATGGCATTGTGCAAGCTTTCCAATAAAAATGGGCAATTGCTGCTTCGAAAGAGTGTGCTAACTTGGCAGTTCTGGGAGCAGTCCTGGTGAGTGCTGTCCTGGAAGGTGACATGTTCCTGCAGTCATCAGAGGTGAGCTTCAGCTGGTGCTCAGCACCAAACCTGTATGGTCACACACACCTCAGCACAGGTAACCAAGGGCATCCCTGCTGGGGGTGTCAGGAATAATGACAGCAGTGCCTCAGCCACATCAAAATCCAGCAGAGGCCTGAACTCTGTGAGCCCTGAGCTCACACATCCCATAAGGGATCCACTGCAAGCTATTACTAGGGAATTAGATCTGCTTTTCCTATGAAGCTGCCCAGGGATATAAATAGAGCTGCTAAAGCAGGGTGGAGACAGGTTTGACTTTTCAATCTGTTCTAAGATTTTTGTGTCTATTTTTTTGACAGATTGAGCAAACCAACACCAAATGATGGGCCTCAGTACTGTCTCTGTACCATGGAACATCAAAACATGAGCAAATCCAAAATAATTCAGCCTATCTGGCATAAATCAGGGTCAGGGCTTGATTTTAGGGAGTAGGGAACACTATAAAGGAGGGAAAGATGCTATACCAGCTCAAGCTTCCTGCCAAGACACCAGTGACACCAGCTCCACTAAAATGCTGTGCCTGAGCAAATACAACACAGCCCCAGCCCAGGGATAGAGCAGACAGAAGCCAGCACTGACGAGGCTGTATCAGTGTTTACTCACGCCAGCGCTGTGGTAACACGTGCTCTAACCACAGCAGCTGGGCCAGAAACCCACCACCAGCAGCAGGACCTGGAGGTTTCCCTCAGAGGCAGCATGCGAGTGTGGGAAGAGGTCGGGAGGTTCAGGAGAGGCTCCCGCAGCAGGGGAGCGAGGAGCAGGAGGCAGAGACACGAGGTGAGAGCAGTGAGATCCACACGGACGGGACGGGAGGCTGAGGCCAGAGCTCCAAGTGAAGCAGGGAAGCGCTGAGGTACCCCCGCACTGCTCCACACTGCCCCACACCACCCCTGGGCAGCTCCTTCTGCCCCAGCCCGTGCTGACCCTGCCACCCACTGTGCCCTGAGGGGCTCCCCCTCCCCATGGCTGAGCCCCCAGCTGCTGCCCAGGCTCCAGGGGGACACCAGGCTGGGGCAGCGCTGCTGTGTCCCCTCCCTCCATGCCTCTCCTGGGGAAAGCACCTGCATAAAGCAGTTGGGGAAAGGGGAGGTGTAACTGCACCCACCACCAGACAGGGAAGAGGCACCCAAATTAAATGCTCTCCCAGGAGGCTCAGGAGCTGAAAAAAGGACCCCAAAATCCAGCTCCAGTAATAGAGAAGCAGCCCCTACACGAGGAAGGGCCTGAAGCCGAGTCAGCCCCTTCCCTGCACACACACTCACCGAGATGACCCGGTCTCCGACGTGCAGGATCCCATCCCGGTGGGCTGCACCACCCTCTGCGATCCGGGAGATGAAGATCCCCTGGAGCACGAGCAGGAAGATCAGAGCAGCCTGAGCTTTCCCTCACCTGAGCCTGCCTTTCCAAACCTGTTCCCAGACACCAGGCAGGTCTCAGCCCTCTCCCCTCCACACACCCTTCCCCTGCCCTGATGCCTCCTGTTGGTTCCCCACTCCACACAAACCCTCTGCTCCCAGAGCCCGTGGCAGCAAAGCCCTCCCGTGGCCCAGAGCCTGGAATCTGTGCCGAGAGGGCAGCAGTAGGATTACATGTCACTGGCAGGGATTGGGGGCCCCAGCTTCCCTCCTTCTATTAAAAAAGAGGGAGTGGGACTTTGGACAAGGGCTGGAGTGACAGGACACAGAGAATGGCTCCCACTGCCAGAGGGCAGGGATGGATGGGATATTGGGAAGGAATTGTTCCCTCTGAGGGTGGTTTGGCCCTGGCACAAACCTGCCCAGAGAAGCTGTGGCTGCCCCATCCCTGAAAGTGTTCAAGGCCATGGTGGGCAGGGCTTGGAGCAGCGTGGGACAGTGGAACCTGGCCATGACAAGGGGATGGAATACGTGAGGTTTAAGGTCACTTCAAACCCATACTGGAATTCCGTGATTCCCTGACCTAAGAGCACCTGGCTCTGAGACCACCTGGCCCACCAGCCCAGGGCCAGGCTGCACTGCTGCATGCCCAGGGCCAGGCTGCACTGCTGCGTGCCCAGGGCCGGGCTGCACTGCTGCGTGCTCAGGGCCAGGCTGCACTGCTGCGTGCCCAGGGCCGGGCTGCGCTGCTGCGTGCCCAGGGCCAGGCTGCGCTGCTGCGTGCTCAGGGCCAGGCTGCACTGCTGCGTGCCCAGGGCCGGGCTGCACTGCTGCGTGCCCAGGGCCGGGCTGCACTGCTGCGTGCCCAGGGCCGGGCTGCGCTGCTGCGTGCCCAGGGCCAGGCTGCACTGCTGCGTGCCCAGGGTCGGGCTGCGCTGCTGCGTGCCCAGGGCCGGGCTGCGCTGCTGCGTGCCCAGGGATGAGGAGGGTTCAGGGACCCCAGGGATCAGCACTGACCGTGTCCCCAGCCCGGTAAGGAGTGGAGCCCTTGCCACCAGCGATGCTGAAGCCGAGGCCCTTCTCGTTGCGCATGAGGCAGGTGGAAAATCTCTCGGTGGCCGCTGCTCCCTCGGGGCACTCGGGGAAGCGCAGCCCCCCACGCCGCTCCCGGGGGCTGTAGTCGTCCTCGGGCCGCAGCGGGGTGACGGTGATGGCGTTCTCCGGCTCCACCATCCGCTCCCTCAGCACCGTCATGGACACGGAGCTCCCCGAGCCCCGCAGCGCCTCCACGGCCACGTGGTGCTCGGCACAGTGCAGGGACACTCCGTTCACCTGGGGACAGACAGCGACAGCCTCCTGTCACACACGGCCCCAGGCAACACACAGCCCAGAGCAACACACAGCCCAAAGCAACACAGCCCAAACCAACACACACAGCCCAAAGCAACACACACAGCCCAGAGCAACACACACAGCCCAGAGCAACACACACAGCCCAAAGCAACACACACAGCCCAAACCAACACACACAGCCCAAACCAACACACACAGCCCAAACCAACACAGCTCCAGCCTCACCCACACCCCGGCCTGAGCCACTGCTGTCCAAGGGAACTGGCTCAGAACACAGCTCACACCCCTCCCAGGCCCGGCTCCCACAGGTGTGTCCACACCTCTGGGAAGTTTTCCTGCATTCCCACAGCACCTGTGACCTGTCCCAGGCCAGGGCAACCAAGGAAAGGCTCCTTTCTTTCCCTGCAGGGAGTCCTAAATTCCCTACACCTGTGTTATCCCTACAGGCAACATCCCAGAGAGATAACCCCTCACACAGAACCATCTCCAGCAAAATTGAGCAGAATTCAACACAACGGTCAGGTTGACCCTTGTTCACCTTCCAGAAGGGACATCCACCTGCTCACACCCTTGAAACACTGGAGCTGTCGGTGTGACAGTCCCATAGTGTGGGGAATGTCACAAGGGAGAACCAGGGCATCAGGCCCAGGCTGCCCGGGTTGGATGGGGCTTGGAGCACTCTGGTCTAGTGGGAGGTGTCCCTGCCCATGGCAGGGGGTGAAATGAGATGACCTTTAAGGTCCCTTTCCACCCAAACAATTGCCATGGCTGGCTCCCTGGCTCAGAAGTTATTTTACAGGGCTCACTTTTGCCCCACCCAGGTAAGAAGAGCTCAGCCTGCTGGGGATGTACTTCTTCCCACCTGGGTCACAAAACACTTCAGAGCTGGGCCAGAGGAAATGCAGGAGCTTATAAAGCTATAAAGGATTCATGGTAACATAAATTAAACAACTATCTCTGAGCCAAAGGGATTTTGTTTAGCTCTTACACATTTCCTAACGCTTAATTTGGTCTGAAACATGCGTGATGCAAATCCATTCCAAATCATCTCATACCTCCCTCCACTCCAAGCTATCAGAAGCATTTGCTTCATCACAGACGTCGAGTCCTTACCTCCAGAAGCTTGTCACCAACGCGGACCCCTGCGCGAGCTGCAGGACCCTCCTCAGACACGCGGGAAATAAAGATGCCCTGGAAACGAAACCTTCTGTTATATGGAGAGCCTGCTCCCTCTGGAGTGCAGGGACCCTTCAGCTCCAAGGAGAGGGGTCAGTGCCTGGCCAGTCCTGAACCCAGGAGGAGGGGACCCAGCAACCACATCACCCCGCTCGGGAGCTGGGAAAAGGGGACAGAAACCTCCCTGCAGGGCGACCTCAAGGTGAGACACGAGACCCGGGGACGACACGCTATCCCTGGTGCAGTGGAACTGGCACATGACACGGCTGATGCCAGCGGGAGGGGAACAGCCCCGCACTCTGTGCCCCAGGACACAGCTGGGAAGGAATCCTCTGCTCCTGTGCCTGACCCAGGGCAGACCACCCAGGTCCAGGGGCGGGAGTCTGCGTCACCCCACCAACCTCTTGCTCTTGGGGGATTCAGGGCTGCTCCCACCCGGCCCCAGAAGGCTCTCACACGAGGACACCCAAGCTCCAGCTACGGAGAAGAGTCCCCGAAAGCAGGAGCCTCAGCAGTGGCACAGCCCAGGTCTTACCTCATCATCCCCCTTATAGGGAGTGGAGCCCTTGCCCCCCGCGATGCTGATGCCCAGCCCCCCCGTCTGCCGCACGATGGTCAGCGTCAGCTGGAAGCAGAAGGGACAGTGGTTATGGCTCAGGGCACCTGAGAACAGGGGATGACTCTTTTCATAAGAAACAGCAATCCCAAGTGCCCTGCTGACACTCTGGGGGAGCCGTGGCACTCAGGCCCCAGAGGCACCACCAGCACTGCACATCAAACACACAAATCCCTTCCCACAGCCGAGTCCTGACCCGAGTCAGCTTGCTGACGATGGACACGGCAGAAGGGGATTCCACCACAAAGCAAAATGGGCAGCCACGGACTGGAACTGGAGCACAGAACAGGGACAGCGTTCACACCACAGCCTGGCTCTGCCAAGGGTGTAATTCTGAGTGTAATTATCAATGCAGTTATTGAGTGTAACTCTGTCAGCCACTGGGGTATTCCAGGTCACGCCAGCATAGTGTGCAGTGACAAGGATGGCACCTTGTCCAGAATACTCTGGATGGATACTTGGCTTTGTTGTATTGATGGAAATCAACACACAGCTCCAAAAAACCCCATTTGCTCTGTCCAGATCCTCTGCTTCCCTCTGCTCCAGCTGCTCAGGGTCACAGCTGAGCAATCCACAAGTCTCCTCCTTCCTACCTCCCACCTCTACACACCCACTTATGCCCACTGCCAACAGCTGATCTGACTTGACCTGAAGCTGTTTCTTTTAAGGACACCAGCATGAACCATCCATAATGCCACAGTCACGAGAAGGAAGACAGGGAGCACGTGGTAGGATAGAGGGAAAGGAGCAGGATAGACAGGACTCTCTCAGGGCCAAGGACCAAGGAGCTGGTGAGGTAAGTGACAGAAATGATCACAGACTCCTCTAGAGAACCAGATTTGCTGTCCTCCATGTAACCTCTTTGCAAACAAAGCTCAGGATGGAGAGAGGCTGCTGCAGAGATGTCGAGTGTCAGCGTCAGCTCCACATGGCCACAGCATGGGCAGCAAAAGAAGCAGGAGATTGCCTTCCCTAACACTTCCCTTCCAACCCTCTTTCACTTCTGCAATGACAGAAGCAGCATCTTGTGGAGCTCCATACTCTGCTAAGTTTAAAACAAAAACCAAACCAAAAAACCACTGCAGGAAACATGAGACAAACTGAGGTGCTCTGCAGTTCCTCTGACGCCCAGTTAACAGCACAGCAGAACTCTGCAACCTTCCCAGGGAAATCCCTGATTCCAGACCTACCACCAGTTCACTGTCTCTGCTACAAGAGCCAGAAACTGAGTAAAATTCCAAGTTTTGGAATACCCAAGTCAGACAGAAACAGGGTACTGATGAGACAGCACCACATCCAACATAGCCCACCTCAAACCAGCTCCTGACCAGACAAACGCTTCTTGCATGACCATGTCTATTAGGAACTAATTACAAACCCCACGTTTTTCCATCCAGGCTCACTGGACTTCCAGAAATGCTCTAACAACTCACATCTGTATTGTTCAAGGAGTATTTGGACAATGCTCTCAGGCACATGGGAGGATTTTTGGGGATTTGAGGATTTGCAGGGCCAGAACATGGACTTGATGATCCTGATGAGGAACTTGAATGTAATTCTACATTCAACACAAAAGCTTCTAAGGATGATAGCAAACCAGGTCTTCAGGCATGGACTACGGACCAGTCCAACAGCAGAATCCTGGTATTTCCCAGGAAGACAGCTGAGCTGGTTCTGCTCAGTGCCCAAATCCATTGGACAGGATCATGATTTTGGACAACGACTGAGGACTGTCTGATATCACTGTTCACAGAAAGTCACTTCCAGCTGCATGGGAGCTGCATGGGAGCTGCATGTTAGCTGCATGCTAACAGAAAGACAGACCACAAACCCCCTGGATTTCACACATTCAGCAAACCAGTCTGAAAACATGGGGAAACCTGCCAGAAAAGTCAACTGGCCTGAGGGGGAAAAACCTTCTGTCCATCAATGTACACTCAAAAAGCAAAACACCACGGAGAAAGCAGGCCAGATTAAAAATACTGAGACAACTGCAGCAAAGGGGCTTGAATTAGATATAAATATATGTAGGCTAAAAAGATTTCAAACTCCAAAGCAAATCAGTTCTCTCACAAAAACCAGTGTGGTGAGGACTGAATGAGATGCCAATGTTCTGGTGTTTGTTTGAGGTCTATGGAAAGAGTAACTGGTGTGAATATGAACCTTAAGAAAGAAGGACCTGGATCCAGCAGCCTGTAACGGCCCTTCATTTTGCAGCTCAGGCTGTTTCTTGCACTAAACCCTTAAGTTGTCTGTTTCCCAAAGCTCCTCTTCCCTAAGGCTGCTCCTGGGCATCCTGGACTGCCACGATGTTGGACTGGCACTGGAACCACAGCACAGAGCTGTCCCAGCAGGGGCAGCTCAGCTCCCTCCTGGCCATTGCTCCTGCCATGGACTTTACTGGGAATTTTACTCCTTGTCTGGTTTTCCCCCAAAGGCAGGATCTACCCATAGCCCACCTCAGAGGATCTGATCTGTGCTGCTTCCCACCAAAGCTTGCTGCTTCTTCCTCTGCAGAGAGGACAAACCTTCATGGAGAGTGCAGCACGCTCCCAGTTCCCCGACAGGGGCCCAGCCCTGCATGGAAAAGTGCTGCAGTGCCAGGGGAGAAGTGGGGGAATTGAAAAAGCTGCCACATCAGCTTTGAGCTGCCATCCTTCCCCCTGGCTGGCTCCTACCAGGAGCCCATTCACCATCAGTGGCAGTGAACATGACACAGGGAAGCAGCTCCATCTCTTCCCCTCAGTCCTGCCTGTGGCTCTGCCTGTGCCTCTTTGGGGACACACCAAACGTGAGCCAGGGCCACCTCAACCCAGCTCTCACACGGTTTTTGGTGTAACTATTTTTTAACTTGGAATCATGGAATGGTTTGGTGGGAAGGGACCTTAAAGCTCATCCACCCACCCTCTTCTGCTACGAGATTCACTTGTTCCTGCAAGAATTCCCAGCTTTCAGGAAGTAACTACGCACAGAAGCATTGCACACCTGGCCAGACTCGCTTTCAAGCAGCAGCCCAGATGCCCAGGTGCTGCCCAGGTACTGCCCAGGTGATGCCCAGGTGATCCCAGGTGATGTCCAGGTGCTGCCCAGGTGATCCCAGGTGCTGCCCAGGTGCTGCCCAGGTGATCCCAGGTGCTGCCCAGGTGCTGCCCATGTGATCCCAGGTGATGTCCAGGTGCTGCCCAGGTGCTGCCCAGGTGATCCCAGGTGATGCCCAGGTGCTGCCCAGGTGATCCCAGGTGCTGCCCAGGTGCTGCCCAGGTGATTTGGGACAGTCAGAATTTGCTGCTGTGCCGTGCAACTCCTCACTGAGGATTCCTGCAGCCTTCAGGGGCACAGCAGACACCAGGCAGTGCCCAACCATCGCATCCACAGGACTCAAGGGACAGAGTTCAGAGCTGCTGTCCTTGAGAGCTGCTGAAAGACCAAGTTCTTCCTCCAAACACACCCACAAAAGTGGGGTTCAAGGGCTTCACATCCAGAAGACAGAAAGTTTCAGCTGGCACAGGCACCAATTCATAAATGGCTGCACATGTGGATGCACACAGCTGGGGTCAGTCTGGGGCCTCGTACCAAGGAAGACGTCGAGGGGCATCAGCAAGTCCAGATACAGGATCAGAGCTGGGGAAAACGTCTGGAGCACCAGGAGCAGCTGAGGCAGCTCAGGGGGGCTCAGCCTGGAGAAAAGGAAGCTCAGAAGGGACCATCTCAGTTCCTACAACTCCCTGACAGGAAGGTGGAACGAGGTGGGGCTCAGGCTTTGCTCCCGGGGAACAAGGGACAGGACAAGGGCAAACAGTCTCAAGTGGTGCCAGGAGTGGTTTACGTGGGACACTGGAAAATCCCTTCCTGTAAACGGCTGTCCAGCCCTGGCACAGGTTGCTCAGGACAGAGTCCTCATATCTGGAAGTGTTCAAAAACCACGTGGATATGGCACCTGAGGACATGGTTTAGTGATGAACATGGTGGTGGTGATGGGCTGATGGTAGGACTCGATGATCTTCGAGGACTTTTCCAACCTTACTGAGTCCCGACTCTCAGTGTCCAATCCTCGTGTTTACATGCCCCAAAAGATTTATTTGAGACTGTCACACTGACACAGGAAATGCACACTGCAATAAATGATTTGGATTTATGTTGCGACAGACGCGTGACAAGGGACAGGTGCCAGTGAGAGATCCCACTTCAACAGCAGCTGAAGAATCCATTAAATATCATCAATAACCTTTTCAAAAATCAAAAGGACTGGAAAACTTGTGTTCAAGAGTCCCAACATCTGTCTGAGATCTCTGAGATGCTTACAGAGCATTTCCAAAATTCTGGAGAAAAGGAAGCTCAGGAGGAACCTGAGAGAAAATTCTGTTTTTTTTTTTTACCCTGAGACCCCCTGTATTGTGCTGAGGGAGTCAGAGACTACACAGGATGATGCCTGTAACCATCAGCTCCTCATCCAGACACCATTCCAGACAAGCAACTGAGGAACACATGTGCCTCCTACCAGGCCCACAAATGGCTCTCATGAGAAACAGCTGAATTTTATGAAAACCAGGTCTCTCAAAACCCAAACTATTTCATTCTAAGAAGATTCCAGACTTGGCTGATGAAGTGAAGACTGACTGAGGAGACTTGTGCAGAAGATGGAAGCTGTGCTCCCAGACCTGGCACTGCCATCACCCAAAGCTGGTACAGGTGTGTGCTGTACGAGCCAAGAACCAGGTAAGGGTCACTGGGACAGAAACGAGAATTTGGGTTCAGTCAAGATTTATCAGGAGTGGCCTTACTCTAAAGGAGACAGAATTGAAATAATTCCATGTGAGGGGAGGCTGGGAGCCTTCCAGTTCAGGAGGACGAGACAGACCCTTTTTGTCTTTTCATGCCATTAATAACTTTATAGGAGATTATTATTCCATGTTTGTGATCACAACAGAATTAAATGGAACTCAGGAAGATACCAAATTAAATACTAATGGCAGGCTTAAAAAATGCTTTTTGATATAAATCTCGAGTAAATGATATAATTTATTGCCACTAGATTCTGTGGGACTGAAATGTATAAAAGGACTGGGAGAGGATCACACAAAACCATGGATGGCAGCTCCATGGTGCCTCATACATGGGCATGAACAGCCCAGAAATCTCGATCCACAGAGTGCCAAGAGCTGAGCACCCACCAGGGAAAGGATCCCTTTGTCCTGCTGAGGTCTGGGCCACTCAGCTCCTGTCACTTTGCTCTGACACACAATCAGTCAGTGCAATACAACAGAACCTGTCAGTTTGTAACTGTCATATTATAGCCTCGAGGTCTAGGCTGGGCATCAGGAAGAATTCCTTCCCAGAAAGAGTCACCAGGCATTGGCAGGGGCTGCTCAGGGAGGTGGCAGAGTCCCCTTCCCTGGAGGTGTTCAAGGAATGACTGGATGTGGCACTCAGTGCTCTGCTCTGGTGACAGGTGTGGATCAGCTGGAGGTTGAACGTGATGGTCTTGGAGGTCTTTTCTAACCTAAGTAATTCTGAGCTTGTGTTCACCTTGGGTGCACACAGCTGGGACGTGGAAGAGCAGGAGCTGGAGGCACTGATCCACCAGGAAAGATGAGAAGAGCTAAATCTGTCTGGCTTTGGTCAGTGACAGCTCATGGGGACAAGGAGACAGGCTGAAAATAACGGTGAGCAAAAGGGAGATGGGAGACTGCTGTGTGACTGCTGAGAGCTAAATTAACCCCAGACAGTGGAAAAGGAACATGAAGGAAAAGCAGACCCGGCAGGAGAGCAAGCCCCTGGACAGGGGCAGGAGGTTTCCTGGCTCTGATGTTATTCCTTCCTCTGTTCCAACAGGTTGAGCTCTCAAAGGAAAGGGCATCTGGAGGGCAGAGATGGTGGGCACAGGGGAGTTTGAGCACTTCACTGACTTCTCACTGAACACCTCCACAAAACCAGTGCAAAGCAGAGAGCCCTGAAAGAGACCTCTGACAGCAGCACTGGCAGCAGATGGGACAGGGGAACAGCCACTGGTGACAGCAGCACTGGGAGCAGAAGGGACAGGGGAACAGCCACTGGTGACAGCAGCACTGGGAGCAGAAGGGACAGGGGAACAGCCACTGGTGAGAGCAGCACTGGGAGCAGAAGGGACAGGGGAACAGCCACTGGTGAGAGCAGCACTGGGAGCAGAAGGGACAGGGGAACAGCCACAGCCACTGGTGACAGCAGCACTGGGAGCAGAAGGGACAGGGGAACAGCCACTGGTGACAGCAGCACTGGGAGCAGAAGGGACAGGGGAACAGCCACTGGTGAGAGCAGCACTGGGAGCAGAAGGGACAGGGGAACAGCCACTGGTGACAGCAGCACTGGGAGCAGAAGGGACAGGGGAACAGCCATGCTCCCAGTGCTGCTCTGCTCCTGCACATCCCTCCCCCAGGAAACTCAAGGACAATGAGCACATTTCCCAAAGGCAGAGGAAAGCAATGATATCTTTTTAAAACATGAAATATGGCCACATTTGAAGCATAAATAAAACCCGAGGTTCCCACAGATACATGAATATCCACATATCCTACGAGACTCCCATCTGACAGCTGTGTGCCCTGGCTAGAGATCCTTATCCAGATTAAAAGCAGTGCTGTGTGTCTATATAAAGATATGATTCCACCTTGGTGCATGAAAGAAATGTTTGCAGTGAAAACAATCCTTCACACGAGCTCCACGGGGAGGTGCTGAGTCACATCCCTGGCTGTGACAATAACCTCACCATCTCCTTCCCCTCAAACCTTGGGCCTCTCAAGGCCCCTTCAGCCTGGGCTGGGCTGTGATTCCAGGATTAGTTATTTAATTCATGAACTACACAAACTGGGACTTAGGAAGCTGGTTCTTATCACTGTTGGGAGCCAGCTTTGTCACGGGCACAAAAATAGATAAAGAAGGGAATTCTGCAAGGGTCCGGGCTGGCCAAACTATGGAATGCAGCAGGACAGGGTCTCTCTGGAAACGAAAACATTCAAATGCTTAGAGAGAAACAGAAAGCATTGTCCAAAGCCACCAATCCTCAAACCATTTCAGAACCAGGAACAGGACAAAAACCTACACCCAGATTCAGCTGGAATGGGTAACACTAGAACAAATTCTATTTAATCCCTTCAGCAGCACAGAAATTTTATTCCTTTTCTTACTGACTCTTCCTGCATGGTGAAATCCTTGGAGCAGTTGTTTTTTGCACTATATTTTCCACTATTAAATTCTGCTGGGGACTCTTCTCAGCCCAGCAATTTCAGACTGTTCTAAAGGTCTGTTTTGCCCATCATTTAATATACAATTACAAGACTATAAAGACCAGAGAGTTTACAACTCTCCTAAAATCTACTTCAAGCCTGTGCTGCTAAGGGCAGGCCTTGCAGGAAGAGAGCATTAGTCCAAGGAACAGTGGAATACATGGAAAACTTCCACTAAACCTCACATCACCTGCCATAGAACACACAGGCAGAGACATCTCTAAGTGCACCTTGCTTGGAAGCCAAACCTCCCCAAGTTTTAAAGGCTACAGGAAGAAAAGCTAAAGGTGTAATAAGGGTATGTACAAAGGTGGCTAAAGAGAATTCCCATCCAGGAACAGGAACTTCCATATTTGACGTGGGAAAACAAGTACAGAATTTAGTGAACTAAGGTCTGGATAAAATCTCTCATGTTGTCTGTACTCACCAAACCTGAGCTCAGGTAGATCAGGTGAAAGAAAAGGCAGTGAGAAAGGCAGGGAATAAATGGAAATCCCTCTTCCCAGAGAACACCAGAGGAAATGGTTTCTCTAACCCCACAAAAGGAAGGCTGGAGAAGTCAGGACTGGTCTCCTTAGAATTACACCAAAGACAAGCAGGCAATGAGCCAGCCAGCAGGGAAGAGACTGGACAAGATAAAATACAACACAAAGAATTAACTAACAAATAACAGATTAAAAGTAAGTTTTCTAATCACTCCAGAAGCAGAAATATGGAGAAGTTTTGGGGTTCCCCCTGGAGGAGGAATCTGTGTGTGCACACACTGCGAAGCAGGATGAAGCAATCTCTGCTTAATAAAAAGTTTATTTTATTAAAGACTTATTAACCAGAGCATAGTGTTGGGTTGCCAGGCATGGTAAGAGACTCGATTTCAGCACTTCCAAATATTCTGTTACCTTCCTTGCAAACTCAGCTCTCTCCTTCCTGAGTTGAGCAGAGCCCTTTTTCAGCTAACTTCTATCTTCCAGCAATGCCAACCTATCCCAGTCTGGCCCCATTCCAGTGCCACATGCAGGCTGGGGCTGTTTCCCACTAGAGTGTCCTGGAACTCTCTGGGAGCTCCTGTTCTCCTCTGCTGACACAGTCAGAACATGCTGCAGCACACAGGGACCAGTTTTCAGGCAGGTTAATGCTTCAGCCCCCTAATTTCTGCAGGGGTTATTGCAATGCCTGACTTTTGTAAGTAACTCTGGTACAAGCAGCAAAGCCCCGTGTCTGTAACACACAGCATCTGCACAGTGTGGGAGGGAGAGCTGGACTCGCTGTAGCACTGTGTTTAAACATGTAATTTTCTCTCCATCTGCTGCTTTCTGCTCTGTTTCTGTGAAGGCCAACGAGATGATTGAGCAACAGAGCAGAACCAAAATGATGCTGCCCCACTCTTGGAGCAGGGAAAGGAAACTGCAAATAGGGACTGCACTTGTGTGAGAAATCATTCCACGTTTGCTCCTTTGTCGTCAGAGAACTCCAGATCAGACAAAGCCTGGAGCTGAGACAGGGATCAGTGATGGTGAACAAGCAGCAATCACATAAATCAGTCCTCAATCTCCCACACTTCATGGGTGACTCGTGTCCAAATCGTGCCTCAGCACAGGTCCACAGGTGAAGTTGTACATTTACAGGAAGAGATCACAAACCCACCTCCAAACTAGAGGGTCATGGAAAAGGTGGAGAACGCTGTCCCCAGCTGCCAGAGAAGCTGTGGCCATCCCGTCACTGAAAGTGTTTAAGGCCATGTTGGACAAGGTAGGGAGCAAGCTGGGATAGAGGAAACTGCCAATGGCAGTGGCACTGGGAGACATTTAAGAGGTCCTTTCTAACCCAAGCCTATAAAAAGTCTATAAAAAACACTGAGGACCCTTCAATCCAGTAGGAAAGGTCATAAAAACATTTTGATGGCAATAAATTAAAAACCAGGCAAAATAAAACAGAATTTTCTTTGCTCAAGAGGAAATTTGATCATCTTAAAAATTAAATGGGAGAAAAGGGAGTGTTGTATCTTTTTTTTTTAACATCAGAAGGACTCCATTCTGTCATATTCCAGTCAAACACAGGTGATGTGACCTCTCCTGCACTACACGAGAGGTTTATTAAACTTTTCCGGGTTTAAAATTTATGGGTCGCATTGTGGGAAAATCGAATTTGCTACTTAAGAACTCTAAGTCTGACAATGCCCTGATAAAGCACACACCCCATAAATGCAAAACCAGAGCAGGGGAAAGAGCTCCATGTGTGCAGCAGCAAAGAGCAGCCCCACGCAGAGACATCTCTGATGGCTCCCAGCACATCCCAGTGCTCCCCAGTAGCTGTGCTGGCCTTTCCCCAGCTGAGTCCCTGAGCTCAAAATGCTCCAGGAGGCACAGGATGGCTCCCAGCACATCCCAGTGCTCCCCAGGACCTGTGGAGCCTTTCCAAAGCAGAAGCCCTTGAGCACAGGAGCAGGAGCAGGCTGTGCTGTCACATCTGCTGCTGGCAAACATTAACTGGTGCCAGGCTGGAGGCCAGTTAATATTCCAATTCCAACACAATCAGTGACATTCCTGAGCAGTTTCCACAGGATGAGGCTCCTTCAAGGAGAATGCTTGACTCACTCCTGACTGCAGAGCAACAGGATGTGACACCTGAGCAGCAGCAGCAGCAGCAAAGACAACATCCAGCATCTTTGGAAGCCTTCTCTCCTTCCCAGGACTGGAATGGCAGCTGCTGTCCCCAGGCAGAGCGAGAGACAAAACCCTGTCCATGCACCCCAGCAGCACAAGCTCTGGCAGCACAGAACCCTCTGCAGCTCCTGGACCTGCAGGGGTTAAGGCTGGGCACACCCGAGGGTGTGGATGGCACCAGCCTTTGCTACAGCAAAGCAGCACCGGGCACTGGAACACAATTTGGGACCCTCCTTCCCTTGCTCCTGCAACCTGCCCAGCAGCTTTCCAGGCTATTCCATCAGAACTCCCTGAAAACAGAGTCCAGGTCTAACCTGGTGCCATCAAACAGGTGCTCAGTACACTGCTTTTCTCCTCTCAAAGCCTCTCACATCCTAGTACAGCCACTCCTGCAAGGCAGGTGAGGAGCAGAGCCAGGTATCCACCATGGGTACCACACACCTGATACAGGAACTCTGGCTGTACCCAAGGCTGGGTGCTGGCAGAGGCTGGGCATCTCTCTCCAGCTCTGCTCCAATGCCATCAGGCTCCAGCTCACGATCATGGTTTAGGATTAAGGAACACACCACCAGGAATCAGTAGGCCTTTTTCTCTGGGGGCTGTACTAAATTACATATGGAATGTGATAGCAGTATCAGGAACCTGAAACCATGCTGCTCAGGGGTACCAGGCTCTCTGCTCTGCTCCATCAGCACACTGATTCTTCTCAAGGAATCATCCCTGGCAACAGCAGGCAGATGCCATTTGGAAGTGTTTGAGGACAGGCTGGTTAGGGCTTGAAGCAACCTGCTCTTGTGGAAGGTTCCTTGCTGAGCACTGTCCAGAGCTGTAGGACAAGTATTCCAAATCAACCTCCCAAAGCTGGTCTGCTCTTGGGTGACTCCAGACACCACCACCAACCTGGGGGATCTCTAGCAGGCTGGTCCTTGGGAGCTGCACAGCCACGTTCTTCCTCACAGTATGGGAACAGAGCTGTGCAAGGGGTCTGTGCTGAGGGGGCACCAGAGCCAACCTGGGGCCTCCAACCAGCCCCACACAGGACTCAAGACCTCCAGGATCAGAAGATTATGCAAAAGAGAAATGAAAGAAATACTAATGTGATTTTCAGGGACCTAGAGACAGAGAAATCTTCAGGATCCACTAACAGGGAACCACACCTGAGCCAGCTCACGTTCTGCATGGGTGGAAAGGATTCATCACCTCCCTCCTCAAAAGCCATACTCCAAAACAAATAAAGATCTCTCTTTTACACCTGAGGGAACAGAGGCAAGTTCTCAGAGACACCCAGGCCCTACACTGTGTGTCCTGTGGGAGAGATCTCCGTGCAAGCTCTCAGCATGGACGCTGTTTCTGCCTCCTGTCAGTACAAGAGCACTCTGCCTCCAGCAGCTCCTGGGAAACCGCCTGCAGAAAGGTACTGACCCCATGGGTCAGGCACTGAAAACCTGCAGGCCAACACAGGAAGATGGTCACAACCACAGGATGAGCCAGGCACACTCACCATCCCCATGCCAGGGGCTTTGTGGTCCCTCAGATGCCTCCTGCCCCATTCTGACACCTCAAGGTGCTGCACGTTAAGCCTTGAGGGGCTTCAAGGGAGGCTTCAGGAGATGCACAAATCACTGACTCCAGTCCACTTTCCCCAGGCAGTGGCACTGTGTCCTGAGTGAGATCCTCCTCCTTTTATCAAAGGGTCAGTACACAGCACTTGGCTGATTCTTGAGGTCCCTGCCCCACCAGGGTTACCCACACATCCAGAAAATCCATTTATTTAATTCCACTTCTCCATCGACACAGCAAATAGGAACTGAATCTCCCACCTCAGCCCTTCACTTTTTACATCATTTCCATTTTACTCCTGCTCTGCAGCAGCCACTCTCATCTCAAGGATGGGAAAGGAGGAAAAGGGGAAAGCAAGGAGGAAACAATCATCATGTTTGTGATAAGCCAGGTCCAGAAGCCACTTGACCTAGAGAGATCAGAGCTCCCCCTACAACAATGGGTGAGGCTGGGAAGCAAATCAAGCAGGCTGGATGATTTTTGGCAGAGAGAGAACAGTAGGAGTGGTACAGACCTCTTCCTCCTCAATGCGAGCAGGTTCAATCAGCAGATTATTGGCTTGATCAAACGACACCCCCTGTTAGGACAGGAACCAGCAAAGAGGCATGCGGATTAGTGGAGCATCGACCAAACCCGCCACCACGACCACCACCACCACCCAACACACGCACGCCACGCGGAGCTGATCCAGCTCCTGGAGACACTGCTGACCTCAGGAGCTCCTGGAGACACTGCTGACCTCAGGAGCTCCTGGAGACACTGCTGACCTCAGGAGCTCCTGGAGACACTGCTGACCTCCAGAGCTCCTGGAGACACTGCTGACCTCAGGAGCTCCTGGAGACACTGCTGACCTCAGGAGCTCCTGGAGACACTGCTGACCTCAGGAGCTCCTGGAGACACTGCTGACCTCAGGAGCTCCTGGAGACACTGCTGACCTCAGGAGCTCCTGGAGACACTGCTGACCTCCAGAGCTCCTGGAGACACTGCTGACCTCCAGAGCTCCTGGAGACACTGCTGACCTCAGGAGCTCCTGGAGACACTGCTGACCTCCAGAGCTCCTGGAGACACTGCTGACCTCCAGAGCTCCTGGAGACACTGCTGACCTCCAGAGCTCCTGGAGACACTGCTGACCTCAGGAGCTCCTGGAGACACTGCTGACCTCAGGAGCTCCCGGAGACACTGCTGACCTCCAGAGCTCCTGGAGACACTGCTGACCTCCAGAGCTCCTGGAGACACTGCTGACCTCAGGAGCTCCTGGAGATACTGCTGACCTCAGGAGCTCCCAGAGACACTGCTGACCTCAGGAGCTCCTGGAGACACTGCTGACCTCAGGAGCTCCTGGAGACACTGCTGACCTCAGGAGCTCCTGGAGACACTGCTGACCTCAGGAGCTCCCGGAGACACTCCTGACCCCACAGCTCCCAAAGTCACTCCTGACCCCACAGCTCTGGGGCTGATCCCACTGACACCACAGCTCCAGAGCTGCCCCCTCGCCTGCTCAGCACCTCTGCAGTGCCAGGGCTGCTCGTGGCCTCCCCGAGTGCCAAGGGCCAGCACACTCCTGCCAAGGAGAACCCCTAAGGCCAGGTTTTGTTCATGCTGGCACCCTGAGGGCCTGGCCCCTGAGCTGTCCAGCACTAGCTGACCTCATCTTCTCCATCCCAAGTCACTCCAGGAAGGAGGAAGGGTTAAACACAGGAGAAAGCACCATGGAGCCTGTGGTGCCACAAGCTGCTGCACAGGAACGAGCAGTCTCAAACACAGCTGCACAATCCTTTTCTCTGGTGAAAGAGTACATCCTGACAGGCACCTGGGGTCCTGCTCTCAAGCACAGGAAACCTCAGGATTTCTTCTGAAAGCCAATTTTCCTTGCAACAAAACCCTCTGGTTTTAGGATTCAGCCTCCTGCACAGCCTGTCCTTCAGTGCACCCCTTGCAGTCCCTGCATAGGGACACTGCTCCCTCCATCCCCACTCCTGGAATACAGCTCAGAAGGCAGCTAATGAACCTCCTGCCATGGAGCAGGCATCCAACCTGCCCCACAGAAAGGAGAACTGAGTCCCAGGCAGGAGGCTCAGCTGCCAGCCAGGGTAAATTCTGACAGCTCCCCTACTCCTGAGCAGGCATCACAGGTTCTGCCAGTGGTCAGGGCCTCCTCAGCTCTGAGTCTCCAGCTAAAAGAACCTTTTTGAGTGAGGGCATTCCCAAGTACGATAGGTCTTGGATGAAGGGAACTTCAAATATTCCTTCTGCATAGGCTCAAACAGAGCAAGGCAAGCATCCACTGAGGGACAGGCTCCACACAGCCAAGTGAGGGAAAGGACCTTTCCCTGGGCAAGCTGAGCTCCAGGAGGGATAGGAGTGATCCTGGCACCCTGGAGCATGTGCAGTTACAGCAGAAACAGGTCTGAGTCCGGCACCTTCCACATCCAGAGACCCACATGTCACCCGTGAGATTTGGTGACGTCAGATTGCGATGGAGACTCAGCCACATCCTGGCCTGTGCCCACCAAATACAACTCAAAACCCTCAAACCAGCTCAGGTGAGAATTGGGCTGGTCTCATGAAGTGTCCCTCATTCACGTATTCCCTTTCCATTGTGAGGAACCTCCTCAAGCAGGAACTCCTGTGTGTCCCTAACCAAATGTGGTGGTTCAGCTGAAGAGAGCCAGGGACCCCTTATCTCTTAAGCCCCAGTATAACCAGTAAGGCCAAAACTTCAGAGCACAGGCTCCCCTAAATCCCAGTGAACCCTCCATCAGGCTGTGTCTGGGTGGGAGCACAGGGAAGGGCACACTCCTGGCTGCACTTGAATGCTCCAGGAAGCACTGTGCCAACAAGTGTCAGTGGCCCAAATGCCAGTCTAACATTGAATCCACACGGGGATAAAGCTCATCCTCCTGGGAACCAGCAGCAACAGCCAGCAAGTGAGGAGGAGGCTGGAAGGAGCAGCAGAACCCAGCAGTGATGAGACAGAGACCTGTCCCTGCAGCACAAGGAACAGCACATGGAATGGGGATGGTGCAAGGACCTGGGTACAGTGAAGGTGTCAGACACAGCAACACAGCACAGCTCTGTGACAACCCTCTGAGCCCCCAGTGACCTTCAGCTCTCCCACCCTCAGCACATCCCCCAGTGCTGCAGCCTCTTGCCAGTGGTTTCATCAGTACCACATCAACCTGGCTGCTCGGCCACAGGAGCAGAGGGCAGGTCTGCGTCCCTCTGACTTCCCCCTCCCCACAAGACCTTACCTTCACAGATGGCTGAGCAGACAAAGCTCCATTCTTTCTGTCATCCTCATCCCAAGCTTCCTCCTGATCCCTGGGCTCTGTGTTATTATTGCAGCCTCCCAACTCCTCTTCCTCTTTGGGGACCCCATCACTGTTCAGCCCCTGCAGAAGTGCCACCACTGCCTCTGGCTTGGGCAGTTTAGTGATCTTGAAGTGTTTCTTATAATGGGGAGTGTCCTTGCGGATAAGCCTCTGCTTCTCTACTGGGAACGGTCGCTCTTCATCCTCATCCTCGTCCTCACTCCGGATCAGCGTGTCCTCCGCGAAGTGTACAGTAGGCTGTGACAGCAGAGCCCCAGACATGCCATCAGCCCCATGGAACACAGGGGTGGCAGCACAGAAGAAGCTGCTGGCCCTGTGACCCCTCTCCCGGCACAGGCAGAGCGAGTGTCACCGCCTGTGTGCTCAGGAAACTGCAGGAATGTATCACCCCTTCCCCATCCTTGCCTTTTTCCATAACCACGCCTTCCCCCAGACATGCTCCCGTCAGCTCCAGGGATGGAGGCCATTCAAACCTCTCACGGTCACCCCAGCTCTCCCACAGCCTACCTGGCTCCCACACTGTCCAGTCCACCCAGCTTGTGTGCAGCTCCCAAAAGCTGCCTTGGTCTCTGCTCGCACCGCCTTCCACGGGCTGGATCTGCCCCCAGTGATGCCCAAATCCCACATCCATTTACCTGTACACCTACTTCCCACTTCCTCTAAAACTTTCACTCTTTCTCACGGCCCTGCTGCAGTTCCCAGGCTCCTACCTCATTGTATTCCACTTCCACATCTTCCTCCTCCTGGTCAGCAGCTTCCTTGCGCTCCTCTTCCGCTCTGGGCTTCACCTCCTTCTCCAGCTCCCGCCCGTCAGGCAGCTGCCCGTTGGGCCAGCCCCGCTCCCTCTCCTCTGCCCTGCAGTCCACAGAGGCGGTGCTGGTGGACAGGTGAGAGTCCTCGCTGCGATTTGAAGTGGCACTCAGCCTCTTCTCCTGGGAAACGGTTGTGATGGTGAGCACGGAACAGAGCAGGGGATGGAGCCATGCAGTGACAGCTGGGAGCTGTGAATGACACAGCACCAGCAGAACCAGCTCCTCCTCAGCCTGCCCACAGCTTCCCCTGCTGAGCTCTCTCCATGGGACCTGGGTGCACCCCGCTCCACCTCCTGAGCAGGCATTTATTCTCAGCTCCCTCCGGGGCAGCAAGGTGCCTCCTTGCTCTGTTCCCATCACTCTTTACTGGGAATATCAGATCCTTCCCTTCTCCTCCTCTGTTCCCATCGCTCTTTACTGGGAATATCAGATCCTTCCCTTCTCCTCCTCTGTTCCCATCACTCTTTACTGGGAATATCAGATCCTTCCCTTCTCCTCCTCTGTTCCCATCACTCTTTACTGGGAATATCAGATCCTTCCCTTCTCCTCCTCTGTTCCCATCACTCTTTACTGGGAATATCAGATCCTTCCCTTCTCCTCCCTGTGCTGTGACAAACCTGGTACTGACACACACGGTTCCCCTTACACTGCTCTCTGTCTCCTGCTCTATTTCACAGGCCCCCATGACACCTCAAGGCAGATTCCCAACCTTCCCAGGCAATCCATTCTCAGTCCCTCCCAATCTTTCCCCAAAGTCAATCCTCTCCACCTCCCCATTTCCCACATATGCTACATGTTCCCAGTGGAAATGTCTCTGCCCATGGCATGGAGGTGGAACTGGACGGTGTGTAAGATTTCTTCCAACCCAAACCATTCCATGATCCCACGTTCTCTGTGGTTTTCCATCCCCAGCACTCACTTCCGAGTTGGGAGATTTGGGGTTGGCATCAGCCTTCGCAGCGTTCACCTCATTGCGCCGGACTTCAATCACCTTCTTCATCACCTTCAGCTCGCTGGGGTGAGGGGTGGCTCGGCGCTGCAGGCCCTGGCAAAGTGAAACCCTCAGGAAGGGGATTCCAGCCCTGGCAGCACATGCCAGGCCACGGGAATGAACCTCTGCAGGCAACTGACACCCTTATCAGAGAGCCAGAGCCACAGGGGACGAGACCAACACATCCTGCTGCTGGTCTGCTCCAGGCCTCACACAGCCTGCAGCTGGGAAGGTGAAAGAACAGCGAAAGGGAACCCTGACAGCTCTCTGGACACCATCCTGCTCTCCAGCTGATAGTGGCTTCAGGAAGAATGACAGAATTGGGAAGTTTAAAGTGGTGTTTCAGGCTTAGTGAATGAAAAACTATCGAGACAGAAACTCCTCCAGAACACAGGTGAGAAATCTTGGGGTATCTTCCTAATTCCTCTGGACTAAACACGTCTGCCAAGCCCAAAAGCACCAGAATTGGTGCTGCTTAGTGATTTCCATCCCAGGCAGAGAGTCAAGATAACCAGCAGTCTTAAACTAATAACGTTAAAAACAATTCAAAAAAACCCCAAACCTCCCAAAGCCAGCAGCACACACACTGCTAGGATGGCTGCAAACACCATTCATTAGAAGGATTCAGATTTCAAGGACGGCTTTCCATAAAGTAGAAAGGAATAAAGTCCTGCAAGAGACTGAAACCCTCAGAGCACTTGCTGAAAACTTCTGTCCTGGCCTTTGCATCTGCATTGGAAGCACAACAATCTCTCGCAGGTTTTGAGGCTGCTGACAGTGTTTAGTACTTTTCCTACAGGACACTGCACAGCCTCCATGCTTGGAGGGATGGGATGGCCTGGGTTTGGCAGGGCAGCCTTTCCCCACGTGGAGGTGAGCTAAAACCCAATCGTGACAGTGCTCTACTGGACCTCTGGACGTTTTGAGTGCTCCCTGGGCACTCCAGTCCCGTAGGAGAGCCTCAAAATATGACTCTGCACCTTGGCTCCCAGGGAATTCGTTCCCTTTCACTACTGCTTGGGTCCCCAGGGCACCAAATGGCCTTCAGACTGTGGAAACACAGACTTTGCACACGTCTGCAGCAGCCTCACCCAGTGGCTCCCCACCTTTGGAAAGCTTAGCTTGTCCCTGTGCTTCCACAGGGAGCCAGAAAGCCACCAGGAATTTCTTACTCGTCTTTCAGCTCCAGACTCCTCATCATCATCTCCTTTAGGCTCATCCAGGAACTGGATCACGCTGACTCTGTTCAAGTTGGTGTCTGTCCAGCTCTCATCCACGCTGTTCTGCAGGAGGTTCTCTGGGGAGAAGGAGAACACAGTGGGAGCTCCTTCTGGGAAGAGCAGGGTTGCAGACTGAGATGGAAGTCAGTTCTTATCCCATTAGGGCATTTCTGTTGTATCTGCCCATGGCATCAGAGCCCTTGAGGACAAAGACTGTGGCCTCAGCATCCTGCCACCTTCTGCACATCTCCCACCAGACCTACAGCAGACTCCAGGGAAGCGTCTGCTGCTTCAGCTCAAGCGGTCCTTACCCAAGAAGTGCAGAAAAAAGTAGAATTAAGGCAGGAATACCATGCTGACAGGATAAAGAAAATTATTATCCAACTATCTTGGTCAGTAGATCCAAGCAGAACAATCAAAGATGAGGCTGCAGGGCCTTATCACCTGGCAGAAAGCAATTCCTCAATTTAACCATCACTGCCTGGGAAAGATGTCCCAGGCCTACAAGAGCCCAGATCTGCTACAGGAATCACAGCAAGGGACAGTCCAACCCAGCAGAGAAGGTTCAAGGCTTCAGCCCCCTCCAGAGCACAAGGCTCTGCAGCCAGTGCTTGTGATACAGATTCTTACCCAGGCTGGGAGAGGGCTGCTGGGGCAGCAGGTAGCAAGTAAGAACCTTTTCTCCTGTCTTTTCATCATCCTCGGTCTGGAATTTCAGCATAGGCTGGGACTGGTTTTCTGCCAGCCACAGGGCTTTCAGATTAAGATTTGTCAAAGCAAAAGGCAAGTTCTGCAGCCTGCAAAAGAGAAGAGCAACTGCTTGTCACATTTACCTAGCCAGAAAGGAGCTTCCCCACAGCTCCAGACTGCCCCAGCTGAACAGAGAGGAACAGAGCCAGAGTGTTGTGGATCCCTCAGTCCTGCCCTCTGGAACAGCTGATTTTGTCCAAGGCTGTGGACTGGGCTCCACTACCCCACCCTCACCAGAGGACAACTCCCTCCAACAGTGTGGAGGGGTTTAGAAACAGAAAACAAATACTCTCACAGACCAGTGTATAGAATATTCCCTGCAGAACCTCTGGTCAGTGTCCAGCTGCTCCCAGAAATCCCAACCCCAGCGAACAGAACCACAGGACCCTTCAGAACAGCTGCCTTCACACCAGGAAGGAGGCTTTGGCACCGACCCCCTGAGGACTAATGACACAAACCCACAAAATCTGCAGGCAGGAAAGGAAGCCAGTGAGCAGGGACTTCCCCTGATCTCTATTTCACACAGGATAAAATGCCCTCACACTTGTGCCTTACCTCTACCCTGTGTTCAGGTTCATAGGCAAAGCCCAAGCCCTCAGCAGCCAGCCTGGGCTTTTCCACACTGTGGATCCTGGGATCCACGAAGGCTCAGCATCTCCCCCTCAGCAGCCTCCCAGCCTGTTCACCTTCCTGCCACTCACCTGTTCCCAGCCACATCCAGGACGTGGAGCTCCGTGGTGTTGGCCAGCTCAGGGGGCAGCAGGGCCAGGCGGTTGTCCCGCAGAGACAGGACATTGAGGTTGGCACAGCCCCCAATCTCTGCTGGCAGCGCCGTCAGCCGGTTCCGGTCCACGTTCAGGTTCGTCAGCTTGGCCAGCTTGCCCAGGGATTTGGGCAAGGCCTGGGAAGGAGCCAAGTCAGTGGTTGCAAGAGGAAAGGCCAGCACAAGTGAAGGCACAAAGCCCTCTGTCGGGGAACAACCTGCCTTCTGTCCCAACAGATGCATTTGGGATAACGTTCTCGGGGCATCTTTGGGACAGGTTTTCCCTCAAGCTCACAGACCGACCCATGCCAACTCTTCCCCTAACACAGCACAGCACACTCCAAGCACTGCTGGTCAAGACTTCCCTTCTGTTTATCTGCTCATTCCCAGTCTTTAAGTTTAACCAGTCAAATCACAGGCAGTTTGGAGCAGGGCCATTTTCAATCATATCCCAAACCCCTCACCAATGCAGCCTGGGACACGGTCTTGCACCTGTCAGCCAGGATGGTCTTTGGGATGGGCAATCCCAGCATCCCTGCTACCCCAGAGAATGTTTCAGGGGAAAAAAATCAGTGAGAGAAAGCAGCTTCCAAACATCAAGGAACTTGGTGAAAGTGTATAGAAGCAGCTGGAGTGTGCCCAGGAATTTAGCCTGGAGGGCAGAAGATGGGGAGGGAACCCTGCAGCTGGCTGCAGCGAACAGCATGGCAGAGACAGGCGGCTGCTGTGTTCTCACCGTCAGCATGTTCTCAGTCAGGATGAGCTCTGACAGATTTTCACAGTCCCCAATCGATTCTGTCATGTCTGTCAGCCGGTTCTGGTCCACCTTGAGGATGGAGAGCTGCTTCAGCTGACCTGTCCAGGGTGACAAGTTAGGTGTGAGCTGTGCCAGAGAGAAGGATGCTGCTGTACACTCACCTGGCTGTGATCCCATCAAGGATCACACAACCCAACCACGCAGGCTCTGCCTTTCCTCCCAGCAGGCCTGCTCACAGCCCTCACACACGCCTGATGCAGATGGAGCACCTGAACTCTCCTGCACAGTTCTGTTCATCTGCACCACCCACTGCTTCTGCTCTCGATGACTGTGCCCATGTCCACCAATCCCTGATTCCCTGCCACAGACACTCTTTCCTGGAGCTCCTCCAGGAGTCCTGCAGGGGTGACAATACTCACCAATCCCATCTGGAATGCATTCCAGCAGGTTCTGTGACAGCAGCAAGTCCGTCAGTGCCACCAGCCCACTGACCTCGTTGGGCAACTGCTCCAGCTTGTTCTCAGACACGTCCAGACAGACCAGGCGGCGGAGGTTGCCCAGCTCCTGGATCAGAGAGGAGAGCCCAGGGCTCAGGGAGCAGCTGGGGCAGGGGCAGAGGGCAGGGTGGGTGCTGAGCAGACACTCACCGGTGGCAGGGCCGAGAGCTGGTTCCGGTCCAGCCAGAGCTCGCGCAGGTTTGGGAGCGCGCCCAGAGTGTCCGGCTGCAGGAGACAGGACAGAGCTGACACCGGTCCCTTCCAGGGACAGGAGAAGCTGCTCGAGGATACTGCAAATAGCACCACTCTCTGCACAGCCAGGCTCTGCTCTGCCTCTCAGCCCTGCCAGAACCATCCACGGATCGTGACCAGAGAGCAGCACCGTGTCTGGGAATGTCTGGGATGGCCCACTGGCTGCAGGAGCTCCAGTGGGAAACACAGATGGAAACACTATTGTATTGACACACTGTGACTGTGTCAGCAGGCAAGGCAAGAACTGAACCTGCAGCACAGCTCTGATGGAGAGCAGCTGAGGGAGTTGGGGAAAGGGAAGATCTTGCTTTATGACACTCCCTGACAGGAAGATGGAGCCAGGTGGGGTCAGGCTCTGCTCTCAGGGATCTAGGGGCAGGACAAAGGCAAATGGTCTCCAGCTGTGCCACGGAAGGTTTACTTTGCATATTGGGAAAATCTTTTCCCAGAAAGGGCTGTCCAGCCCTGGCACAGCTGCCCTGGGCAGAGGTGGAGTCCCCACCCTGGGGCGGCTCAACAGCTGTGTGGATGTGGCACTTGGGGACACGGGTGAGGGGTGGCCTTGGGAATGTTGGCAGTGGTTGAACTCAGTGGGTCTCAGATGGCTTTTCTAACCTAAATAATTCCATTATTCTAGCAGGTTGGAAATTCTGGCCTTACAGAAGAAATGCATCTTCCTCCTCTCAGACATGAAAATAAACATCTGGGTACCACTGGCCAACTCAGCAAGACCCAGTGGCACCACCAGCTGTGACAGACACACATTCACATGCCACAACTCCCCCAAGCAATCAGCATTTGGGTTTGGCCTTTGCTTCACTGGAGCATGGCTCAAGTGTCACACACCTGTTCTCGCAGGTGAGTTCAGCCTGTGCACAGCTAAGCTGCATCAACCCCTTTTCCTCCCAACTTTGATGCCAAACTTTTTCTGCCAAAACCCATTCCAGAACACAAAGAGTAAGAAAGATCCAGTAATAGCTTAATCCACAGCCACAAATTTACAGAACATCAGGAGGTGTCCCCAGAAGCCCAGATAACCTGAACTCGGACGCTGTGCCCTTGCTCACCACGTGCTGGGCCCTCCATGGAGAGAGCCCCCACACCGGGCTACCCTCATTGCCATGGACCACATGGAATGGCCCAGCACTCTGTGGGGCAGAAATCAGAACAGAAAGGAGAAAGGCAGGAAGCTGGAGGAGAAGAAAAACAGCTGGGGGCAGTGCAGGACAGAGAAGGGAAGCACCAGAATCTTGCGGGAAAGGAAAGATCCTTGGCAGCCAGACAGGAAGAATTACCATCCCAGAGCCTGGAAAGGACACAGCAGGCAGTGTGAGAGGCCAGCAGGACACAAGACATAAGGGCTGACACACGAAGAGAAAATTTATCTGGGAATGATGACTGGGCCATGCTGGGCAGATCAGAATCTCCCCAAATAACCTGAGGGTCTATTTCTTTGCATTTTAGGTGGAAATGCACTTGCCTGCACCGAGGTGCAGGATCTGCCCCTACCAACCACCCAAATCCCTCCCCACCGGCCCTCACCTACCAGTACTTCCAGGTCATTGCCACCGAGATCCAACTGCTCTAATTTGACAAGGAAGGAGAGTGAACTGCAAGGCACAGGGGACAGAGAGATAAAACAAGAAATAAAGAGCGGAAGGTTAGCATCTGGGACACACATTGCATAAATCACACGGTCTCTAGTAACTCCTAACAGGTGGGGCAATCCTGACCTTTCTCACGGCCCCTCTGAGCCCAACAGTTTGTAGAGCTGGTCCCTTCCCCGAGCCAGCCCGTTCGCCCCAGGGAACTGGGCTCAGAGGCACCAGCAGTCCCGGTTCCACTGGTACCAGTTTGCCTTCTCCCCCTCCCACCACAACATACCCTTTGATTAAAACCATCACAGATGACCAGCCACACCTTCACGTCGCTGCCTGCTGCGCAGCAAGGGCAGGGACCTGGGCTGGACTGACAGGCAACAGCAGAGGACAGGACGTGGCTGGGGGCAAGGGGAGCACAGCTGCAGGGACAGGGAGGAATGACAAACTCAGCAGCCTGTTTCCCCAGACAGGATGCTCATGCTGCTGGAGAGGAAGGGAAGACAGCAGTGGCCTGATGTCTCAGGTGAGGTGACCGCGTACAGACAGAAGCTCACGATGAAGACACTGCACAGGACCTGCAGCCCACGGATGTGCCCCAAGCTCCCCATCCACCACGCCTGGGGGTGGACAAGGCCTGCAGTCCCACAAACCCAGGGCTGGGTTCTCAGGACATGTTCCAGGTGCTCGTTTGTCCTCACACCTGAGTCTAACCCACCAACTACAGCTCCACCTCCCCAGAGGACTGCTGCCCCTCACCGTGTTCCAGGGGCCAGCCCTGCCCACTTCCCCAGCAGGGAACAGCTTTATTCTCTTCTTCAGGAACTGTTCCAGTAGAGAAATCCCCATATTTCTCTGGAAACAGGTCCTTCTCTGAAGGCCACCCCTACCAAGGCTGTTGGGAGCTGCAATAAAAGGGAGCTGTCTTCCCCAGGCCAGGCTGTAAAAAACATCTGGTTTACGCAGGAAAATTAATTTCCTACTGCATGCAGTGGTGGATTTTGAGATAAATTCCAGCAAAGCTTTATCAGCAGTTTCATCCAAAGGATCCTCTTGCACAGCACTCCTTCACCATGAATATATGTCAACTCTAACTCCTCTGAAGGTGATGCAGCCTTGACTGTTCCTCTGCACTTTCACAGCTTGAATTCCCAAAATAGGAACAAGCGAGCTGTGGAATCCACATTGATGACATCTAGTATAGATCAACCTCCTCTATTCCGTAAGAACACACGAGAGCTGCCCCTCCCAAGTCCCTGGCTGCATCCCATCTGCGTGGGAGAAACGAGGGGCGATCACCAGCTGGACAAGCTGAACCATTCCAGAACTCAGTCAATATCAGGAGACTAACCAATGAAATGGAATCTTGGCAAACAAAAGTCACTGCAAGCTGGATCTTTCAAGAAGCTCTACAGCAGAAAAATACCAAAAGGACACTGATGCATTATTCTGCCCCAAATTCTCAGCGTTGAAGCCCACCTACCCACTGGGCTCAGGAACCCTGGCAACAAAGCAACAGACATTTTTTGCTCAAGTTGTTCTCCTCTTTGGCAAGGTCACCTGATCTCACTGAGAGCTGTTCTTACAGCCAAGGTACCACAGCCTGAGGCAGAGAACCCCCCAGCACCACTGAAATTATTTTGGCCATCGACTGCCATCTTGTATTTGACTGATACATCTGCTCAGAATTACCTTGGCCTTCAAGATCCACATTCTACTTTTGGAAATCATCCCAAAATAGAATTTGGGGGACTGGGGAAAGATGAAAAAAAAAAGCTGAATTTGCATTACAGGATGAATATCAAGTCTGGATTAACCTTCCAGTGAAAAACACCAAAACCTCATAGCACACTACAAGTATTCTGCTGGATGGCACCCAGATCTACCAAAGGGCAACATGGCAACACTGGGCAAGAGAGATCTCCAGGAAAACCCAGGGGTGTGGTCACAGACTGAATTCTCAGGACTCCAGAGACTCCATGGTCCCGAGATGGCCAAAAGCTATTGGGATTATCTTCACTGCAGTGTGAGAGCCCAGCCTTGGGTGAAGCTCTTGCACCTCCTTGCTGACATGCTGCAGCTGTGGCAGCTGCCTGTATGAACACCCAGGACAGGAACAGACAGAAGAGCAGCCCAACACCAGGACACAAACTCCTCCTGCTCGCCAGTTCTCAGCCCAGAATGAGTGTTCAAGGCCAAGCTAGAAGAGGCTTGGGGCAACCTGGTCTAGTGGAAGGTGTCCCTGCCCAAGGCACTGGGCTGCAACACGATGAGTTTCAAGGTCCCTTCCAACCCAAACCATCCTGGGGTTCTGTGACAAGAAGCTCTAACTCTCACACTGTCCTCTGTGGTGATACTCCACAGGGAACCATCTCAGCTGCCCCTCCTGTCAGGGCTCTGTCACAGGGTCACTGGTGTGCAGAGCAGATCTGCTGACTGGCACTGGGCAGGGTGTGATTCTGATCCGTGCTTCCACAAGCTCTAACTGGTGCCAGCAGACAAACTGAGCTCCTGCCAGGAACAGTAGGAGAGCTCTGAGGACAGGTGACAACAGCTGCACACATCACACCTTCACTGAGGACTTCATGTGGCCCCTGAACAACTGCTGCTCAAAAAGGAGTTGGGCAGAATCCCTTCCAATGGCACCCAAGGAAAGCTGGGGGAATAATCAGTGGGATGCATAAGCAGGCAGGAAACAAGCTGACAGAGCTGATGGAGGGTAGAAAACTCAACAAACTCTGATGGGCCAAAGCAAAGACAAGTAGCAACTGGACAGCTCTCCACATCCATCCAGCTGAGAGCATTTCCTCCACCAATCATGTTCCCTGCCAGGAACTCATCCCTATCCCTAGCTCCAGGACGTGGAACAACACTTACCTCTTCTCCCTTGCTGGCTTATGAAGGCAGTTATCCCACCCAGAACAACCAGGAGGGATATCCAACAAAACAGGTGTCAGAAGCAAAATGGAACCTTCAGCTGTACCCTGCTGCTCTTCAAATCCTGAACCTCACTGTGCACAGAGCTCCTCCTACATCCCCATCCACAGTTCTCTCTTTCTTTCCAAAAGAATCCATTGTCTGCTCCACCTCTTCAGGGGAAATGGTTCTCACTATTTCCAGCAGCATTTTTTGGGAACTTTGTCTGTTCTAAATCAATCCTTACACAGGCTGAGAACAGGCTCCAAACATCCTTTGCTGTTCTCCAGCCCTGCACCATCCTCTCCCTCCTCGCCCCAGTTTATGGAAATTCAGCAAGATGCAGCCTATTTATGCCCAGCCTGAGCCCTCCCCAGCCAAGTGATGGTGCCTGCACCGGGGTCCCTGAGGAAGCAGCAAGAACGACCAGGCAAGGAGACTTCTACAGCCCCCAGACAGACACTCACGTGGGGAGAGTCTTTAGCAGGTTCTCACGCAGCTCCAAAGTCACCAGGTTTGCCAAACTGCAAGAGAAAAGGGAGCAAGAAAGGCAGGTTCACTGGACAGGGCTTCAGGGATAAAAGGAGATGTTCATCTCCCTTCCCTTGGAACCACCCCTCATGTCCTGTGCGATGCGTGAAGGTGCACACGTGGATGGAGATGGGGGAGCACAAACAGCACGGATGTAAATGGCTTTGGTGGACGTGAGTGCTTGCTGCAGTCACCAGGAACAACACTGTGCCCACACTCAGGACAAGGAACAGGCTGTCAGCACAGGACTCTGCCCAAAGAGCTCAAATCCCTCACATGTGGAAAACCAAACCCCATGGGAGAGCACGGCACCCCATGAGGCCATTTGCCAGCAGCATAAACCTGAATCAAACATCATCAGGCAGCCCACACCTGCCAGGAAAGGGGCAAATGGGCGCTCAGAACACAGGGAAAGACAGGATTTGAGAAGGCTGGATCAATCCTTGCTGCGCCACCAACCACAGCAGGCGAAGCAGCTGGGACCAGGACAGAAACCTCTGTTTCTGAAGGTCTCTTAACAAACCAAGGCTCAGAAGTGCTCACACGGCACCGTCAGCACCAGGGCAAAGCTGCACCTGGTTTGTCCCTCCAGCCACTGTCCTCATCCCACCTGCCAGGTGTCCCAGCCCAGCCCCCTGCCAGAACAGGGCCATACTCACTTCCCAATGTCGGTGGGGAGGCTCTGCAGGGACACATCGTTCAAGGCCAAGTGGCCCAGGCTTCGGAGCTGGGTGAAGCCCTCAGGGAGCCTGTGAGAACACGAACAAAACTCCATTAATCCTGTGTGCAAAGTGTGGAATCCCACAAAATACTTAAATCCTGCCAATCTCATCCCAATTGGCATCAACATGTGGAAAGGAGAAGAGCAGGAACCATCACTAACCCTGGCTGCTGATCCAGGACAAGTTCTGCTGCCAAGACCAGAAAACGCCCTTGCACCAGACATTACCTGTCCAGGTGTGCACACTCAGCTCTGCAGTACCTGAGCACAAATCCCAGACTGAACCACGCCATGGGACCAATGACACTTGGAAGGAAGGAGGGCTCTCAAGCATTCCAAGTGCAAGGATATCCCTGCAGATGACACTGCAGCATTCCCCAGGAAGCACCATCACAACAGACCCAAGGTATGACAGAATAGGGAAAAACCCTGAAAGAGGAAATTCTTCTGCTTCCACAGGAAGCTCGCAGACCCTCCCAACTTACCTTCTTGGGTTGCAGTGCAAGATGTAACCAATATTCTATCACCAGCTGTTAAAACCAGGTGTGGCAGTGCTCTTTATCTCTTCCAGGACCCATCCTCCCTCCAGGGGCATAGCTTGTGCTAATGGGCCATTGAGTCTCACTGCAGGACTGATAAAATGCCATCATCCCATGGTGAGATGCTCCAGCCAGGGGGAGGAGCCCAGCATTCCTGCCTGGATATAATCTGAGACCTGGAAAACTGCGGCCAGCCTTTCTCCACTGGATCCCAGAGGAGAGACCAGACCCATCTACAGCACCACTGGACCTTCACAGGAAAACTACACCCTTTCTATGGGATCACTGCTTCAACAGAACCACGTCTGTCACTCCAGGACTGCAGCCACCATTTAATGGACTGCTCCCAACACCCTGCCCAACAGGGTGTCAGGGTGGATTCTGACTCTGACAGTGGCTTTTTTTGTACTACTGCACATTTATTTTAATTTTCCTAGTAAAGAACTGTTATTCCTATTCCCATCTCTTTGCCTGAGAGCCCCTTGATTTCAACATTATAATAATTTGGGGGTGGGGTTCACATTTTTCCATTTCAGGCTTGGCTCCTGCCTTCCTTAGCAGACACCTGTCTTTTCAAACCAAGACACTCATCTGAAGCCTGAGCCACAAAAGCTCTGACAAACAACACCTGAAGTGCTGGTCATTCCTGTGGTACAGGATTGTCACCAACAGAGAAGCTCGTCCCACTCCAGCAGTGGCCGGGACCAGGAGAGGGAGCAGAATGAAATGTGCCCCAAAGCTGGACAGCACCTGCCCTGAGCACAAAGGGAAGTGGACACCTGGGGCCAGGCTGGCACCTGCAGGGACCCCAGCAGTGAAACAACAGTGCCTGAGAACACCAAGACAGGGGGGAGCCACTCTGAATTCCAACTTCATGTATTGAAAGTTCCAGAGACACAGCACTGAAAGACAAGTCAGAGATTCCAACTTGGGCACAGCTCTGGACACTGAGGTAAGAGGGGAAACAACCAAACACAGGGTTCAAAGCATGGCTGTCCTCAGTTCTGAATAAGAGAGGTGGAAATGGGGCTAAGAGGGGGCAAAAAAGGGCTGAGAGTGGGGCCCAAAAGGGGCTCTGAGCCCCAAAAGGGGTGCAGAGGATGGCATGCAGGCTTTTTCTCCTCTGCAGCACAAGCCCATATCCATTCTGGTTTGTGACCAGTGCAAAGGGAGCGACAAGCTCACTGCAAGAGGACAAAAGTCCTCACTGTTGACACCAGGACAACAATTGGCAGCCACAGGCCCCGAGGATGGAGCACACACCAGCTCCTCCCAGCACCAAGCATTCCACCTGCCTGGGGAGCAGACACCTGCAGCTTTGGAAGGGGCAGGGCAATCCCAGGCCTTGGCTTCACAGTGAGACAAGATGAAGATCAGAGAAAGGCAGGGAAAATGTGCAATTCCAGTTCTCCTTCTCAGCTGGATTAATGGGTAGCACATGCCTTCCTACCTGGAGAGAGGATTCCCACTGAAGTCTGCGATTTCCAGGGATTTGCAGAATTTGATGCTTTCAGGAATTTCTGGAATGTCTGGGAAAAACAGGTGAAAGAACAAAAGACGCTTGAGGAAATGGGACAGCTGGTAGTGCTGACAGCCTGAGACGTGGCAAGAGAAGCCCACTGTCACAGCTGAGGAGCCCTGAGGGATGGGGGAGGAAGGGCACAGCTTCTCCTGAGCACTGCAGGGCTTGGGCACCTGCCCCTGCCCAGCTCTGGCCTTACCATTGCGGGAGATGTCCAGCTCCACCAGCTGCATGAAGTTGGCCACCTCGGGGGGAAGCCTCTGGATCTCATTGTCGCTCAGGCCCAGCTTGCGCAGGTTGAGGAGCCTGAAGAAAGGCTGTGACAGGAGTGACAGTGTCAGCAGCACTGCTGGGGAGACCCATCTCCTCAATCCAGGAGAAGCCATCCGCCCCTGAGACACCTGCCTGCTCCCACCACCCCCAGCCCAGCCCTCACGGGGCAGTCACTGCAGCAATCAGAATCCCCATGGAGGGCTACAAGGGATGAGGGTACAAAGAAAAAAGGCATAAGTGAGTTTAGATTCATCATTCATTTAGCACCTGTTACCCCACAGCTCTCCTCCCTCCTGCACAGGACACAAAGGAGACATTCCCTGTTTCCTACAATAACAGTTCACCTCTGAAGCCCAGCACCACAGGGAAGTTACTCTAAAGCAGCTTGCAGCAGACATTTGAGCTCGTGAGGCAGGTCCAGGAGAGAGAACAAAGGAGAAACACAAGGAGACTACAGCCCAAAGAGCTGTCCCTGCTGCTGCACACACCTGCTGCACAGGATGTGTGGTCAGGACATGGGTGGCAGGTCCCCACACCATCAGGGACAGCGTTTGTGCCCCTTGTGCCGGGTGGAAAAGGCACAGGTGAGCTGCCAGCACGGCCCCAAGTAACACAGAACTAGAGAAGGCACAAAAGTTCTTTTCAAGAAACACCACAGCCATAGGAATGGTGACTGGAAGGGCCCTCACAACACTCGACTCTTCGAACACCCCTTGGGGCTCCCACAAGTGCATCAGCTGCAAATGGCAAATTGCAGGCTCCACCAATCACTCCTGCAAGACACCAGCAGCCCCAGTGAGCTTCCTAAACACAATGTACTGTAATTATCAACTGACCACGTACTGCAGCTGATTCCAACCACTGCCAGAGGTCAGATCCTGGACAGGATGGGAACCAGGGCTGGGGTGTTTGCTGCATTTCCTGGATTGTTTCGGAGTACTGGGAATAACAAACAACAGAGTGGGGCCACTGCAGAAAACATTAAGAAGTGACCGAGAACAAGCTCAGGTCCGTGCAGTGACACGCACAGGGCACTTGTAAACTACAACACCCTGTGTTTGCCCTGGGCAGAGGCAGGAAGGGGTCACAGCAGCACAGGAGAGGCAGCCCTGGGATCATCCCCAGCTCACAAAACACGGCCAGAGCCGGGGCTGCTCCTGCAGCGCACGCCGAGAGGGATCAAACCAGAGAGAGCTCTGAACCCCCCTCCACAGGTGCCTTTCCAGGTATCCACGAGAGCTGCTGGGACAGACCCCCCCAGGAACACCTGCAGGGTACCCCCAGGTGAGGAGCACCTTCAGGACCCCCACAACACTGCCGAAAACGAGAGCACAGGGCAGACAAGGGAGGGGAGTGGATGAAAAGATGGAGCAAACACAACCCTGAGAAGATGCACAGAGCACAGGCGAGCTGCTCAGCTCCCCTGCAGTGACAACCACAAAGTCTGGTGGTGTAACTGGGGGAGGCTCTGCACAGATCCAGGCCTCTGCAGCTCCCAAGCCCCAGTCAGGACACACTGCCAGGCACAGGTGTGTGTGTGTGAGGGGTACCAAACCACAGCCCCTGCTGCCCTGGGAGCTGGACACTCTGCACAGGGAAGTGATCAGGGATGAACATCATTGACAGGAAATTCACACTTGTCATGTCCTACAGGACCCTAATAACTGTGTAGTGAATAAATACATTTAAAAAATAACCCCTCTCAGCACTGGCCATCACCGGCTCTGTTAACCCTGATTATCTAACGCAGACCAGCTCAGTGGAAAGGAAGTGGGTGAAAGTCTAAATGACAAAAAGGTCCAGGGGAGAAGGAGTTTAGAGACTTGATCTGCTATTGTTTCCTAGAGCCTTCTCCTAATTTTAGAATGCAAGGAAATTCCAGGCAAGACATCGTGCTGACCTGCCAGAGTCTGCACACTGCAAAATAACCACAGGGACCGAACATCCACAGCCCAGGCTGCAGCACTTCTGCCTAAGGGTACAGGTAGCCCCAGAATACATCTCCACACTTTCAAACGACATTTAGAGCAAAGAGGAATAAACCCAGGCTGCGTGTGGTGCAGCAGCTCCCAGCTTGTTCCTTTTTCTTAGGAAGAAAATGAAGAGGTTTCTAAAGCCCCTGGCACTGCCAGGGCTGGGCACAGCCCGCACGCAGAACTGCAGGAGAGCCACGTCCCACCTGGCCAAATCAGTTATCCTGGACCTGAATAAAATATTTAGATGTGACAAAGGGTAAAACCAACCAACAGCCAGCAGTGGTAGCCAGAAAAAACAAATGTGAGAATTACAGTGTTTTCATGCCTGAATTCAGGTTTTGTATTTGCCAAAAAAAAGATGGCAAGAGGATGTGACCAAGAGCTGCAAACGCTGTCTCTGACACAAATTTCCATCTCACTTCCAGCTCAATATTCTGTCAGCTGAGGACTTCAGCTCAGCCCAACAACCCAAAGCAAAGGCTGCACAGGAGATGCACTTGTGACACTTGAAAATGAGAACAAATTGATTTAAAAATTGTTACTAGAACTAAGAATGAAACCTAGATTACATGTCTCTGGAGACTGGCAATTATCCTTTCTGCTAATCAAAGTTTACCCTAATTCCCAGAGCTGACCAAGCAAACCCCTGGATTTGGCACCACATTGAACATCTCCAATAAAGAGAAACTTCCCCAGCTTCAACATTTTCTGATTCATAAAATAAAACAACACCAAATGTGCCTGACCCAGATCCCTCAGTGTCCAAACTGGACTCAGAGCAGATTAAAAACAGAAGTTTGAAGAAGAAAAAAGGTAAGCCAAATCTCCCCCTGTTTCCTGGCAGCCCAGAAGCCCAAAGCCCACAAGGGCCAGCACAGGAATGTTCCAGCACACAGAAACCCAGAATCAGCACAGGAGGATTCCAGCACATGGGAATCCAGCAGGTCACAGCATGATGGAAGTTATCACTATTGAAAAAAAGCTAAAGGTTAGGGGGTACCCACATAATAGCAGTTATGTTGGGGGTCAAAGCCTCTGCAAAGCTGGGTGCATTATAAAGATATTCTCTGTTGAAGCATGGGAGTATTCACGGGGCAGCTGAGGCAGAAAACAGCTACAAAGCTGCCTACAATTAAAATTCAGGGACAAAAATTCTTACAATGCTCAGAGCAGAGTAGCCACACTGCAAACAACTGGAAATGTATTAAATGTATTAAACAGTCATTAACTACGGACAGGTATGAAGAGCTGGTAAAGAACCATATGCCAAAAGATAAGAAATGCTCCACAAAATGACAACATTGCAAAAAAAGGTGGAAAATGGTGAAAACCAGGCTCTGCAGCAGGTTTTCAGATGTAACATCCTCAGCAGCCCCTTGAGACACAAATGCAGGCAAACACATTCAAGGGTTTTCGCTAAGTTCTGAAACAAAATTCAGTTACTTCAATCTTTAAAAAAGACCAAAAAAGCAGCCTAGACCCATGGATTTTTTCATCAAAAGAAACTGAAATATAACCTGATACAATATCCTTCCAATGCTTTATATATCACAGACCTTCATCACAGATCCATGAAATAATTGATACTGGAAGGTACCTGGGATCTCCAGTCCAACCTCCTGCTCCAGGCAGGATCAGGATGAGGCCAGAGCAGCTTGCTCAGGCTTTTGTCTGGTCAAACCTTCAACCATGGGGGGTGGCCCAAAACTTCTCTGGGCCCTTGGGTCCACCAAATAATTATCCTCACAGGAGAACCACTTGCCTCCAGTGGTTCACAGGCCTCTGCAGAAACCAATAAAACCTCTCAAGCATCCCTCGTCGTTGCTGCTGGCCAAATACTGAGTGTGGCCAATATCAGCCAGGAGATGGAACCAGCAGAATGGGGGGAGCCCCTCATGAGCCCAGCTCTGCCCAGTGACACCCCACCATCGCTACACACCCACGAGTCACACAGCTCCCCTCTACAAACCTGTCTCTTCCTTTTTGCAGACTGTCCTTGTCCCAGAGCGGCTTTTTCCCTGTTTAACTGGAGAGTGGAGACATCTGGTCCTGGGTTTCCAGTGCTGAGCTCTGTTTTGACTGGAAGTTATGTGGTGGCAGTTTTGGGATGCCAAAGCACAGAAAGGTTTGGGTAGAAAGGGACCTTCAAGACCACCCAGTCCCACTCCTTCCTCTAGCCCAGGCTGCTCCAAGCCCCATCCAACCTGGCCTTGAACACTTCTGGGGATGAGGCAGCCACAGCTGCTCTGGGCAACGTGCCAGGGTTGTGCCAGGCGTGCCAGGGCCTCCCCACCCTGACAGGGAAGGATTCCTTCCCAATGCCCCATCTAACCCTGCCCTGTGGCAGTGGGGAGCCACTCCCCCTGTGCTGTCACCCCAAGCCTTGTGCAAAGTCCCTCTCCAGCTTTCCTGGAGCTCCTGTAGGGACTGAAAGCAAGACCTGCACTAAGGTCTGCCCAGAGCCTTCTCTTCTCTAGCTGAACAATCCCAAGTCTCTCAGCCTTTCATCACTGGAGAGGTGCACCAGCCCTCTGATCATCTCTGTGGCCTCCTCTGGACTCGTTCCAACTGGCTGATCTTTGAAGCAGTGGGAAAGGATGGAAGCCCCATGTAATTATTAGTGAGCCTCTTGATTCAGAGCACTGCATTTGACACCAGTTTATGAAAGAAAAATACCCAGTGGTCACAGCAGGATCACACTGTGACAACCAAAACCGTCCCCAAAATGACCCCTCCAAGTGAGACCTGCAGCTGCCAAGCAGCAGCAGCCTGGCCACACCTGCTCTCCCTCAGAGGTGAGGTCAGTGCTGCCCCAGGAACATTCCCACACTGCTCACTGTGCTTGGACTGGAGGCCACCCAGAGCAGCAGAACAGGCTGAGCGGGTTTGTGAGCAGGACACGCTGCTGGCAGCAAACACAGGCTCCCCTGGCAGATTCACCCCTGAGGAGTGAACACCTGGGCAGGGGGGCAGCCCAGAGCCCCAGGCACTGACTGCTGAGATTCTCCCTGACAACACAAGGATGCCCAACACCCACTGGCAGAGCTTTTCAGCCAGCAAGAGGCACAAGCACCGAAGTCCCTGACCGTGGGGAGCTCGGGGATCACGAGGTGTGCCTCAGCCAGGTCAGGGCACAGCTCCAGGCCCCAGCAATGCAGAGTGCTCTCACAAGGAAGGAGATGCCCACCTGACCCAGGAATCAGCACCACACAGGCATCCCGGGCCCTGCAGGCAGCAGCACAGAGCTGCCAGGCGTGTCCAGAAAGCAGGGGATGTCCTGGAGAGCCGACAGCCTCAAAACTGCAGCGGTGCAGGAGGAGGGACAGACTGACAGGTACAACAGCTCGCTCCAAGAGGTGATCTGCATCACAGAGATCCACGCAGATCCATGGATGGGCTGAGCTTGGAAGGGACACAGAGGCGGGTCCAGCAGAACCAGGGCGGGGTTGAGGTTGGCAGGGACCTGTTAAGACCAGGTAGTCCAACCTCTGCTCGGAGAAAGGTCAGCCACAGCACCCAGGGCAGCACGTGCAATGTCTTGTGACATACATACAGTGCAGTCACACACATGTGTGCACACAGCAGAGTCACATGTGACATCTACACATACAACAGAATCTCAAAGGGCCTTCTAAGCCCATTCTTTGTCTTTAAGGAACCATCTGGAACAGGTTCCATCCCCCCTCTGCCATGATCAAGCCTTCAAGTTGTGTTTCTCCAGCTGATGTGACATGTCTGTGTTCCTGTCCATGGAGCTCCCAGCAATAGTGCTGAGGCTGCAGCAGAGCCCCAGGACATGAACAAAGGGCTGCTGGAGCTGTTAGATGATCTAAGAGAACCACAGTGTCCAGTGATCCTAGGAATTCAGACACCACCCCACGTCCCCCTCCTGCTGCAGCGTGGTGCTTGGCAGAGCCTTGGTGCACACCCCGCTCTCTTATTCAGTCAGACCAAGAGGTGGAAAATGAAAAAAAGGAGAAAGGACAATGGATAAAAGGCTCAGGACAAACCCTCTGAGCCACCACTCAGCTATGCCATTTCCCAGAAATGGCAAAATCCCAAGGGCAGGCCTGGAAAGCCAGCATTCCCCAGCCAGGATTAGGGACAGAGAGGCAGCCTGGCTCAGGGGTGACGGTGCTGGGTCACCACAGCCACCCCCACACTGGTGCACTGGGCTGCTGGAGCTGGTCCTGCTGCTCAGGCAGGAGGGGAAATGGGCTGCAGCCCTGGAACAACACGGCAGGGTCGGGGACACAGATCCACCGGAGCCACCGAGGTCCCCTGGCAGACTGCTGGTGTCCACGAGCTGCAGCAACCACAGAGCCCAGAGCCCGTCCCTTGTGCACACAATGGCAACACAACCATTGTGTGCACAGCTCCTGGCTGCTCCAGCTCCCGTCACACCTGCAGGAGATGCATCTTCACTGCCAAGGGAAGACAGAAGGTGCTTGGGTGCTGAGCCTGGGAACACCAACTGCGTCTGCATGCAGACTGATCCCCTCTCCCAGGTCAGCATCACAGCCCTTTCCAAACCTTTGTTTTCCTGAGGCTATAAAAAAGGGTTTCTGGCCTACCCAAGGCTAAGCTCCAGCTCTCCCCTTCACCTGGTGCCTAATGTCATAATGCCACGGGAAGGGAACTGGGACATGGGGGGGTTTTGTTCTCCAGCATCACCTCGTGCTCTCCTTGGAGAGCCAGCCCCCAAATTCCCACCTGTACCTGGAGGAGAGCCATCTCCATGTGGCAAGACTGAGAGGAGGACAGACAGGCATCTGGGCTCCTCTACCAGTTTCCATGGAGAAGGGGCTACGCTGTCCTCAGCACGGGCAGCTCATGGGGCTGCCCTGGCCCCAGGACCCCTCCTGCCAACAGCAGACAGGAGGGGGTGGCTGCCCAGTGCCACCACAGGCTGTGGGGACATTCTTCCCCTCAGCCAAGCAGGCTGCAGGCAGATTTCAGTGCAACACCTCAGGATCTCTCCAGGTGACAAACAGCAGCACTCCTGGAGGGGAGCAGGACACGTGCCAGGGGAAGAGGAGTCAGGCAGCAGCTTAACCACAACGTCACACTCGGGCCAGTGGCTCTGAAACCAGGCGGTGACAATTGATACAGCTGGAGGTCAGGAACAGGACACAACAGATCTTGGCTCTGGAGTGGGACAGAGACTCTGCTTCTGCAGCCAAAACCACCACAATGTTCCCAGCTCTGCAGGGCTCAGACACCTCCTCTTCCTCAAAAACAACCTGTGACAGCCCGGGCTGCCCTGAGCTAGGAGCGCTGGTAGCGGTTGATCTTCTTCAGGGACCAAGCACCCCAGCACTGCCTGTTGTGTGATGATGACTCTAACACAAGCTGAGGGGCTCCATGGCAGAGGTTCTGCCAACCCTTCCTACCCTGGAAGTGCCCATGCTAAGGCCCTCCTCAGTCTCCTCACCTCTCATTTCTCTTCAGAGAATTTCAAGTCCACCTGTCCGGCCCTGCTAGAACAGTCCCTGCCTCCAGCAGGACAGCACATATTTAATTAAAGGCAGCATCAGACTGTGCAGCAGGAAAATAATTACAATTCTTCTTGTGATTCATGAGCAAGAGGGCCTGCTTCCCATGCCACCATGGGCTGGGCTCCTAGATGAGATCTGTGCTTGTCTCCAGGCCAGGTGAATGCACTGCAGGCAGGAGGCATCTGTCCATCCATCCACCAGCAATGCAACCCAGCAGCTCCTCAAGTGCTGGCAGCAAAACCAGCTCATGTATTTGAGTCTTGTGCCTCATTCCCATTTTCCTAGTTAAACATGGGATTATGGGATTGCCATCTTTAGAGCTGTCCCTGGAGGAAGCAGAGACTGCTGCACGCTCCACGGCCAGGCACTGGGACAGACACCTTGCCTGTCTCACCTACAGGCAGGTGGAGTGTGAAGAGACCTGGAGCCCCTCCTTTCACAGGTGTGCTGAGAGATCTGCAACACCTGTGGCAGTGTCTTTGGGAAAATCCAGCCTGGGATAGCCAGGAGAAGCTGGAAGCAGCAACTGCAAAGCAAAACACCCAGGAGCTGATGAGCTCTGAGGTTAAACCCAGCACTTGCAAGTCACTGTGCTCAAAGCCAGCATGGCACAGGTGAGGCCACAGAACCAGAAAGACCTGTATGCCATGGTTGGGCAGCACAGGCAGAGCTGCACAGCTTCCTCAGCAGAGCAGGACTCACTTCCAGCAGAGCCCAGCGCCTCTCGGCAGCACCGCTGCAGCAAATCCCAGAGACAGCTCTTCCTACAGAGAGAAACCAGGAAGGCAATGGTTATCCCCAAAATAGCTTAATTCGAGAAGAATCACCAAAATCTGATGAGGATAACTGAGTTAACAGCAGAGGCCAAAGATGGAATCACACTGCTGAGAGCTGGGAACATCAGCTGGGAGCTCCAGCAGAGCGGCCACTACCCAGCCCCAGGGGCAACCCTGGTGCCACAGGGAGGGCACCACGGCCACCACCCAAACCCAGCTCCCCGGGGTCTGACCCACCTCAGCAGGTGTGGGACAACCTCAGGCAGTGACCACGTGCCACTCCAACACCAGATCTTCTCAGCTGTCTCCCACCCCGCAAGTGTTCCCTTCTCCACTCCTCACGGCATCTGCCAGATCCTGACCTGGCTCCAGGCTGGTGAACTTCTCTGGCCAGATCCTGACCTGGCTCCAGGCTGGTGAACTTCTCTGGCCACAGCCACACGGCCAGCAACACCTGCAAGGTGGCGATTCAGACGAGTCCCAGAGGGACAGCGCCGTGCCGAGCACACCCAGGTGTGCAGCAGACCCCGGCAGAGAGCACGGGAGGAGAGGACACTCCTGGCCTGCCCACAGCAGGAGAGGCACAGGAACAGGGCACCGAGCAGCCCCACGAGCCCCAGCACACTCCAGAGCCAGGAGCAGAGAGTGTCCTGCCAGCCCGACACTGCCAGCCCGACACTGCCAGCCCGACACTGCCAGCCCGACACTGCCAGCCCGACACTGCCAGCCTGACACTGCCAGCCCGACACTGCCCTCCCCACAGCCCTCCCCACACACACCCGCGGATTTCCGACTATTTAACCCCGATCGGGCCCTGAGGAATGCGCTGCAAATATATAAAAGTACTTGAGTGTTGGGAATACATTCCAGCAAAGACAAAGCGAGCTGTCTCCGAGCCAAAGGCTCAGCAGCTGCTGCTTCTCAGGCACTAAGCAGGACTGAGGAATGCTGTCCCCTTCAGAGGGGCCAGGGCAGCAGCTGCCCCCCGGCACACAGCCAGGAGCAGGCAGCAATCTCTGGCCCAGGTGAAACAACAAACCACCCCTAGAAAGGCAACCCCGAGCCAGAATTAAATGGAGACACCACAATTAGCATCCCACTGCTGCAGAGGCCTGGAAAGTGATGGGTGCTCTCACGCTGATCCTTGACGTCAGGCAGACTGGCTGTGTGAAGAGAGGGGCCCCAGTCCCAGCACTCACAGCCTCCACCTTGGTCTGTGCAGTGGGATGGGGCAAGTCAGAAGGACCAGAACTCCTGGAGGCAGGCACAGGGCATCCAGGGACATTTTCCATTGAAATACTTGAATATATGAAACAATCACAGCACTTAGTGCTGTGGTTTAGCTGACAAAATGGTGTTTAGCCAAAGGTAGGACTCAATGTTGAAGGTCTTTTCCAACCTCAATGATTCTGTGACTCCACTGCAAAAGCATTAATCTGGAGAGACCTGTGGAGATCATTTCAAGGGAGAGCACCCTGGGTACGGGTGAAGCAGCCAAAGCCAGCACCCTGCAGGTCCTACCCAGGGACCTCTGCCCCTTTCTGATTTGCCCTAGCATTCAGGTCATCCCAGCACCTCAGGAATCACCTCCTCCCACCCAGCCAAGGGACACCATCTCCTTCTAAACCATCCTCTCAGCAAAGAAGGGTCAACTTGCAATTACAAAAAGTAATTGACTGATCTGTAATGCCACAGCTATTAGCAAAGGGAAAAATGCCAAAAGCTGTATTAGACAATAACTTGTTGCAATTGTTTCAAATCAGATTTTGTTGAGGCAGAAATCATAAGTAGGATTATCTGACAGATAGATCTCCAGCACAGTGAAGTACTATAAAACAACCAAAAAAACCCAACAAACCAGGTAGAACCCTGAAACTAGGAATCCAAGACAAGGAAATGAGACCAAGCCAAATAACTGATGCCAAGTGGGGCACTCAATGGCAGCCTGTACCCTTGGGGTGCAGGAAAGCACATCTGGGGGACTGGAGAAGTCTTGAAGAAGAGTTAAGTGTCCCTGTGCAGAAGGACACTGACCCAAACACCTCCTCTGAGCAGGGTGAGGACAAGGAAGAAGGTGCTGGAGCAGCTCCCAGGGCAACAGCTCAGACACAGACCAGTAAATGCCCTGAACCAGGAATGGAACAAGGAGTCAGAGCCCACAGAGAGGCTGCAATGCCACGTGCCCCTGCTCAGCACACAGCATCCCTTCATCCACCACACTCCCACCGCTGCCTCAGCCAAGCTCCTGCCAGGGACATGGCAAAACAGGACTCCAAAATGCAGGAAACACACAGAACAGGTCAGAGGAGACCTGAAGAGATTAACCCAGCCCTGCCTCTACCTCCAGCCATCAGTGAACTAATCCTTCCTGGCAGATACTCAGCAGCAGCCAAAGGGAAGCAGCGACACCTGAGAGGAGCAGGCAGGGTCTGTGCAATGCTGGATTCAGAGACAGCACCGGGAACACCAGCAGGGGCTGGGGAGCTGACACAGGCAGCCAGCAGCAAACAACAGGAGAACTCCAAAGGGCAAACCTGAACCAAACTGGCAGCGAGGCACCCACAGACAGGGCAGGTGTTAAATCACCCAACACAGACGTACAGAGAGGTTTATAACAACCCGAGAAACACCGAGCAGGTGCTTCCACCAGTGACCTCCCTGCAGGTACCAAACCAGTGCCAAAGCGGGCCTGGTGAGAGGCAGAGCCATTCCAACCATGGCCACCTGAATTTTCCTGAACTTTTTACTCCACTAAACATCTCTACTGCCCAGCTGCCTCTGCACCTCCTATTCCACGCACCTGAACCTCCCCCTAGACCCGAGCTGGTGGGGAGACAGGCTGGGCAGCACGCTCACAGCTGTCCCACACAGAACTGAACACACCTCAGAGCTCAGAGAACTGAATATTTACAGTCACTTCCCTTTCATAGACCTCAAGCGTAAAATCCACCTGTGTGCCTCTTTCCTGTTCCCTGTTTGTATATCCAAGAATTGTACACCCAAGAGTTTTATCAGCTCTTTTCTCCATGACTGAGCTTGTATCTGGCTGCTGCCACCCCAGCACAGATCTACACCTCTGCTGTCACCAGGGGAGGGTGCAGGGGAGACAGCCTGCCCTTATTCTGACTTCTGGGCAGCAGCAGTCCAGAATACACGGCTTTTGGAGAGACAAACACACGTCCAGCTGTCCCACTAACCCACTAATCCTGCAAAGCACAGAGAGCCATGCCAGCTCTGCACACAAGTCTCACAACCAGCAAGTGAAACCAGTTTGTTGGCTGGTTTTGTTAAACAAATGCAGCTGCAGCTTTGACACAGCCTGGGATGGAAGGAAGCACATCCAGAGCAAGAGGAGGTGCCCAGGGCACATCAAGCCTTGGCAGGCTCCATGCAGGGAGCCACGGAGGATTCCCGGCTCCCTGACTTTCTCAGGGAAGGGCTATTAGTACACAGAGATCAGAAGGAGAAGCTTTACTCTTCCATAAACCCCAAGATCCTCCTCACAGCCCTCAGATGCCAGGAAATTAAAAGCTGTTCTTAATTAGCTTTGTGAGGCCCCATTTTGCTTTGGGAAAGTGACAATCAGGGTCTGGAGCTTCACCTGGGTGCAGTGGGATCCTGGCTCCGGACACGGGACAGGGACACTCTCGCCCCAGGCCACGGCAGCCACACAGGAGCAGCTGCTGAAAGCCAGCCAGTTTCAAAGGGCCTCGCCATGATGCAAACAGCAACAAGCCCAAACAGGGAAGGACCTGCCCTGGACAGAAATGGGCTCCTCTCCCCAGTGCCCGTCTCCCACAGCTCCCAGTGCTAGTGGGTATCAGCTCACTGGGCAGTGGGAAGGGTGTTTTGTGCACTGGGCTCAGTTTATCATGGGAGCTGTAGTGAGGACAAAGCAAAGCAGAGGAACTGCAGCCCCTACACCAGAAATGCCCAGGGCTTCCCTCTTCAGCACCACCACTGCTAAAACCCTTGGCAGCACAGGCAACCCTTGGGTTTCCTCTGCACAGCCTCAGACACCTCCAGCCAGCTCTGCTCCGCCGGGTGTCCAGCAGCCTGCCATGCTGACACACCAGAGCTCTGAGCTCTCCTCCCTCTGCACAGACTTGTTCAGGAGTCAGTTCCTACTCAGCTCCACCCTCTTGTCCTCCTACACCAGGTCCTATCAGCTCTGCTCCACCCAGCTTTCCTCCAAGCTCCCTTTTGCCTCCCCACACTCCAAACTGGAGCGCTCCTCCAAAAGCACACCAAGAGTCTCTGGATCCTTCTGGGCTGTGACCGGCTCCGTCTGCCACCTCCCCGTGCTCCAAATTCCAAACTCTCTTCATTCCTTCCTGGTGAGACCTGTGCTTCTCAAGTGCTCACGGAGTGGCCTGGATGACTTAGATGTTATGCAGCTCCAACACAGTGATTTAGCCAGCTGTACTTCCAAAAGCCACACCACCAATGCAGGACCTGCTCCCCGCCCTGCTCCTGCAGATATCCTGCAGACACCATTCCCTGCAAGACAGGTATGGCACAAGTCAGCACGGAGCAAGCAACTTCCACCTCTGGAATTCAGACACCCTCATGGGAAAGCACAGGCAACTTATCAAAGGGAATTTATCATTTTCCATTAAATCACACGGTATCACCCAGGGCAGCAAATCCCTGCAGTGAGGCAGACGATGTTCCCACACGGATTTCATCTATCCCTTCAAACTGCCCAAGCAGAGCCACCCTATGGGCAAATTTAGGCTCAAAACAGGCAAGTTTCTGCAAGGGACAGGTGACAAAAAAGCAAGATCAGACAGAAGAGGACCCGGCACTGCAGGATGGAGAGAAAGCCAGGCTGACTTCTGCAGCTGGGAAGGGGAAAGCGAGGAGAGCACAGCAGCATCGCTCAGCAATCCCAGGAGACAGGCAGAGCATCCCATCAGATCTGGAGCAGAGCAGCAGCACAAATGGCACTGGAAATTCTGCAGAGGAAAATGGTGCCACAGAAAGAGCAAGAGATCCCATGTTTCTGGAACAGGTGAAATAAGGACACAGAAAAGCCTGCTTGAAACACCCAGCAGCTGCTGGGTAAGAAACTCCTTGGAAGAAGAACCATATAAACTCATATATTTCAAGAGAGTTGTTTGACCGTTCCAAAAGCCACCCCTCCAATCCCTTCACCTCAAAAATCACCTCCACAGGGAATTCTTCCCAAAAACCCTGCTTGAGCCCTCAAACACAAGCTTGCTGCCCAAGGCTGTGCACGCTCTCTCATTCCCACTTTGCTGACAGATCTTCACAGGCACAGCTCTGTGTCCTTCAGACCTTCTCCCATGCAATGGGCACGTGCAGCCCCATTGTGTGAAACAAGCACGCTGCCCTTTCTCCACCTTCCCTCGTGGTAAGCACAAACCCTGCTCCCAGGGCCTCTCTCCCAAAAAAGCCTTGTTTCCATGAAGGGCTCCTCACATGGAAAACATCCCCCTGACCCAACCAAAGATGTTTCCCAACACCAGCCTTTAGGGACAGTGTGTGCCTATACCCAGTGCTCCCACCTTCCCTCTTCCTGGTGGAAGGGCAGTTTATTTTCAGTTTTCATCACCATATTCACCTCATATTACAGAGATTTCTATTCCTGTCTTAGGTATCTGTCCCTACCAACAGGAATATCCTCAAAAAATGCCCTTCCTGCAGTGACCTGTGTGCCTGGGGCCAAACACACCTTGGCACAGCTCAGGGAAGCACTGGAGCACAAACCTTCAAGACACACATTGGGTCAAAGCTAAGACAGATCAAACCTGCTTCCTTGTTCCACCAACTGCAGATCTCCTCCTGCTGCTCCTCGTGTGCCCCTGGACTAACCATGGCACCAGCCACAGGGAACCTGCAGGGGCTGGAAAGGGGAGAGACAGTGGCTGCAATTCTGCTTTCTGCACCCAACGTGTCTCCAAGGCTCAGCACCTCTGGCACCCCCAAACTCCGCGGCTGGCCTCAGGAACAGCAGCACTCAGGACTGCTCTGCTTGTCTCCCTTCTCCTCCACAGCTGCAGGCACCTGATGGTCACCTGCCTTGTGAGGGTTTTTAGGTTTGTCTGGGGATGGGCTGACACCTGGCATGGCCAGAGAAAGCCCTCAGCAGCTCCAGACAGGAGCTGAGAAGGAGGAGTGTGAGTACAGCAAGCCCAAAGCCAACTCCCTCCCAGGACACGCAGTGCAAACACACAATGGTGTCCCTGCACATCCTCATTTTTGGTTGTTTTCTCTTTGGTGAACTGCTCCACTCGTCTCCTGAGCTCATGTTAACTCACAGCACTGTTATGCCCTGTGCTGACTGGTTCCACAGCCCAGTTAAACTACATTTTGCATGAAAAAAATATTTAATTTGCTCTGAACTGAGCCCTTTTTGGTTTCACTCAACACTGTCCTGAAAGCAGCAGCAGTGATCAGTTGCTCCCTGTCCACCCCTCTGGGCCATCATTTACACTCTAGGCCTCTGCCATCGGATGGGGAGTGGCTCTACGTTTCACTGCCTTTCCCAGACAGAAGGAGACATCCTGAAAGCGTTCACCTCCCTTTGCACAAAAGCTGTTACCTCCTGGCTCTGGTCACACCCTTTGCTGCTCCCCATTCTCTGTCCCTCTCCCGATTTACTCCATCTCCAGAGAGCAGGGCACCAGGATCTCACTGCTCTGTTCAATTTGTTCTTCTAATAATCCTTTGCCAGAAGACTCTAAAAGGGTCACTCAGATGTCAGAGAGGAGCCTGTGAGCCCAGGACAGGTCACGGCAAGAAGTGATGCTCCAAGAGATGCCAGAGCCCCGTGAAACAGCAGCTCCTGGGGTGACTCAGGAAGGCACTAAGGGCATGCACACAGCTCCTGAGATCACGAGTAGGACTGTATCCACAGTCACAGACTAAGCAAAAAGCCGGTATGAAATTTGTATTTATAATCCAAAAGATGTTCTTCTGAGCTCACAAAGCCCAGTCTGTCCCAGTTCCAAGGGGTTCGGTGCAGCACGAGGCCGGGCTGTGAGTGTTCAGCAGGACACTGGAAGCTGAGAGCGCAGGGACCAGAAGGTTCTCCGCAGGAGTGTCGCAATCACCCTCCTCTGCAGACGGGACTGGCACCCATTCCCACATCCCAGCCTGCCCATAACACACATTTTCCAGTAGTCTGGGAAATCTCCTCGCCTAAAGTACAACGGGATGCTGAGCTACCTGAGAGAAAAGCTGAGAGTATCACACCAGTGTCTCCATACCTGAACAACCTCACAGCTGAATCCCACAGGCAGCCCAGCTCACCAGAGCTCAGGAAGAGACAAGCAGCAAAGACAAACAGAACCCAAAAATACCAGAGCAAGAACTGCTGCTTTCAGGCAAGAGAATCTGTTCAGCTGTGGATGCAACAACTGTGTGTTTTAACCAAACTACTTTGGCCTGGATCAAAACCAAGTTTCTGGTTTGTAAGGCTTTTTTTAATCTAGATTTGATGACAAATTCCACAACATGCCAGTATTCAATAAAAACCTTGAAAGCTAACAACCTACTTCTGAACTTTTTTAATGAACACGCAACTCATTCTATATTCCCTAAAGACCATCTCTCCAAGCACATGGCAGTCAAACGCCTTCTCTCCCTGGCACAGGCAGAACTTAAATAACTTTTAAAAAATCATACCGTTTCCAAAGGGGAGACACAATAAAAGTTCCTTGGGAGTATCTCACAGCCCAGGACTGTCCTAAGGCCTTTTCCTTCCCAAGAGGCAGGTTCAAATTCCCATCTGCAGCATCCAGTGTACCAGACTAGCAGGCAGAATGCAAACACCAGGGCTTGGGTTCCTGCTGGATGGTACCTCAGGACCCAACGTGAGAGCTCACCCCATCCCAACGCTCTGCCCTGCAAAAGCAAACCCTTGGGAGCCGTGAGTTGCTGGCCAAGCTGGCAGCGGAGCAGATCTCCAGTCCTTTGCTTCTGCAGAGACCACAGTGGCATGGAACAGCACACGGAGGCTTATCCTGGTGTTCCCTGTGTGCAGAGCTCTGCGGCTGAACAGAATGGCAACAAAAGCTGCAAATGCAGGCTGGAGCCCCAGACCACGGAATGATTTGGGATGGGAGGGATCTTAAACACCATCCACCATAGCAGGGCCACCTTCCACTATCTCAAGCTGCTCTAAGCCCTGTCCACCCTGGCCATGGACACTTCCAGGAATTGGGCAGCCACAGCTTCTCTGGGCAACCTGTGCCATGGCCTCACCAGCCTTCAGGAAATAATTTTTTCCCAATAACCCGTTTAACCCTGCTCTTTGGCAGTAGGAAACCATTCCCCCTTGTCCCATTCAGGACATTCCCTCCAGGTCCTTATCCCAGGTCCCTCTCCATCTCTCCTGGAGCCCCTTTAGGCACTGGAAGGGGCTCTCAGGTGTTCCCAGAGCTCCTCTTGAGGCCAAACACCCCCAGCTGTCCCAGCCTGTCTTCATGGCAGAGATGCTCCCGCTCTTTGAGCATCTCTGTAGCCCTACGATCCTAACTATAAAGCAGCTCTATCGCTTTTAATTAACTTACTCCACACTTTCTGCAGTTTACTGATTAAACCAGAGTTTTTCAATTCATGCTGCGCTTCGCTCGGCAGTGACTGTGACAGGACTGATGACTCGGGTCAAGCGATCTCCCCCGCGGGCAGGGGACCCCTTTATCCCGGCCGAGAAGCCGCTCACAGCCGAGGGGCTCCTCCTCGGCCGGGGCTGCCGCACCCGCCGCGGTCTCGGCCCGCGGTGTCGCGCACAGCCCCGCGGCCCCAGCGCCCCCTCCGGGCCCGGAGCGGGGCGAGGGCGCCGGGCTCGGCCGGGGGGAGCGCTCGGCCCGGGGGACAGCTCGGCCCGGGGCTCGGCTCGGCCCGGGGCACGGCTCGGCCCGGGGCACGGCTCGGCCCGGGGCACAGCTCGGGCGGCCCCCGCGGGCCGGAGCGGCCCCGGCCGGGCCCAGCCGCGCTCCGGGAGCCGCGGGGCGGCGGCGGCGGTGCGGGGCTCACCTTGGGCAGCTCGCGGAGCTGGTTGGCGTCCAGCAGCAGCTCTTCGAGCGAGCGGCTGTAGCGGTAGATCTCCTCGGGCACGGCCTGCAGCGAGCAGTGCCGCCGGTCCAGCGCCTCCACGTGCCGGTTGCAGCGCCAGAGCGGCGGCATGCAGCGCAGCATCGCGCCGGGCCGCGCCGGCCGGGATCGGCCGGGCCGCGACGGGGCAGGACGGGCCGGGCCTGCGGGAGCGCCCGGATGTGCGGGGGCCGGGCCGGGCTGCGCCGAGCGGCTCCCGCTGCGGCAGCGCCCCCGCCCCGCTCCCTCCGCCCTGGCCTGGAGCCGCTCCCGGGGCCGCTCCCGGCCTGCGCCCGGGGCCGCGCCGCCCTCCGCGGGTGTGCCTGGGAAACGGAGTTCCTGGGAAACAAACGGAGTTCCTGGGAAATGGAGTTCCTGGGAAACAAACGGAGTTCCTGGGAAATGGAGTTCCTGGGAAATGGAGTCCGCTCCGCCCCGCACGGCACCGCCCCGGCAGCGCCTGCGGGGGAGCGGCGGAGCGGGGAAATGAGCTCTGCCGCAGGAGAAACCATGGGCAGCCGCCTCCGTCCCTTCTCCCGGCACAGGGCACAACAGGTGCATTACAGCTCACGTGTGTCCGTTCTGGGACACAGCTACTTAGTGACAGAAGCCAAAATGCGAAGGGAATCGTTGCCTTTGAGCTGTCCCAGGACACCGCAGTCCTCCCTGTTCTGTCCCCTACTGCTTTCACAGTTGCCTGGTTGCTTTGTCACTCTTTATCTTTCCTGTCCAGTTTCTCCTCATTGAACTTTATCCCTGCTCTCTTATCCCAGCGCTGTCACATGGCCCTTAGACCTATCTCCTCTCCAGATGAAATTCTCTGTTGCAGCTCCTTTTGCCTTGCACACAGCTCTCCACCAGCTCCTGCTGTGGTTGTTTACCTCATTTCTCTCTCATTTATCTTTCAGAGATCAGATCCTCCTTCCCCTGTGAAGGAAGGTCTGTGACAGCTCTTCACACCCACACCTGTGTGACACTGAGCAGAGCCCAGTGCCCCAGGAATAGCCTGGGACACCTGGGACGCCAGCCCAGGCCAGGAAAGATTCCTGGGACTGCATTCCTCAGACTGCAGAGTCAGAAATAATCCTGCAACGAACAGAAAGTGACCAACAATGGAATGACACCAGATCTTGCGGCCCTGGTGAGACACTGGTGAGGGACAGGTCCGAGTGCGGTAGGAGGAGGTGAACATTCTCCTTTCAGCTTCGGCATTCACAACAGCCAGAGGCTGGGAAACTGGGAAGGAAGGAAAGAAGGAATTTATGAAGTCACTGAATCACAGAACGGTTTGGGTGGGACGAGACCTTAAAGCCCATACAATTTCATGTCCTTGCCATGGGCAGGGACACCTTGCACTAGCCCAGGTTGCTCCAAGCCCCATCCAACCTGGCCTTGGACACTTCCAGGGATGGGGCAGCCACGGCTGCTCTGGGCAACCTGTGCCAGGACCTCCCCACCCTCACAGGGAAGGATTTCTTCCCAATATCCCATCCCTGTCCTCTGGCAGCGGGAAGCCATTCCCCCTTGTCCTGGCACTCCATTTTTAAATATTTGGGTTTATTGAGCTTTCATTTGCCTCAGTTGCAAGTGTCTGTAACAGAGATATCCTGCTGTGTCTGTCACAGCAATCCTGTAATAAAGCAATCCTGCCACACGGAACATGGACCTGTGATTTCATACTAATTATTATTTCTGGGGCAGTACCTGGGGTGATGCATCACCTGGTGTTGTGCCCTGTCAGAAATCATCTAGGGAGTCAGGAAATACAGGTGTGGTGGCAGGTGGTGTGAGAGAGACAATGAATTGGACATCAGGAATTAGAAAGGTGAAATTTAAATTTTCAAGCCAGCTCTAAAGCATTTGTACAAGTGTAGGACTTGCAAGGGTAGGATGGTCCCAGCTCTGTTTCCTATAAATGCAGAGGCAGTACAATGGAGCAAACCTGTGATGCTTTGAGGATGGTTCACTGATCTACCTAAGCCTCAGCAGAAGTGCAAGATCACGGCAGGGACAAAGACAAGAATTGCAGTTCTGCAAAAGGCTCAGGGGTTTGACACAATATGTGTCTCGAGGGGGACCATGCCCAGCCGCTCTCCATTGTCCATCATCTGTCCTGGCTGCCCAGAGAGGTCCCGGATGACTGGAGGTGCCAATGTGATGCCCATCCACAAGCACGGGCAGAAGGAGGATCCAGGGAACTCCAGGCCTGCCTGCCTGACCTCGCTGGGTGGGAACAGATCGTGCTCAGTGTCACTGCACAGCACGTGCAGAACAACCGGAGCATCAGGCCCAGCCAGGCCGGGGTTGTGACAGACAGGTCCTGCCTGACCGACCTGATCTCCCTCTGTGACAGTGTCACCTCCTCAGTGCCTGAGGGAAAGGCTGTGATGGGTCTGCCTGGACTCAAGTGAAGCTTTGACACTGTTTCCCACAACATTCTCCTGGAGAACCTGGCTGCTCCTGGACAAGGGCACTGCTCGCTGGCTCACGGCTGGGCCCAGGGAGTGGTGGGGAATGGGCCACGTCCAGCTGGGGCTGGGCACCACTGGGATTCCCTGGGCTCAGTACTGGGGCCAGTCCTGTTTCGTGTCTATATCCACGCTCTGGACAAGGGGAGCGAGAGCACCTCAGCCCGTTCTCAGGGGACACCAGGCTGGGCGGGAACATGGATCTTCTGGAGGGCAGGAACCTCTGCAGAGGGCTCTGGAAAGGCTGGATGACCCTTCCCCAGCACTGTTGCCCTTCCCTGCACATATTCCAGCCCCTCAATGTCCTTCTTAGTTGTGATGGCCGCAGAACTGACCCAGGGTTTGATTAAACAGTGCCCAGCACAGGCCTGGCCAGGGCCTGTGGCCACGCTCTGGCTGATAGCAGCCAGGTGCCATTGGCCTCTTTCCCACCTGGGCTCCTCTTCAGCCAGTGTCACCAGCACCCCCAGCTCCTCTTCCAGCTTTCCAGCTGCTCTGCCCTAAGCCCAGGTCACTGCAGGGGGCTGTGGTGACACTTGGGCAGGACCCAGATCCCGGCCTCATTGAACCTCATCCCGTAGGCCTCGGCCCATCAATCTGGCCTGGTCCTGTTTAGACTCTGCAGAGTGTAAACTCAAGTTAATCAATAACTGTGGAGAGCTTCGAGGGATTCTGCTGCTGAGCTGAGCCTGGGGACACCGTGAGCTCCCGGGGGAGCCTCAGGTCCTGCCCCAGCCCCTCCTGGGCTCTGTCCCCTCCGTCTCTCCCTCCTGGGCCCTGCAGCGGGACCTTTGCTCGCCGTGCTGTGTTGGGTGTGACTGAGCCGGATCTCCTGTTCCCCGGCAGCCCTCCCAGCGCCGGGGTCACAGCGGGACCTGGGCAGGTGTCAGTGACACCCCTGAGCTCTGGTGCTGCCCAGCAGGGCTGGCACCACACCAGCACCGGCTCCCCAGGACAGCTGACCCCAGGGATATCCCAAGCCACATCACCTTGGCTCAGATATAAAAGCTCAGAAAAGGAGGAGGAAGGGGGGAAATTTGTTATTTACAATGTTTGCCTTCTGAAGAAATGGCTCCAAGTGCTGGAGTCCTGCTTTCTGGGAAGTGGCCGGACTTCACCTGCTCATGGGAAGTAGAGAATAAAATCTCATCTTTTTCCCTTTGCTTATGGAACCTTTTGTTTTTCCTTGTTTTTGTTGAATTATTTCAACCCTCCGCACCTGGGTGGGGGCTGAGAGGATTTATCAGGGGGTTCCTGCCTGTCCCTGGGGTTGGAGAGGATGGTGGCTTCTTCAGCTTCTCTGGGGGGACAGTGAAATTGCCCGGGAGCAGGGAGAGTGTCTGGATTAAAGCCCAGCCATCCCAGCTATAAAAAGCTGGAGGAACCCCCTGTCTCCTGTCCAGGAGCACAGGGAGGGACTGAGAGCAGCACCCAGAGCCCACACCCACGGCAGGGCACAGGCAACGCTTTGGGTCGGGGTGCCGGGAGCGACGCCGCAGAGCTGCGGGGACAGGGACAGGGTTCTGCACGGCGGGGACAGCGGCCCCTGGGACCAGGCCGGGGTCAGGGCAGTGCTGGGACACGGCCGGGGGCTCCTGGCCGCAGATGGCCCCTCTCCCCATTCCCACCTCCTCAGCCCCTCACAGAGGAACAGGCCACATCCCCCCAGAGTCCCTGCGGTGCCCGGGGGGTCCCTGGGGAGTCTGGTCACCATGGAGCTCCTGTCACCGCTGCTGGTGCTGCTGGCTGGGAGCCTGGCCACCAGCATCCACCTGCACCGGTGGGAACGTGGCGGTACCACCAAGGAGATTGCACTGACCATGGCCCCCAACTCCTTCGATGACCAGTACCTGCGCTGCCATTTCAAAATGCTGAGGGCGCTGCCGGCGCTCAACCGCACCGAGTTCGTTCCCTACGGCGACTACGCCGAGGCCTGGAACAGGGCCGTGGCCACATGGGCCAGCCGGGCCCACGCGGAGTCCCCGCTGCAGCCGGAGCAGGCCATCGCCCTCCTGGCCTACACCATGGAGGAGGGCCTGTACCTGGAGTTCAACGAGGCCGTGCGCACGGCCGGGCGCTCCCGACGGGAGTACCTGGACACCTTCCACTTCAAGGTGCTGCATTTCCTGCTGACCGAGGCCCTGAGCGACCTGCGGGGTGCCCGGAGCCACCCCCGCTGCCTGCACGTGTACCGGGGCGTCGACGGCATCCGCTTCGCCACCGGGCTCGGCCACATCGTCCGCTTCGGCCAGTTCGCCTCCACCTCCCTGCTGCAAAACGTCAGCGAGTCCTACGGCATCACAACCACCTTCGAGGTGGACACCTGCCACGGTGCCGACATCCGCAACTTCTCCAACTACCCCGAGGAGCAGGAGGTCCTCATCCCACCCTTTGAGACCTTCAAGGTCACCAATATCACCCACCAAGGGGACGACATCTACATCCAGCTCCGCTCCCACGGCGTGCACAGCAAATACAACTGTGCCTTGTTCCAAGGTGATGTCCTGGGCTGGGGACGCCTGCAGCTGGGCCGGGGGACAGGAGGCTTGGTGATGGGGCAGGTGGTGGGGGTGGCAGGGCATGGCACAGCTCTGGCTGCTGCCCTGGGATGGCACATCATGGCATGGGATGGGATGGGATGGTGCTGTCCTGATGCTGGGCTTGTTTTCTGGAGGCAGCACTGTTTCACACCCCAAAGTGAGGGATTTCTATTTTTCATTCTACTTTGCAGCAAGTAGGGAGCTCCCCCTGACCCCCTTCTCTGGCCTCCCCAGGCAGAAGCGTCCCCAGAGACCCCCCAGGCCTCACTGGACTCCTCCTGGCAGCACTGGCAGCTGTCACTGGCACCCCCTGAGCCACAAGACCACCGTGCCTGGTGAAGACAAGGCGTCAGGGATGGAACCACTGGTGTCACCAGAACTGGCTGAGAACACAGAGAGGCCCCTGCAGGCTGGACACTGGACAAGCCCTGTGGCCACCCTCCCTGAGCCATGGCTGGGGTGTCAGGGTACAGCTTCATGGGGTGGGGGGGGAAAAGCACAGTGGGGATTTTCTTCTCATTTTGGTTTCTTTTCTCCCTTCCCATACCATTCTTTTGAATTATTAAACTGTTTGCTACTTAATTCATGAATTTCCTTTTCATTTTTCTCCACCGGATCCTGCTGTGGTAACTTTGGACACGGGCCTGGAGTGACAGGACAAGGGGGAACGGCTTCCCACTGCCAGAGGACAGGGTTAGACGGGATACTGGGAAGGAATCTTTCCCTGTGAGGGTGGGGAGACCTGGCACAGGTTGCCCAGAGAAGCTGTGGCTGCCCCGTCCCTGGATGTGTTCAGGGCCAGATTGGACAGGGCTTGGAGCAGCCTGGGATTGTGGAAGGTGTCTCTGCCCGTGGCACAGAGTAGAGCGAGATAAGCTTTAAAAATCCTCCAAGCCACCACCATTCCAGGATCCCATGATAATATGGAATGAGAATAAGAAATCCATTTCAGCTTTTTTTGCCATATTTAGTCTGCTTCTTCCATCCTTTTTTTTTCTCTACCATTCTTAGCTTTGTTTCCCAGTTTTCCACCTCATGTTACAACAAAACTCCTCGATTTCTTGATTTTTGCCACCATCTTTATGAAAGTAGAAACAGCTTCTTTTTATGTCAACATCCATCTTTCCACACAGTTCCCAAGGTTTTCAAGAAACTAAAATAATCATGAACTGTTCCAGATACATAAATTCCATAAAGCCTGCTAAATTCAACCCAGCATGCTGCCCTGGGAGCAGCCAGAAACTGAAGGTTTGGGAAGCAGAGCCAGCTTCAGGAGCTGCAGAGGCTGGATCTGAGCCTGGATCTGAGCCTGGATCTGAGCCTGGATCTGAGCCTGGATCTGAGCCTGGATCTGAGCCTGGATCCCCCTGCAGAGGGATCTGGCCAGGCTGGCTTGGTGGGATGGGATCCGTGGACAGAGGTCAGTGGTGTGAGGGTCAGTGTGACCGAGTGCTGCGTCCTGCCCCGGGGTCACAACAACCCCAGGGATGGCTCCGGGCTGGGGACAGTGTCAGGAAAGCCGGGAAAGGATCTGGGGGGGCTGGTGACAGTTTCCCTGGGGATGGGATCCTCCCGCAGAGCTTCCCTGGGGATCAGATCCCACTGTGGAAGCTGAGCGGGGCTGGGATCGCACTGCAGCCTGTGACCTCAGCTCCTGGTCTCCATGGACACAGCTCCAAACACACGGGCTCCAGGAGCAGCAAACCGGGAGCGGTGGGACCAGGGAAAACCCGAGAGCAGCCAAGGTCAGTGCCTCAAAATACCAAATTTTGTACAATCCCAGCTTTGTCCTTTTCCCATGGGGACACGGGAATACTCCGACCCTCACACATTCCCCACACCAACCTCCCAAAATTCCAGCATCAGTGCAGCTTGTGCTGGGATTTCATGGATTCATTCTGGTTGTCATCCATCTCCAGGAATTTTGCAATTTTTTTTCCTTAAGAATTGACATGAGTTGTATTAGGAAATGGGAATTTTTAATTACAAATATTCACCAAAACTATCGGACCTGTCAGCTCTAAATCCTGAATTCCAGCATTTTACACTGGAATAAATAGTTCAGAAATTCAGCCAATCCTGAAATTAATGCTTAAAAAGTGTTTTAAAACCTGAATCTCATTAAATTAATGCTGATAATTTTTTTTTTTTAAAAGAGAATGTCCTGAAATTGGGATGTGAGATACTGGTTTTAGACAGGAGATACTGGTTTGGGATGCAGCTGCCTCTTCAAACACTGGAATCAGCGAGGGAGGAAAGGGGCAGACTTGCACTTCTTCCTCCAAACCGCAGGAATATCCCAACATTCCATGAGAGAAAAGAGAAATCTTTAAAAACGTGCGTTTTTGGTTTTCTCCTGAGGCAATTCAGGATGGGAAATGCAAATCCAGGTACAGCAACTGCGCTTCCACCCCAAACAGTTTTGGGTTAAACATCTGAGCAGCTGGAAGAACCAGCTGGAAACACAAGGACAGGACTGCGGCAAAAATGTTCACTCTGAGCTGGCTTTTCCTTCTGTTTCAGTTTTTCACATCTTGACCGGGATATGGCATCCAAAACAACGAAAAGCAAGGATGGAGAGGCACCGGAAGAAACGAGTGACACGGAAGACCCTGTGCGGGAGAGGCAGCTGTACCTGCAGGAGGAGTGCAGGATCCTCACACTACACCTGGACACGTACCTGGGGAGAGCGGAGCAGCTCCTGCACGGAAGCAAACGCCTGGAAAAGGAAGCCCAGGGCACTCAGGAGCAGAGCCAGTCCTACCTGTCCTGCGGAGCAAAGCTCAGCCAGGACCCCCCGGATATGGTCATCACCCTCAACGACCAGAACTGCCAGGATCTGGCCCGAATCCAGGAGCAGAAGGAGGAGCTGATCCCACGGTATGCTGGCAAGGAGCGGGAGGTGAGGAGTGCCCTGAAGGACACGGAGGCCGAGGCCTCGCTCCTGGACACGGAGCTGGAGGAGCTGGAGCCGTACAAGGAGCAGAAGGTGCAGGCGGAGCAGAAGGTGAAGGCGCTGGAGAAGGAACTGCGGGTCACCAGGATACGCTGCGCTGAGGAAACCCACGCCGTCAGGAGCAAGTTCCTGCAGGAAAAGGCTGAGTGTGAGCAGCAATTCCAGCAGAGGATGCAGGAGCTCACCTGGGGAGCGCAGGAGGTGGCGTTCAAGGCTCTGATCCAGCACGTGGAACAGGTGAAAGCAGAGAACAGGCTCCTGCGCCAGGAGCTGCTCGGCCTCCTCCAGCACTGCCAGCTCCTCCGAGACGCCAAAATCCAGCTGCAGGATCAGCAGGAGCAGCTGCTCCGGGAGAAGCGGTGCGCCCAGCGGGCAGCACTGCTCACACCAGCACCGGCCCCACGGTGCCGCGGGGACAACCCGCCGTGGCCACCCGTCAGCACGGGCCACTGAGCCCACAGCACCGCTCTGGCACCTGCAGGAGCTAAACACGGAAACAAACAAATCCTTTTGGCAGTGGAAGCACACAGGCCTTTGAGCTCTGCTCACAAGGATGCATAAAATGCATTTATGGATAGATCCATATTCTCCTTCTGTCCCAGAGCAGCTGGGGCTGCCTTGTCCCTGGAAGGGTTTGAGGCCAGGGTTGGACGGGGTTTGGAGCAGCCTGGTCTAGTGGAAGGTGTCTCTGCCCGTGGCAGTGGGGTGACACAGGGTGGGTCCCTCCAACCCAAACCATTCCCGAATTCCATCAAATGATGGCTCTCAGCGCACGTGGCTCCTGCGAGAGGCGTGTGCCAGCAGCAGCAGCAGCAGGAGCAGCAGGAGGAGAGCAGCAGGAGCAGGAGCAGAACAGCAGCAGCAGCAGCAGCAGAGCAGCAGAGCAGCAGAGCAGCAGCAGCAGCAGCAGCAGCAGCAGCAGAGCAGCAGCAGAGCAGCAGCAGCAGCAGAGCAGCAGCAGAGCAGCAGCAGCAGAGCAGCAGCAGCAGAGCAGCAGCAGCAGCAGCAGCAGCAGAGCAGCAGCAGAGCAGCAGCAGAGCAGCAGCAGCAGCAGAGCAGCAGCAGCAGAGCAGCAGCAGCAGAGCAGCAGCAGCAGCAGCAGCAGCAGCAGCAGCAGCAGAGCAGCAGCAGCAGCAGCAGCAGCAGCAGCAGCAGCAGCAGCAGAGCAGCAGCAGCAGAGCAGCAGCAGCAGCAGCAGCAGCAGAGCAGCAGGAGGAGAGCAGCAGCAGCAGCACAGCAGCAGCAGCAGCAGAGCAGCAGCAGCAGCAGCAGCAGCAGCAGCAGCAGCAGCAGCAGCAGAGCAGCAGCAGCAGCAGCAGCACAGCAGGAGCAGCAGCAGCAGAGCAGCAGCAGCAGCAGCAGCAGCACAGCAGGAGCAGCAGCAGCAGAGCAGCAGAGCAGCAGCAGCAGCAGAGCAGCAGAGCAGCAGAGCAGCAGCAGCAGCAGCAGAGCAGCAGCAGCAGAGCAGCAGCAGCAGCAGCAGCAGCAGAGCAGCAGCAGCAGAGCAGCAGCAGCAGCAGCAGCAGCAGCAGCAGCAGCAGCAGAGCAGCAGCAGCAGAGCAGCAGCAGCAGCAGCAGCAGCAGAGCAGCAGCAGCAGCAGGAGCAGCAGCAGCAGAGCAGCAGAGCAGCAGCAGAGCAGCAGCAGCAGCAGCAGTGCATCAGCAGCAGCAGCAGCAGCAGCAGCAGAGCAGCAGCAGCAGCAGCAGCAGCAGCAGCAGCAGCAGCAGCAGCAGCAGCAGCAGCAGCAGCAGCAGAGCAGCAGGAGCAGCAGCAGCAGCAGAGCAGCAGCAGCAGCAGCAGCAGCAGAGCAGCAGCAGCAGCAGGATCAGCAGAGCAGCAGCAGCAGCAGCAGCAGCAGCAGCAGCAGCAGAGCAGCAGCAGCAGCAGCAGCAGCAGCAGCAGCAGCAGCTCTTGGGCTCTGCAGGGTCAGGTCCCAGGGACCATTCCCGAGAGCTCTGATTGGGAACGGGTGGGATCAAGCTCTGCTCCAGGCTCTAGCTGAGGTGAAGGTAGGAATGAATTGTCAGACCAAGAGAGGCTTCCCCGGTCACTCCCCACACAACTGCCAGGGAAAAGCCTGGTAACCAGCTCACACCAAGAAAAAGCCCCTAAAACAACGTCCATGGCTGTAAAACGAGGTGATTTCAGCCACCCCTTAGGTCTGGCTGCCCATGAAGGACTCTCTGGAGCACCCACACAAACTCACCAGCCCTGGTGCTGCCATCTCCTGCAGGGCACTCACGTGTTGGCAATCCCAGCCCGGCTATTCCGGCTCTCTCCCAACAGCCATGGGAAGGAAGAGCTCCCCACCAGGCAGAACACACTGGAAAACTCTGACAAAAAGAATTTCCCTTATTCCCACCAAGCTGAACCATTTACCTGAGATGAAGCTGATGTGAGCAGAGTCTGTCCAAGCAGTGAGACACAGCAATTGTGCAGCTGCTTTGCTTCAGGCTGTTCCTTCCCGATTTGGGCTCTTCCTGCTCATCTACCAAGCAGGAACAATACTCTGATGGGGTGTCCAGATGAAGGATTTCAGCTGGTGATCAATTATTCACATCAAAGAGAGTTGGAAAAAAATGTTTCCATGGTGGGAAGGGTGGGGGGAAACAGGAGTGACAGCTAAAGGAAAGGACTGGAACCAGTTTCAGGCCAGTTCAGCCTCCTGTGATCACAGAATGCCTGACTGAGCTTACTCAAGCACCTGTATCCATTGGAGGTGAGACCTGCAGCCTGATTTTTCAGGGAAGCAATCCTCAGCAGAACAGCAGGAGCTCCTGAGCTCTCTTTTCCCCAAAAATCATCCAGCTCAAAAGCCTGGAGCTGATCCTGTCCTGCTGGCACCAGGCTCAGGGGTTCAGTGCCTCTCCAGCCTCCACTGCAGCTGCTCCTGCTCCACAGCAGAACCTCTGGGCCCACGGGGAGGCCCTGGGCTGAGAAGAACTGGAGTTTCAGACCGCTCCTCCTGTACAGAGCTGGAGTCTGTGATCCCTCGGCTGCAGAGCCCAGATGTGGAGACCCCTCCTGAGCAGCCTCTGGGCCTCTCCCTCCCCCCCAGTGCTGCTTCCTTCAGGGATTGGCACAGCTGGACTCAGACTGTGGGATGGACTGGGCTGGATCCAGCTTTAAAGCTGATCTGGTCCTGTAACGGGCAGGGACGCAGTGGCCGAGAGCCCCACCCAGCCTGGCCCTGGCCACGCTCAGCCCCAGCGCTCAAGGAAGGTCCCGTGCCTGCCCCTGCCTTTTTGGGATGTTTTCCCTAAACACCAGAGCCCCCTGTGACAGGTGCCCCCAGACAGAGCTGCTCAGCGCTTTGTGCAGCCACTCCTGAAAGCTCAGGGCTGCCAAAGACAGCACCACAGCTGCTGTAGGCACAGCCTCACCAAATCCCTGCATCCCCAAATCCCTGCATCCCCAAATCCCTGCATCCCCAGATCCCTGCATCCCCAAATCCCAGCATCCCCAAATCCCAGCATCCCCAAATCCCTGCATCCCCAGATCCCAGCATCCCCAAATCCCTGCATCCCCAAATCCCTGCATCCCCAGATCCCTGCATCCCCAAATCCCAGCATCCCCAAATCCCAGCATCCCCAAATCCCAGCATCCCCAAATCCCTGCATCCCCAGATCCCTGCATCCCCAAATCCCTGCATCCCCAGATCCCAGCATCCCCAAATCCCAGCATCCCCAAATCCCAGCATCCCCAAATCCCAGCATCCCCAGATCCCTGCATCCCCAAATCCCTGCATCCCCAGATCCCTGCATCCCCAAATCCCTGCATCCCCAGATCCCTGCATCCCCAGATCCCAGCATCCCCAGATCCCTGCATCCCCAAATCCCAGCATCCCCAAATCCCAGCATCCCCAAATCCCTGCATCCCCAAATCCCAGCATCCCCAAATCCCAGCATCCCCAAATCCCAGCATCCCCAAATCCCTGCATCCCCAAATCCCTGCATCCCCAAATCCCAGCATCCCCAAATCCCAGCATCCCCAAATCCCTGCATCCCCAAATCCCAGCTGCTGCAGGCACAGCATCCTGGCATCCAAATTCCCTTGCATTACGAAATCCCAGCTGCCACAGCCCCCCAGGATCCCAGCTGCAGAAACTCAGTATCCTGGCTCTGCTCCAGGTTGATCCATTCCAGCCCTGGGTGAGCTTCCCAGGCTCTGCTGCAGGACATCCCCAAGCTTGGCAGCAACCCCCACCAGAGGGAGACTCGGCTCAGAATTCCCTGCTGCAGTTTCTTTGAGATCATTCTGTCTAGATTTTGTTTTTTAAAAGGATTTCCTCCACACTTCTGCTGGATCCCAGTTGTGTGGAATTCCGGAGCACAGGCTCAGCTCGGTTCCTCTGATCAGCGCTCCCTCCCAGCACCACCAGTTCCTCCCTCTGCCAGGAGAGGAGCCCCCAAGGGTGACCCCCCGATCCCAAAGTGTCCCCTTGGCTCCATCCCAACCCCTTGGGTCCCATCCTGGAGGGAAACTGCTGCTCCTGCCCCAGAGATGGGACAGGGTCCTGACCCGAGTGTGGCTGCAGGGAGCTCGGGGCTGGGCAGGGCACCCACAGCACCTCTTCAGGTGGCAGCCCTGTCACACACACACACACAAGTGACGCCAGCTTTCTTTGTGTTTTTATCTCAACTCCCCAGACACCAGATCCCTGTCCCGCCCTGGAATGTCCTGGAATGTCCTTTACACACAGCTACAAAAATCCTGGGAGAGAGGGGGCAGGGCTGGTCCCTGGAGTAGAACTTGGCCAATTCCTTGGAACAAAGTTGGGCTGATTCCTCGGAGTGTGGATGAGCACTGGGATCACAGCTGGGCTGAGTCCCAGGATCCAAGCTTGGCCAAGCCCTGGGATCAGAGTTGGGCCCATGCCCCAGATCCAAGCCCAGCCACGGGATGCAGTTCATGCTGAGAGGTCACTGTTGTCAAACCTCTCCTGGTCGTAGACCTCGGCCACCACCTTCCTGCCCGCGAACCAGCGCCCGTTGAGCGCCTGGATGGCCTTGTGAGTCTCTGAGGCCATGGAGAATTCCACAAAGATCTTGACGATGATCTCGGCATCCTCCTCCTCCCCCTGCTTCTCCTGGTAGATGATGACCCTGTTGACAGCCCCGAACTTCCCGCACTCTTCCGTCACTTCTCCCTCCAGGTCGTCGTCGATGTCCTTGGGATCCACCATGTTCCGCAGCACCATCACCGTGGACTGCAGGGAAGGGACGGGGGAATTAACGCCTGGACACGCACAGGACACACCCGAGCACCCCAATCGCTCCATGGGACTGATGGCTCCGGTTCTCGGGGTAATTACTGACTTTCCAGGTCTGTTTGCTGCTGGCTGTGAGGGATTCCCTGGATCAGAATTCCCCTGGGTTGGGAATGCTGTCTGCCATCCCCTGGGCTTTCCTGGGATACACCTTGGGAGCACAATGAGCCTTGGGCACCGCTCTCATTTTCCCTGTGCTGCTGCCATCCAGGTAATGTTTGGCTTTTCCTCAGCAGTCCCTCAATTCCATCACAATTATCTTTATTTTCCTTTCCTCCCCTCCCAGTAAAGCTGAAGGCTTCCCCAGGTGTTCTGGGTGCTCCCAGCAGGACACACAGGTAGGTCACACACCTGCACCCAGCCCTTCCGTGACAGCCCCTTGGGATCTCACATCAGAAGGGACAGCTGGAAGTCACCTGGCCTGAGCTCCAGGGCCATGTCCAGGTGGCCTTGGGTACTTTCAAGGATGGAAACTCCACCGCCGCTCTGGGCAGGCTGTTCCGTGCACCTGGCCCTGGCACACCTGGGGCATTCCAGGCTCCACGTGAACACGTGTCCTGTGGCTGTTCCTCACAGCCCAAATCAAGGGCACTTGGAAGCTCAGAATTCCAAACTGACTGGGATGGAGCATTTTATTAAAAAAGGCAAGTTTTGGGTTTTTTGGGTTTTAAGTATTTTTGAACTTCAAATGAACTATTTATCTCTGCTAAGCTTTGCCTGAGCCAGGCTGTCCCACAGATTGAATCTTTGGGACAGAGGTTGTGGCTGCTGGGACAGAAGCTCAAAGGTGTGTTTAATTTCAGGCACCCTTGCAAAGTGGAGGGAACCCCTCATTCCTTAGGGAATGCTGCCAGCATGGTCCCTGTTAGCAAATGGGGAAGAAATATTGCAGATTCCCTGTCAAAGCTCAGGAAATCTGTCAGGAAACTCCATCAAAGGAACAAACTGGACATGCCCAGGCAAGATTATGAAGTCCCCTCCAACAGGCCCCACAAAAATCCATTAATCCATTGCTCTGTTTAATGTTCTTTTTCTGTCCCTCATTCTTGTCCTCCTCATTGCAATCCCATGATTTGGATTATGCAGAGAAACACCTCAGGGTTTCACAGAATTAATTCAGGTGGGAAAAGACCTCTAAGACCATTGAGTCCAACCTGTGACCAGTGCCCACCTTATCACCCAGACTGGGGGCTCCTCTGGGGTTCTGGACAGGACTCACCCCATTATGGAATGTTGTGGGGAAAAGGTAAACTTGGTACTTGGGACAGATTGGCCTGGACTGTGCCAGTCCCACCTTTCCAGCCCAAAGGCCACCAGGGTTTGATTTAGTGACACCAGGGACAGGGTTCAGTCAGAGACACCTCACCAGGGCCTGCTCCAAGTCCTCCAAGGGACCCAGGCAAGATCATGGAATCCCAGGATGGTTTGGGATGGAGGGACTAAAAGCCCATCCAGTTCCATCCCCTGCCAGGGGCAGCGACACCTCCCACTATCCCAGGTTGCTCCAAACCCTGTCCAGCCTTGGACACTTCCAGGGATGGAGCAGCCACAGCTCCTCTGGGCACCTGTGCCAGGGCCTGCCCACCCTGACAGGGAACAACTCCTGCCCTGTGGCAGTGGGAAGCCACTGGCACTGCAGGCCCAGTCCTGAAGAGCAGAGCTCAGAGGTACTGTGGGTGTTCCTGCAGAGCCGCTTGGGACACGTGTGTCGCATGCTCGGCCTCACCTCCTGCTTGCGGAGCAGCTTCTGCATGACCATGTGCCGGGCGCTGCTGCCGGAAATGCTCATGTGCTCCTGCTCGCTCAGCATCTCCGGCCGCTCCGACTCCTGGAACACCTCCTCCTCCTCCTTCTCCTTCTTCACCTCCACCAGCCCCAGGGCCGGGGGGCTGGCCAGGATGGGATTCACAACCCCCACCTGCGGGATGGTCACCGGGATGGGCGGCCGGGCAGGGGTCACACCTGGGAGAGCACAGGGACAGAGGATGGTCGGTGACACCCAGTGTGATTATCCAGCTTTCCCCCATGCCAGGAGTTCCTGCTGGGAACCCATGGCCTGTCCCATCTATTGGACAGCAAAATTAATCCATGAACATCCAAGTTCTTGGCCAGGCAGGGCCAGCAGCAGCATTCCTGTTCCGAGTGGACCCAGGCACAGAGCCCTGTGGAAAAGGGACAGGATAACGAGAGGCAGAGCACACGCAGGTGACAGGAGCAAGGGGACCCGAAGAGCTGACAAGAGCACACATGGGTGACAGGAGGAGGGGACAGACATGCAGGTGACAGGAAGAGAAGCACACAGGTAACAAGAGCACGTCACAGAAGGAAGAGGACACACAGGTGCCAGGAGGAGGGGACCCACCTGTGATGACACCGGGGGCCTGTGCAGCCATCACGGCCTGGGGCAGAGCCCCCAGGGGCTGGGCCAAGGTCAGGGCAGGGGACACAAGCCCTGGTGTCGCCAGTGTGCCCAGCACTGCGGCTCCTGCCACGGCTTCCTGCAGGACACACGGAAAACCCTGGGTTACCCCTGCTCCAGGGACTCTTCCTGCAGAGCATCCAGCCAGGCTCAGCTGTCCTACACCTGGGAAATCCCAGATACTCCCATTCCCAGGAGCTCCCAGTGCTGCTGGGGAAAGTCAAGGTGTCACCCAGCCCAGCAGGGAAACAACAGCTGAAGCACCCGGGAAAACAAACCTCCTGGAACTCGAATCCCAATAAACACCCTGACTCCAGATCCCAGAATTCCAATAACATTCGGGAGGAACATCCAGCTGAACAATGAGCACTCCCATGCCATGGAAATACTGACAACAATGTGCCTAAAACACACCCTGGGATCCCAATGTTTTTGGTTGTTGTTGTTCTCCAGGCAACACTGTAGTCCTGATTTAACTGCTCACATCCTTCTCCTCCCTGTACTCTCAGGGCTCCTGTAATCCTGTAATCCTTGATGTGGCAGAGCAGAAGATCCTCAGGTTTTGTCCCTCCCACATGTTCCTGGAGCTGTGACAAAGCTGCCGCCATATCCCAACTCTCCTCTACACAAATGCCCAAACTCTGGGATCCAACCCATCCCATCACCTGCTCCCAGAGCCCACAAGGCCACTCCTGTTGCCACCGGAGATGAAGCTCCTAATGAAGGGCAATGGGGAAGTGTTGGAACAAAACCACTGGAATTTCTGGCTACAGTGGTCACCAGCTGCCCCCGCTTCTCACTGAAATGGCTGGAAAACTTCTCCCAATACTTTTGATTCTCTCACTTCCTTTCAAGTCTGACTTTTCCTACCTCTGGTAGACAGGGGTGACCCTTACTCCTCTGTCTTTAGTGCCACTCTCCTCACAGGAACAGATGCTGCAGTTTCTTGACAAAACAGCAGGATTTATCCATGTCTGTATCACATCTCTACCATTCACTACAGTCCATATTCTTTCCCAAAGTGATTTTGATCCAAGTAATTCCAGCCATGGCTCAACTTCCGCCCTCCCTTGACTGCAGAGGTTTCCAGACCTGTGGAATCTTTACTGGGGACCTGTGAGTTCCACATGAGGGGCAGCTCCTCCCACTGCTGCCTCCACCTTTGATTCAGGGAAACATTCCCCAAAAAGCCTCCCAGAGCCTCAGCTCTGCTGCAGCAGCACCAGGGGCTGCGCTGGCCAGCAACTCCTGCCCAAGAAAACCCCAAAACACAACAGTGCTGGAATTTTCTTTCTCCGTGTGCTACAGTGCCATGGGGGGATCCTGCTGCCCAAGGCAGGGATGGGGGCACAGCCATGGGAATCTGTGCCCAATGGTCCCACCCAGGAGATCCTGGTACTTCAGGAAAACTAAACCAGAGAACTCAAGGTCTGTATCAATATGCAACCCCACCCCATCACTGCCCTTCCCTGTTTCCCACAGCCTAAAGTCATTCCAGGCCTGTTCCACCCTGCTACAGGTGGGAGCTTCAACCAGAGTGCTGCTCACACAATTGCTCCTGCCCTCATCCCTCTCCCCACTTCCATGTCCTTCCCCGCTTTCTTTCAGCCTCTCCTGCAACCATTTTTCCCTCATTGCCGGTTTGATTTCCAGACTAGGAATTCTCTCCACCCTTCCCCACCAGTTCTTGAAATAAAACTCTCATCAGCTGTGCCAGATCATTCCAAAATCCGGTGTCTCAGATTCCCCAGGTGCCAGGGACAAGCTTCCATGTGTGAAATCCTGGGACAGAGTATGAACTGCAATCATGGCATCCTGCAATGGTTTGGGTTGGAAGGGACCTTAAAGCTCACCCAATCCCACCCCTGCCATGGGCAGGGACACCTTCCACTATCCCAGGCTGCTCCAAGCCCCACCCAACCTGGCCTTGGAAACTTCCAGGGATGGGGCAGCCACAGCTGCTCTGGGCAACCTGTGCAGTGCTCCGTGCTGTCCCTGTGCCTCACCTGAGCTGTGCCCAGAGCTGTCCCTGTGCCTCACCTGAGCTGTGCCCAGAGCTGTCCCTGTGCCCCCCTGAGCTGTGCTCTGAGCTGTCCCTGTGCCTCACCTGAGCTGTCCCTGTGCCTCACCTGAGCTGTGCCCAGAGCTGTCCCTGTTCCATCCCTGTGTCTCACCTGAGCAGTGTTCTGAGCTGTCCCTGTGCCCCCCTGAGCTGTCCCTGTGTCTCACCTGTGCTGTACCCAGAGCTGTCCCTGTGTCTCACCTGTGCTGTACCCAGAGCTGTCCCTGTGCCTCACCTGAGCCGTGATCTTGGCGGTGGCGGCAGCAGCAGCGACAGCAGCTGCAGGTGGGAGCCCCCCAGGTGTGGCCGGGGTCAGAAGTGGCATTGGGGGTGTCACAGCCTTGCCCACCCGCAGGTACTGACCCCCCAGGTCAAAGAGGTTCATGGAGGAGACGGCGTCCTGGGAGGACTGCGCCTTCTCGTACTCTGCAGGAAGAGATCATTCACAAATGAGCTTTTTGTTGTTCAGTCATGGAATTATGGAATTGTTTGGGTGGCAAAGCACCTTAAAGACCATCCAGCTCCACCCCCTGCCCCCTTCCCTGGGCAGGGCCACCTTCCAGGAGCCCAGGTTTCTCCAAGCCTGTTCCACCTGGCTTTGGACACTGCCAAGGATGGGGCAGCCAGAGCTGCTCTGGGCACTCGGTGCCAGGGCTCACCCCCCTCACAGCCACCATAAATTCTATTTCTAAATCCAGCCCTGACCTGCTCCAAAGGTATTCCTACCACTTAAGGAAATTCCTTCGCTAGGGTGGAAAACCCAGCCCCAAAGCCACCCCCAAGAGCAGAGGACACTCCCCCCCTGCCCTGCCCCAGTTCCAGCCGGCTGTACCAATGAAGCCGTAGCCTTTGTGCTTCCCTGTCGTGGGGTCCCTGGCCAAGGTGCAGGATTTGATCTTCCCAAAGGCTTCGAAGACGCTCTTGATGTCATCGTCCGACAGGTCCTGGTGCACAGAGGCCACGTAGATGCGGTTGAAGGCCCGAGCCTCCTCTGCCAGCTGGTCAATGATGGGCTGAGCCTGCCCAATGTTACTGGGCCTCCCCACCTGCAGGGATAGGGATGGGAATGGAGTTGGGAAGGGCCTGGAGTACCAGGAGTTGAGGGCTGAGGGAGCTGGGAAAGGGGCTCAGCCTGGAGGAGGCTCTGGGGGGGCCCTTCTGGCTCTGCACAGCTCCCTGGCAGGAGGGGACAGCCGGGGAGGCCGGGCTCTGCTCCCAAACACCAAGAGACAAGAGGAAACGGCCTTGAGCTGTGCCAGGGGAGGTTCAGGCTGGACATCAGGAGGAATTTCATCAAGGAAAGGGTGGTCAGGCCTTGGAAGGGGCTGCCCAAGGGGGTGCTGGAGTTCCCATCTCTGGAGATGTCAAAGGAATGCCTGGATGTGGCACTCAGTGCTCTGGGCTGGGTGACAAGGCAGGGATGGGTCACAGACTGGACTCGGACGAGCTGGGAGGAGTTTCCCATGCGAACAGTTCCATTCTGTGATATGGACAGTCCATGGAGCAGGGCAGCACCTGGTCCCTCCCTGCCTGTGCAAACCACAGCACACCCCAGAGAACCATCCCTCATCAGCAGAGGGAACAGGAACAGCCTGCGCTACTGGGCTGCTGGGCTCTGCTCCCTCCTCCCTGTACCTCTCCCATTTACCTCCCCTGACCTGCCAAACACCAACTTCCAGGGACTGAGGATTCTGTAAGCAAATCACAGCTGACCGCTTTCCTTCAGGGGGTCCTAAACCCCCTGGGCCATGGGACTCTGCACACACTCAAAGCGTGTCAGAGGCACCACAGAAGATACAAAGAATCACCTTTGCTTTTTCCTCAAGAGAATTCCATGTGTGGCTGGGAAAACCTGAGCTGAGTCCCTGGAGCCAGTTTCAGGTGGGACTGGCAGGGTTTCTCCTCGGAGAGGAGGGGCCCAGAGCCACCGTGTGCTCCATGCTGGACATCAAGGTCCATCAGGGAACAGTCTTTAGGTTCCTTCCCCCATCACAGTGCTGTGGGGAGCATTTCCAGGCATGAAACCGTTATTGACAGGAAAAGAGAAGCAGGAATTTTCAGAGCAGGCACGTTACTTACTCACCTTAATGTTCCTTCCCCCCAGCATGACAGAATTCATCTGCTCCAGGGCCAGCTGGGCGGCTTCAGGAACCTCGTATTCCACAAAGGCAAAGCCCTGGAATGGCAGGAGACACCTGTCAATCACTCCAGCTGTGCCAGTCTAACGCAGCCAAGGTTTCCCATGGATCCTCAAATGCCTACAGGTGGAATTGACTCCCAACACACTGATTCCTGCTCGTGGCCCAAGAAGATTCCTTCGAGAAGCATTTTATTATGGCAGAAAATGGCTTGCAGAGGTTCCCACCAAGGGCATCTCATTCTGGAGCCTCTGGGCCTGCAGCAAAACCCCACCTAACTAAGAGGTGCTACCTTGTCAGCACTTCCAGCAGAGCTTCAGGTTGGACATCAGCAGGAATTTCTTAATGGAAAGGGTGGTCAGGCATTGGCAGGGGCTGCCCAGGGAGGTGCAGTCCCCATCCCTGGAGATGTCCAAGGAATGACTGAATGTGGCACTCAGTGCTCTGGGCACTCTTTTCCAACCTCAAGGATTCTGATTCCATGCACTTCACCCCAGACACCCTGGCTCCCATCACAGAATCCTGCCCTAAGCAGATCAGGGAGCTGCAAACATTCACCCCCAGTGCTAAAAGGAGCCTGTTCTTCAAAGGGGTAGAGTTCCTTTCCTCTCATGGCTGCATCTGGAAAGCCTTGAAGAGAGGAGGACGTTCCTTGAGGGTTGGGAATTACAGAATCACGGAAAAGTTTGGGTTGTAGGGACCTCAGAGCCCATCCAGTTTCACACCTTCCACTATCCCAGGCTGCTCCAAGCCCCATCCAGCCTGAGCTTGGACACTTACAGGGATGTGGCAGCCACAGATTCTCTGTGCAACCTGTGCCAGGGGCTCCTCACCCTCACAGGGAAGGATTCCTTCCCAATATCTCATCCAGAATCCTGCAAAGCTGGTTATTTAGTGTTTAGGAGACACGGCTGAAAGAAATGTCCTTGCAGAAGACCCCAAAATGCTTCATCACTGGGGAATCAGCACTGCCCCCAAAGAATTCCATCCCTTCCCAAGACAGCTCTTTGCCAGATACAGGCAATCCCACAACGGTTTGGGTGGGAGAGGACCTGAAAGCTCATCCAGTTCCACCCCGTGCCACAGGCAGGGAACCCCCAGCAGGCTGGCAGTCCCGTCCCACCTTGTGCTTCATGGTGACCGAGTCCCAGGACATGTCGATGCTCTTGATGGGCCCGAAGGGGGCGAAGGCCTGGCGGATGGTGTCCTCCCCCAGCTCATAGTAGATGGAGCCCACGTAGACCCGGCACATGATGGCGAGTGCCCGCTGCCTCTGAGCCGCCATCTGTAGCGAGACAAGGACTGGCTGGTCAGTGCTGGGCTGGCCGTGGCCACCGGGGCCTCCTCCCCCTCCTGCTTCCCTCCCGGGAGCCACCCCCGGCGGCAGCTCTGGCACAGCCTGGATCAGAAGGATTTCCCTGCTCGCTGCACAGGGCGCTGGAGCGGATCCATCCGGCTCACTCCCGGATAAAGTCCGGCTCGTCCCGGGGCAGACGCCTCTCGGCCCCTCCGGCCGGGTCTCCCCCAGCCTGATCTCATCTCCAGCCACACCTGCAGGAGGAGGGAATCCCTTCGCTCTAGGGCAGCTTCCCCCTCCAGGCAGCAAAGGGCTCAGCTCTGGGCACTGGGAGAATCCCTCCCGCTCCCCCCAACAGCAGAGATCCATCGGCACTCCCGCCCCCGCCCCGTCCTCCCGGCAGCAAAGGGTCTGGAACTGGGAACCTCCCCCCGCTCCCTCTGGCACCAGAGCCCCCCCCCTCCCCGGCAGTCCGAGATCCAGTACTGGGCACCACTTCCACAGCTCAACAGCAAAGCCAAACACTTCCATGGCCCAGTGGGACTCCTGAGAAGCGTGTGGTGCCAGTACTCATCCCTGCCTGGCGGCACTGGCTGTACTGGTGCAGCCCCAACACGCGGCTGCTGCACTGAGGGTTTCTGCTACTGCATCCTAAGTCTGCCTGGAAACCTGTTTTCAAGACAAATCCAACCATTCCTTACAGCAGGGATCCCAAAAGCAGAGCACAGTGTGTCCTTCGTGTCTGTCACCCCCAGAACAGCTCTAGAGCTGCTGAGGGACGTGGCCACCCCACGGGGCTCTGGAGGAGTCACTGCCTGCATGTGAGGGGATGGCTTTGGGGCAGGTGGGACACACCTGGGGCAGGAAGAGGCTGGTGCAGAGCACGTGCAGCAGCAGCAGCAGCAGCAGGTGATGCCTCTGGCCCTGCCCAGCACCACAGCAGGGAGCTCTGAACACCCCCTTCCCTCCCCAGCACCCCCAGGACAGAGGGGCTGCAAACAGGACATTCAGGAGATGATTTTTGGGGTGCTATAATGAGGAGTTCTGCCATGCCTGGGGACCCCTGGGGCAGAGGGAAAGCACTCAGGGCCTTTTCAAGGCTGATTTTTGCCCTAATGAGCACAGGAACTCTTCCTGGGGGTGCTGCAGCCCAAAAGGAGGGAGAGCTCATCTGTGACAGGCACAGCAGCATGGGCACAGCCGGTACCCGAGGGACTCCTGCTCCCTCCTGCACCTGTCCAGGACTGCCACTGGCCACAGGAGGAGACAACCTGGGAGGGCTTAAATCCTGCCATTCCATACAGGACACTGCGGACAGGGACAGCTCTCACCCCAGACTCTGCCCCTGTGGTGACATCCAGCCCCAACTGCTGCTCCTGTGGTGACATTAAACCCCAACTGCTGCCCCTGTGGTGACATCCAGCCCCAACTGCTGCTCCTGTGGTGACATCCAGCCCCAACTGCTGCTCCTGTGGTGACATCCAGCCCCAACTGCTGCTCCTGTGGTGACATCCAGCTTGCCCCTTGCCTGGCTCAAGGATTTCCCGGCACGGCTGGGCCATGGCTCTCTTTACTCTGCAGGCTGTGACCAGCAGGACTATGGCACGTACACATGCAGGACTGTGGCTGGGTGGTCTCCCAGGTGCTCCAGCACACTCCCAGCTTTGGTGCAGGAAATCCCCTCAGTCTGAAGCATATCAGGGGACAGAACCACCACCAGCGTCACCCTGGGTGTCCCAGGGAGGCAGCTCTCCCGAGGAGCCTCTGCAGGAGGAAATCCCCACCTTGCCCTGCCACAGGACTCTAAAGGAGAGGTGGGGGAGTGAGGAGGACTCAAGACTTCCAGACAGCAGAAGAATTCCTTCCTGGAAAGGGTGGTAAGGCATTAGAAGAGGCTGCCCAGGGAGGTGTGGAGTCCCCATCCCTGGAGGTGTCCACGGCACTCAGTGCTCTGGACTGGTGATCATGTGGGGACCAGGCACAGGTTGGACTCGATGACCTTGGAGGTCTTTTGCAGCCTTAATGACCCTGGGATTTTAGACCTGCAGAAGGCAGAGCTGAGATGGGCCACGCTGACTCTGGGTGTACGTGGGTCACCAACAGGAGCATCCAGGTGGGGGATGTGTCCTGGGCACCTGAGCTCAGCACAGGTCAGCATCAGGGCCTCCTGCCTGGACATCTCACTGCTCTCAGCAGCCCCCAGGCTGATTTCGCTGTCCCCTGTGCCTCTTTCTCCTCCTGTCACATGGAAAAGCACCTGAAGCCTCAGCCAGGCAGCAGCCCCCACCTGCAGCTGTGCAATGCTGCTCTAAAGGGACCTGGCAGGTTATTTTAAGGACAGGCCAAAACCCCACCTTGGGGTGCTCTTGAAATCAAACCCCACCACGAGCATCAGTAATAACCAGGGGATGGAGAAGGGACGTGGGAATTTTATACTGTGACGCCTGGAGGGAGGACTGAGCCCATGGGAACTGTAACTCGAGCCCTGAGACCCGAGAGCTCAGGCAGCTCGGGCTGTGCTGTCTCCACAAAGGAACCAGGGAACCTTGGCAACAGGAAAAGTGCTGGGTGGGGGCTGTTTGCGCATTCCAAATGGGCTCTGGGGTGAAGCATCTGCCAAGAATGGGATATCCTGACTGCTCTGAACTGTACCAGGCTCCTGCTCCTGAGCTGTGTCTGCCTGTGACTCCTGAGGGAGGAATGGCTGAGGAAAAGGGGTCACAGCCCAGTGCCCTGGGGGTCATAAGCCATTAAAATGTTCCTGTGCCACCAACTCAGCTGTGCCCAGCTGGGGTGAATGAGCCAAAACCAATTTAGGCCAAATTGCTGGAGTTGCACTGTCAGGCAGCAGCTCCAGGGATGGGGGAGTTCCTGGGCATGAGGGCTCCAACACCATCTCTGCCAAATGCACACCAGGATGGCTGCTCTGTTCCATTCCAAGCTTACCCCTGCCCCAGAACACCCACTCTGGCTCCCCACTGACACATCATCCACCGTCAGAGAAGGGAGACTGGGGATTTCACTTCAGTGCCCTTCTTCTTGGAGTTCAAACCTCCATCTGTGTTTTACACCAGGCACAAATCTCATACTCCAGCAAGATGGAGAGGTATTTGCAAACGTGCAAACGAATTTACAAATGAACCTTTGGGTGCAGAGAGAAGTCATCGGACACTCTGTCCCGTATGTCTAGGGAAAAGGAGAGGATGGATCATGCCAGGTCATTCAGCCCTCTGTGGCCTCTGATTAGAACAGGCACAAAGGGTCACACAAGTTCTCTGATCGGTCCTGCGGTTCTGTCCCTTCCATCCTGCTCCTGCTGCACTTGGAACGTGCCATATTGCCCTGGTCTGGACCATGCACAGTAAAGAGAGTCTGAGCCTGGGCTACACCATGTTCTGCCAACCTCCGGCACCCCGGCCCTCCCCAGCACCGGCCGGCTCTGGCTGCTGGGAGGTCGTTCCACAAGAAATCGCCCCTTGGTGAGTTACCTTGGCCGTTAGTTTTAGGTCGGGACCTCAGAACTGTAGCATCCCTAGAAATGCAGCTCCCACAATTTCACGGGTGTGTTCAGAACTGGTGGAAATCTAAAGCTGTCTTTGCCCCCGAGTGGCAGTGTCCCCGCAGACTGCACAGCCTGGGGTCTTCTCGGGGCAGTGACACCTCGCTCTGCTCCTGGGCGTGTCCAGTACAGGTGGGGATGTGGGAGGGCTGTGCTGGGCGCGGACAAGAGCATTGGCACCACTACGAACGTCCCCACGCTAGGCCCTGACTAAGACAAGTGCCCCAGAAGAAGTGAATATGTCTATTGACCGATTGTAAAGGTGAGAGAGGATCTCCAAAGCCCATTGTCACTGCTGCCATCTGAAAGACAGTAAAGACAGAGTTCAGTCTGTTGGAGCTGAGCATACTACGGCTGTTTGTACAAACTCAAGCAGAGCGGCGGCACAGGGGCACCTGCGGAGAGGCCTCTCCTTCCTCGGCCCTCACTGCCTGGTCCCCAGGGCTGTCCGGCGCCAGGACCCTGCCGAGTCCGGTCCCACCAGGCCAGGGTGGGGTTGTGCTGCTGCCGCTGCCTTGGGAAGCAGGGTGGGATCCCAGGGGGGACTCAAGGCAATAGTAACCTCTGCAACCACTGTCGTTGATTCACCCCCAGCATTTAAAAGGAGCCCCTCATCTAGAGCAGACCCTCAGAACCAGGCACAGCCCCAAACGGCCTCAGCTGCCGGGCAGGGAGAGCACATCCACGGGGATTCCTCAGGCAAAGCCCTTGCTTTGGGCTTCCTGACTTGGAGTAAATGCAGTGAGACGTGTTCCAGAAACCTCTGAAGGAGAGGAGGTGAAACCCCAGTTAAGGGTTCTCCCAGTATGGGCATTCCAGTACAAGCAGGAACAGCCAACAGAACTTCTCCAAAATTGAGAGCACCTGGGTGCAGGGGAGGGAAATGGGGCAGCACCAGGACACGGGGACACAGGGACCCTCCCTCAGGCAGAGGAGATGGTGACAGGACACTGTTCCCAGGATCCCTTCTGCCTTCACCACCTTAAACATGGCTCAGAAGCAAAACCCACGGCAAAGTCTTTGGCTTCTTGTATCTCAAGAAGGGACATCCAACAGGACAGGAATTTTTAACCATTTCCTCTTGGAACAAAAGAGATCTGCAGGCAATTTGTGAGGTCAGTCAGGGTGCCTAGGTGAGCTGCAGGCTCAGGGCTGTGCTCTGGTTCCGAGGGCCCTGAGAACTCCACCGTGTCGGGGGGAGCACGAGGCAGAGGGAGCGGCTCGGAGGGGGGTCTCACCTGGAGGTTGGTGAGCTGCTGCTGCTGGTGGGCGATGGTTTGTTTCACCAGCACGCTCTTGATGCTCTGCTCCATCGCGTACTTCTTGGCCTGGAAGGAAAACAGGGGCTGTAGGGGCAGGACAATACGATGGGGCAGGGAACGATGCCTGGCTCTGCACCACAGCTCCCAGAACCTTGTGGTCTCCATCTCTTAAGCACCACAGCACTGCCCACAGCTCCCCGGCACCTCGAGGCCCTGGGACACAGCAGGATGTCATGAGGGGCAGCGCAGGGAAGCAGCATGCACCGGGAGCTCGGCATCCCCTTCTTCCGCCCTCACATCCCACCACAGCCCCTTACCTGCAGGGCCCAGGGCGGGGCACGGCCTCCTTCAGTCCTCTCCTCTCAGAGAGCGTCTGCACAGACAGGTGCTACAGGAGGGAAGGGGCTCCACCTCCCCATGCCCACCCCTGGGCTGGGCTCTCCCCTCTCAGAGATCCTGCTCTGGATCTGCTCCCAAAACACACCAGCTCTTCCCTAGCTCTGCTCCCTAAATGCCCCAGTTCACCTCAGGCTCTGCCTGCACACACGAGGCTCCTTTGGGGTTTCTCAGTCCTCTCCAAATCTGGCAAAGCCAGAGATTCCAGCGGTGCCGGCACAGAGGCTCTGTGCCAAGGCAAACCTCATCCCCACGCCCGTGCACGTTCCTGGGACACACACTCAGCCACCCCTTGGGCACCCGCTCCCCACGGCTGTGCTTGGGAGCTGCCAGGGAATGGGAGGATCTAACCCAGGGAATTGAGGTGTGTGCTTCCGAAACCTGGAAATGGACAAGGGGGTTTGCATCCCTCGGCTCCAGAGAAGCCAGAGGGAACGAGGCCGGGAGCCAAGCACCACACACAGGGGGACAGCTGTGACAGCACAGGCACATCCACATGGAGCCTCCCGAGGACAGAGCTCTCTATCCCTGTCATCCCGAGGACAGGGATATTCTGGGATGTGTTCTGGTGTGGACAGTGACAGGCCAGCTGGAGCAGACCCCAAGTTCAGTCCTTGTGGAGCAGTGGCTGCTCCTCAGTGACTTTCTGGCACCCACAGGCTAGCTCAGAATTCCCATCTGACTCAGGATGCCAATTTTCTGAACTAATTTACTTTTTAAATTAAACCCGCTCTCACCCACCCCAACAGCAATTCCCCATCATGCTCCCAAAAGTGTTCATGAACTCTAAACCAAACCAAGTCATTCCTGGGCCCGTATGTGACTGTGGGACCCTCCAGCATGGCCATGATCCCAGAAATCCAGTGGGGAGTTCCCTTTGGAACCCACCAGGGACAGAGGCCCATTAAGAACACAAACAACACCACCCCCCAAAAATAGCAAATTCCCAGCAGTTTTACTCACTTTCTGGAGAGCTTCCTGCTGCTCTGGGGTGAGAGGGGGCAGCCCCAGCTTTGCTGCCGTGCTTTGCCCATTTTCCATCTTAATGGACTCTGTACCCTAAGGAAACAGAAAATGCTCAGGGGAAACTGTTCTCACGGGAGTGACCTGTTTCTTCCTTCCCAGGAAACCAAAGCACTTCATGTCAGGACATGACAGTTGCCTAAAAACCCTTCCCAAACCCAGCTGTATGTCAGAAAAACCAGACCATATTCCCACAATTCCCTGCAGCAAGAGCCATCCCAGCAATTGTACAAACCAAGGGATGTGTTGGACGGAGTTCTCCAACCACATTTTCTGTGAACAATCAGATAATCCCCAATCCTTGCTCACATCATCTCCATTCCCATAAAAGATCCACTGTTTAATGTCCCCATCAATGTTCTCCCACTTCTCCCTCCCAGCTCTGTTGACTCAGCTTTCTCAAGTTCTCATTTTAAAACCTTCTCTGAAACTTTCACAAATCGCAGGATGCCCTGGAGGGACCTTAAAGCTCACACAGTCCCACCCCCTGCTATTGGCAGAGACACCTTCCACAATCCCAGGCTGCTCCAAGCCCTGTCCAATCTGGCTTGAAACACTTCCAGGGATGAGGCAGCCACAGCTTCTCTGGGCAACCTCTGCCAGGGCCTCACCTCCCTCTTAGGGAAGGATTTCTTGCCAATATCCCATCTAACCCTGCCCTGTGGCAGTGGGAAGCCATTTCCCTTGTCCTGTCACTCCAAGCCCTTGTCTGAAGTCCCACTACAGCTCTCTGGAACTATTATTCCAGCACAGCAATCCCACTGCTGGAACCATGGATTGTCTGCTGGGACCATGACTGACTCCAGCACGGTGATCCCACTGCAGGGACTGGGACTCCAGCACGGTGATCCCACTGCAGGGACTGGGACTCCAGCAAGGTGATCCCACTGCAGGGACTGGGACTCCAGCAAGGTGATCCCACTGCAGGGACTGGGACTCCAGCATGGTGATCCCACTGCAGGGACTGGGACTCCAGCACGGTGATCCCAATGCTCAGACCATGGATCCCACTGCAGGGACTGGGACTCCAGCACGGTGATCCCACTGCTGGGACCACAACTGATCCCAGGAATTCAGCAACCCAGGGATGGCACTGCTGGGACTGTGATTCCAGCCCAGCAATCCCAGCTCAGCCCCCAGCAGCAGGATGTGACCCTGCCTTTGGTGTTCATGTGGGTTCTGGTAGCACCCTCCATCAAAACACAGCTGGTTCCTTCTCTCAACTCCACATTTTCCATCAACCACCCAAAAGCAGGGACAAACCCCAGCCTGTGGTCCTGGGCGCGCGTTCGGCGGGACACGCTCCTGTGGGAAGTCTTTGCTCCGAGTAAAAGCAGCATGGAAAAACCTCTGTTCAGAGCAGGGACCAAGACTTGAAGCTTTTTCTTTACCAAAAGCAAAGCTTCTCCTGGATTGTCACAGAATCATGGAATGGTTTGGGTTAGAGGGACTTTAAATCTCATCCCATTCCACCCCCTGCCATGGGCAGGGACACCTTCCACTATCCCAGATTGCTCTGATCCATCCAGCCTGGCCACAGACACTTCCAGGGATGGGGCAACAGCTTCCCTTCCCACCCCAACCATTCCAGGATTCTAGGGTCCTCAACAATCTGACTCTTATTTGACAGCAAGAATAGGACTCCTGGTTTTGAGCTGTCTCCAGTTCCCTGTGGGGGTTGTGAGCATTTTCCAGGATCAGAAACAAAAGACAGAAAACAAAGCCTCCCAACAACAAAGCCCGTTCTCCAGGTGTCTGGACAGAATCCAGAGCTGCAGTTGTTTCCCTGGTCCCTTCAGAAGTCCACGGCTGGACTGGAACACAAGGAACAGAAGGATGAGGGGAACAGCAGGACTGACACAGGAACAGAGGCAGCTGGAGATGCACATTGGCAAACTCCAGTGCACAAAGCCATGACTGCACAGGCCACAGCCAGGCTGAAAACGAGATCAGCAAACCCATATGGAATCAGGGAATTGTTGAGACTGGAAAAACCCTCACAGGCCACCGAGTCCAACTGTCCCCAGCACTGCCAAGGCCAGTAGTGACCATGTCCCCAGATGTCATCTCCACCCAGCTACACACACAATCCAGAAATGCTGATCTGTTTATAAAAGAAGGTTCCCTCATCTCCAGGACTCATTTTGATTGTGGAACATCCAATAAATGAATTTTAAAAATCCTTCTTGTCCTTTCCCACCTGGCTGAAGCCCTGTTTGTCACCAGCTGTCCCATCCCACATCTCTGCCATTGGACACTCAGGCCCAGAGCTCTCCCCAGCCAATTTCAAAGTCCACAAACCCTTTTCCCAGTGCTGCTCCCATCTCCTCCAGCTTTAAAAACTCAATTATTCCAATTTAGGAGCTCTGAGATGTGGGAGGAGAAGAACAAAGTGCAGGGCTGCCGATTGTAACTATTCAAAACAAAAAAGTCAGGAGCTCAATCTGTTGTGATGGTTCCAAACCCAGCCCATTGCACGGCTGAGTTTAATATAATTTACATATATGAGCACATTAGCAGGCACAGCTTCCAAAAACTGCTCTGGAACATCCCAGCTCCAGCAGAGAGCAAAGCTGAGACTGAAAGGACCCAGCAGTGCCCAGGAGCACCCAGGCACTGCTGGCTCCAGGCTCTCTGCCACCACACATCCCTCTGGGAAGTACCTACAGATCCAGGGGTGATCTTTGCTGACCACTGAATGACTCCAACAGGAATTCCTGAGGTTCCCTCACCATGGAACATTCCCCAAGGAACATCAGCACCCTGTCACTCCGGAATCCCTGGAAAGCAGCACATTGTGCAAACCCACCCCAACCTCCACCCTCAGAGAGCCCAGACTGCTGCTTTCCTCTTTCCAGGCACCTCAGGATAACCCTGGTCCCAGGAACAGGCTCAGCTCAGTTCCCTGGGGTCAGACAACAGCACCTGGCGCTTTGTGCTCTGTTTCCTTGCCTGAAACCTTATTCCCACATCCCATAAAAGCCAGAAGGAAGTGAGGAAAGTGGGAGAAAAACTCGAGAAAAGCTGGTGGAGGAAGCAGAACAGGAGCTTCTCTGGAACAAAATAATTGGGAACCAGATTCCTGCTGCTATTCCAGTGTCTGAGCATGGCTGGGCCCTTTTAGGGGGTTTGAATGCCAAGATTTCAGAAACATTCCTGGAAATTTGTTCCAGGGCTGAGAATTCTGAAGTGTAAAGTCACAAAAAGGACAGAATCCCATTTATTTGGGAACCACAAGCAGCAAATCACACGGAGATCCAAGGAGACAGAAGTGCAAAAAGGAAGGATGAAGCACATGGCCAGGGCACCTGGCTCCATCCCTGCTCCTCCTCCTTGGCAGGGTGAACAGGAACTCAGCAGAGGCTGGAAGAGCATCCCCTGAGAGCCCATCAGGGGCAACAGCCTGAGCAGCACAGAATCCCAGGATCACGGAGGATGGAAAAGATGCCAAGGTCAGAGTCCAACCTGTGACTGATCCCCACCTCAGCACCACGTCAAAGCACTGAGTGCCACGTCCAGTCATTCCTTGGACACCTCCAAGGACAGGGACTTCAAACCTCAAGCATCAGCCCCTTCCAATGGCCTTACCACCCTTTCCAGAAAGAAATTGCCATACAACAGCTGAGTGTCCAGGGAGGGCCCTTGCTGGTGGATACAACCACATTTCAGTGTTTGTCCCTATTTTCCATCTAAGCTCTTGAGGATTCCACTGGAACTCTGGAAGCCCTTGGGGGCATGGTAACCTTTAGTACTCAATGGCTTCAGCAACTCCTTCCCCACACCCCATGGAAAGCTCCTTCCCAGTTGGGAACAGCAGTGCCGGCTGTTACTGCTGGCACATGCAGAATCCAGAGCATGGGGCACATCCAAAGCTTCTCCACTACTTCCCAGGTATGTTCCTAGAGACTGGCAGGAAACAAAACCTCTCAAAATGGGCCCTTTCTGCAGCACTCTGTGAACAAATGGCTCCCACAGCTGCAGATGTGGCCAGTGATGCAGAACCATGGAATAGTTTGGGTGGGAAGGGGCTTTAGAGCTCATCCAGTCCCACCCCTCCATGGGCAGGACACCTTCCCCTACCCCAGGCTGCTCCAAGCTCCGTTCAACCTGGTCTTGAACGCTCCCAAGGACAGGGCAGAGGGTGGAACTGGATGAGACTGAAGACTGCTGCCATTCCAAAGCTTTGATTCCACGATTCCATGACTGATCCTTTCAGGCTCCCAAATGACTTCTGCCAAACTGCACAGCTCAGCCAAGGGAGTGGAACTGTGGCTGATACAGCTGCTGTCACTGAAGTCCCCAGTGGAGACCACACCTTCCAGCAGGGCAGGACCACCCACCCAACCCAGCTGGGATTCAGGAATGCAGAAGGAAGTCAGGCACCAGCAGAGGAGCTGATGTGAGGGCGTGAGGGCTGATAGTGACAGGGAATGCTCTAAAATGCCCCTACAGAGGTTTTACCCTTCCAAATGGCACTGGGTGAGGTGCCTGGAACATTGTGCTCATTCCCAGGGGTGCAGGGAGCCTAAAGACTGCCAGGAGTCAGGAAGAGAGCACAGGAAAAACACCCAAGGGATGTGGGAAGGTCCCAGCCCGAGAAATGAGGGGAACACTGAACTGGGAGCACAATCAAGCACTGACACAGTGCCACCCAACGTCCCAGACTGCAGAGATTGCTTTAGCAAGGCACCCACGCCTGGATCAGCCTCAACAGGTGATCCCACAGCCAAAACTAACAACAAGGTACCACCCAGGAACCCAGAGAATCCCTGAGAATTCCAAGCACATCCCCTGGGCCCTGCTCTGTCTCACAGCACAGCTGTCCCAGGATGATCTGGTGCAAACATCACAGCGGCTGTTCTCCAAATCCCCTGGGTCAGAAGGAAGAACACAGTGGACTTCCACAGGTCCTCCCGGGGAAATTCATCAGCTGCTCCAGGCTGGGAAAATGGAGCCCAGAAACACCAGAGCTGGTTTTTACATCTGAAAGGCAGCCACACACCTGCCTTTGGGTGGTTCCCATTGCTCCTGGCATCACGGAATCACTGAGCTTGGAAAACACCTTCGATACCACCAGCTCCACCCTGCGACCTGTCCCCAGCCCAGAGCCCTGAGTGTCACACCCAGGCCTTCCTCAGACACCTCCAGGGATGGAGGCTCCAAACGTCCCTGGGCAGCCCCTGCCAAGGCCTGAGCACCCTTTCCTCAAAGGAATTCCTCCTGAAGTGCAACCTGACCCTCTCCTGCACAGCTTGAGCCGTTTCCTCTTGTCCTACCACCCCGCAAGGGTGTGCCTATCCACAGAGATCCCCCACACCTGGGGATCCCTGTGCAGGTGTGTCCAAGGGATCCCCCACACCTGGGGATCCCTGTGCAGGTGTGTCCACAGAGATCCCCCACACCTGGGGATCCCTGTGCAGGTGTGTCTAAGGGATCCCCCACACCTGGGGATCCCTGTGCAGGTGTGTCTAAGGGATCCCCCACACCTGGGGATCCCTGTGCAGGTGTGTCCACAGAGATCCCCCACACCTGGGGATCCCTGTGCAGGTGTGTCCACAGAGATCCCCCACACCTGGGGATCCCTGTGCAGGTGTGTCCACAGAGATCCCCCACACCTGGGGATCCCTGTGCAGGTGTGTCCACAGACATTCCCCACACCTGGGGATCCCTGTGCAGGTGTGTCCAGAGATCCCCCACACCTGGGGATCCCTGTGCAGGTGTGTCCAAGGGATCCCCCACACCTGGGGATCCCTGTGCAGGTGTGTCCACAGAGATCCCCCACACCTGGGGATCCCTGTGCAGGTGTGTCCACAGAGATCCCCCACACCTGGGGATCCCTGTGCAGGTGTGTCCACAGGACAAACGGGAGTTCTTAGGCCAGCTGTTCACTTCCCATCCCCTCTGGAATCACAGGTACCCTCACAAAGCAAGACCTGCCCCCTCCTTTCCCAGCATTAACCTGGGAAACTTTCGGATGGATTAAGGAAAGATGAGGCAGGTAACGAAGCCAGAGTTATTTTTATTTACTCCCAAATGGGAGGACCAACACCTGTAAATTCACAAAAGGAATTCCAGGGTACTCGATTCCTTCTGGGATCAGCAGCAGCTCTTTAGAGCAAGGCTGAGCTGCTCTGGAATCAGAGCTATTCCCACACTTTCCACGAAAACAACGATGGGGAAACAAGAAACAAACGCAACAATAAATTCCTGCTGTGCCAGTGTGACTGCAGCTCCAGCCCAGAATTCCATGAGATGTGGGGATCCACGAGAGGAGCCCACGAGTCCCCGGGCTATTCCCGATTTCCATTTCACACAATTCCCAGCGAGCCAAGAACGCCCCATTCCCTGCTCTGCTCACGCTCCAGCCCCAGGAAAACCACCAGCCCGGAGATTCCCTGTTCGCTCACAGCCGCAGCCAGGAAAGCTCTAAAAATGTCCCAGAGCCCACAAAGGACTCCCACAAAACGCAATGCAGGCGCGTTTAGGAACAGGAGCCCAGGAAAGAGCTTCTAAACCAATGGATTTGGAAGCGCCGGCCCAAGAACAGCGGCCTGTGCGGTCCCTGGCAGCGGGACGGGCGGGAGCTGAGACCCGGCGGGCTCGGAGCTCAGGACCGAGCGGGGGGAGACCGATTCCTTCCCCAGAGGGAGGAGGCCGGGACGGGAGCCCAGGAACAGAGGAGAACCGGCGGGAAGCGGCGCCGTCCCCTCAGAGCCGCCACCCCACCCCGCGGGCCCGGGCGGACCCCCTTGGCGGCAACCGCTGTCTCCCGCCCCGCGAGGAGCCGGCCCGGCCTGGTCCCGCCGCCCATCGCCCCCTCACCAGCGCCATCGTCGTTGTCGCCGCCATCTTGTCCTTCCCGTCTACAGCACGCGGCTCTCGCGAGAGCTCCGCGGCGCGCGCGCGGGAAACAGGGGGCGGGAGGCCCCCAAGGGAAAAAGTATCGCGAGAGCTCGGGGGGTGTCATGTGACCCGAGCGCTTGCCAAGATGGCGCCGGCCGGGTGCTGTCACTGCCGGGGGGGTGAGGTGTGGTTTGGCGTGAGCCCGGGGACGGGGGGGAGCGGGGCTCCGGCTCGGCTGCTGCGACCCTCAGCGCCCCGGGCTTGGTGCTGGGCCGGCAATGCCCGGCGCCTCGGGAAGGTCCAAAGTGCCGGTACCACGGGCACGTCTCTAGCTAAGGAAACGAGCTCAAACCGGCTAAAATGCATGAAACCCCGGTAAGCCCAGCTAAAACGGGATAAAACGTGCTAAATGTGATTAGTACCGGGTGATCCTTGGCCACAGGCGGGGGGAAGAGCCGCGGAAAGCCCGCGATACCGGCGGTGGGCAGCGGGAGGTGCTGGAAATGTCACGGGAGGGACCGGGCCCGTCTGCTGGGAACCGCAGGGAAATGTCCCTGTCCCCTTTCCGCTGTCCCTGTGTCCATTCCGCTGTCCCTGTCCCCTTTCCGCTGTCCCTGTGTCCATTCCGCTGTCCCTGTCCCCTTTCCGCTGTCCCTGTCCCCTTTCCGCTGTCCCTGTGTCCATTCCCCTGTCCCTGTCCCCACTCCGCTGTCCCTGTGTCCATTCCCCTGTCCCTGTCCCTTCTCTCGCTGCCGTTCGAGGGGCCCTGGTCCCTGGTGTCCAAATTTCAGCGCGGAGCGAAGGCCACACCCCGGCAGTGGGAATGGAGCCGGGCTGGGAGAGCTGGGAACGTTCATCGGAAATGGAAACATCCCTGGGGCAGCACAGATCCCCCCAGGGACTAAACGGGCTCCAGGAGAGCTGGGAACGTTCATCGGAAATGGAAACATCCCTGGGGCAGCACAGATCCCCCCAGGGCCTAAACGGGCTCCAGGAGAGCTGGGAACGTTCATCGGAAATGGAAACATCCCTGGGGCACCACAGATCCCCCCAGGGCCTAAACGGGCTCCAGGAGAGCTGGGAGGGACAGAACACGGGGGAATGGCTGCCAGAGGACAGGGATAAATGGGGTATTGGGAGGAAACCCTTCCCTGGGAGGGTGGGGAGGGTGCCCAGAGCAGCTGGGGCTGCCCCTGGATCCCGGGAAATGATCCAGACAGGGTTTGGAGCAGCCTGGTCCCGTGAAGGGCGTCCCTGCCCTGGCACTGGGAGATGTTGAAGGTCCCTTCCCACCCAGCCGTGCTGGGGTTCTGCATCCCTGTGCCGGGGGATGGAAGTGCAGCTCTGGAATGGCCCCAGATGTCCCCAATTGTCCCTCCCCAGGTGTGGGCTCTGCCCCAGGGAGCAGCAGCCTCACAGGACACGGCTGCTGTCACAGCCAGCACGGCTGGGGCAGAACAGACACCAGGATCTTCAATTCCCACCATGGAATATTCACAGGAGTCAGGAAAACCTCCAAGGAGTTCACAGAGCCCCCAGGCTTTATAAAGGATTTTGGGAGTTTGGGCCCCTGGTGTTCACCAAGGGCAGGGAATTCCAGGGTCAGAGCAGCTGTGTGAGATCCTGTTAAATCCATGGATTTGTGGGAGGGCTGCACTGAGGGAGTGCCAGGGAGGGGCTGGGGTGTGCTGGAATGTCCGGGACAGGTGTGCTCCGGAGGGATTGGGAATCTGCAGCTCTGAGGTGTCCCCTGAATCCCTCCTTACACCGGAGCAAGGAATCACGAGCAGTTTGTGCAGAGCCCTCCAGTGGGACCGCCTGCTTTATTGATGTGTCAGCTTGGAACATTGGCACTGCTGGGGATGCAGCAGCTCTGCTGGGGATGCAGCAGCACTGCTGGGGATGCAGCAGCACTGCTGGGGATGCAGCAGCACAGCTGGGGATGCAGCAGCTCTGCTGGGGATGCAGCAGCACTGCTGGGGATGCAGCAGCACTGCTGGGGATGCAGCAGCACTGCTGGGGATGCAGCAGCACTGCTGGGGATGCAGCACAGCTGGGAACGCAGCCTGAGCGAGCCAGGAATGCAGCCTGGGCCAGGAATGCAGCCTGGGCCAGGAATGCAGCCCCAGCTGGCTGAGTGTGGATAAAATCCCGCTGGGATGCAGCTGGAGCGACGCCACGAGGCACGAGCAGTGCAGGGCGGGTGGTGGCACACAGAGCTCCAGCAGGGACCGGAACATCAGCACGAAGCAGGAGGCCAGAGGCAGCTTCCCACGGCACAGCGGGAGCAGCAGCACAGCACCGGCACGGAGCACCAGCGTGGTGCAGATCACCAGGACAGCACAGAGCTGGATTTCCCCAGTGCAGCCTGAGCAGCAGCAGCAGCAGCAGCACAGCAGGAGCAGGAGCAGCAGCAGCACAGCAGGAGCAGCAGCACAGCAGGAGCAGCAGCAGCAGCACAGCAGGAGCAGCAGCAGCACAGCAGCAGCAGCAGCAGCACAGCAGGAGCAGCAGCAGCACAGCAGGAGCAGCAGCAGCACAGCAGGAGCAGCAGCAGCACAGCAGCAGCAGCAGCAGCAGCAGCACAGCAGCAGCAGCAGCAGCACAGCAGCAGCAGCGCAGCAGCAGCAGCAGCACAGAGCAGGATGACAGAGCCAGTTTTCCCCGGCACACCAGAAGCAGCAGGAGCAGCACCGGCACAGAACACCGGCACTGAGCAGCACACAGCAGGATGCCAGAGGCAGATTTCCCTGGCACAGCAGGAGCAGCACCAGCACAGAACACCAGCAGGATGCCAGAGGCAGATCTGCCTGCCCAGCAGGAGCAGCACTGGCATGGAGCAGTGGCATGGAACAGCAGCGTGGTGCAGATCACCAGGACAGCACCAGAACCGGATTCCCCCAGCAGAGTCTGAGCAGGAGGAGCAGGAGCAGCACCAGCACAGAGCAGGATGCCACAGGGGGTTTCCCTGGCACAGCAGGAGCAGCACAGCACAGAGCAGGATGCCAGAGCCGATTCCTCTGGCACAGCGGGAGCAGCACCAGCACAGAGAACAGGCACGGAACACCGGCATGGTGCACATCACCAGCACAGATCCAGAGCTGAATTCCCCCAGGACAGCGGGAGCAGCACCAGCACAGCACAGAGCAGGATGCCAAAGGCAGTTTTCCCTGCCATGGTAGGAGCAGCAGGAGGAGAACTGGCACAAACCCTGGCAGCACAGAGCAGGCTGCCAGAGCCAGTTTCCTATGGCACAGCAGGAGCAGCACCGGCACAGCACAGAGCAGGATGCCAGAGCCAGTTTTCCCTAGCACAGTGGAGCAGCAGGAGCAGCACTGGCACAGCACAGAGCAGGATATCAGAGCCAGTTTTCCCTGGCACAGCACAGAGCAGGATATCAGAGCCAGTTTTCCCTGGCACAGCACAGAGCAGGATATCAGAGCCAGTTTTCCCTGGCACAGCACAGAGCAGGATATCAGAGCCAGTTTTCCCTGGCACAGCACAGAGCAGGATATCAGAGCCAGTTTTCCCTGGCACAGCACAGAGCAGGATATCAGAGCCAGTTTTCCCTGGCACAGCACAGAGCAGGATATCAGAGCCAGTTTTCCCTGGCACAGTGAGAGCAGCCCCGCACGGCTCTTGGACAGAGACAATTCCTGTTTGCACTTTTCTCCACCTCAACGAAGTGTCCCTGGCAAAGGGCAGCACTGGGCTGGTGGTGGTGGCAATTCTCCCATCTCCAGGCTGGGGACTGACACTCCAGTCAGCACAGGGAGAATGGGAGGAAGAGGCACCAGAGCTTTCTCTTGAAGATGCTGAGAGATTTTGGAAGGCTGTAGGAGGAACTGGGAAATGAGAAGGATTCTGTGGAGCATCAATGAGATTCCTGCTGATCCATGTGTGGATCCAGGTGGTGGGTCATGATTTCTGGAATTTCTTCTCAAGACATATCATGTCCAGCTCACACAGTCCCAGCTCATCGTGAGGATTCTGAGCACAGGCAGCACAGTGGAGACCTTAAACCTGGAGAAATTCAGGATGGAGCGTGGAATGTGGCAGATGGGAAGCTACACCGGGGCTCTCCAAGCCTGCTCCTCCCCTCCCCTCCCCTCAGCAAGGACCATTCCAGATGGCAAAGAGGAAAAAATAGCTTTGGGACCCGCAGCGAGAAAAGCCGATCGTTCCCAGAGGGAAACGGATCCTGTTGGGGTTCCTGCAGCAGCTCCACAAACCCCACTGGGAAGGGGCTGCTGGGGGTTGCTGCCCACCCCCCCACACCTCCCACTGCGAGCAGGGACCAGAACTCGAGTCCCAACGTCCCGGGATGTAATTCCTGGTGTTTGCCGAGTCCTCCATCAGCTCTTGCCTTCCCAGAGCACGGATTGGGCAGATCCCCGTGGGCCCAAGGCCCGGCCAGCTGAGTCCTGCTGCAGTTTGGTGGGTCAGGAGCCCTTTGGGATCCTCCAGTCCGGCACCTTGATCCCCTGGGAACGGGGGCTGCGGTGGGTCCCCAGCTCACAGGGCTTGGGAGCGGTGCTTGTGGAAGGCGCTCTCCAGGAACGTGGCCAGCTTTTCACAGTCGTCCTGAAATCCAGACATGCCAACAGCTCCCTTTGCTGGGCTGGCCCAGACACCTCCAGCCTCCCTCAGTCCCAATCCCGAGCCCTTCCTGGGCTGGCCTGCCCCAGTCCTGCTGTAGCTTTGGGCTCCCCTGGTACAGGACTTGGAGGGGCTGGAGCGTGTCCAGGGCAGGGAACGGAGCTGGGAAGGGGCTGGAGAATTGCTGAGGGAGCTGGGAAGGGGCTGGAGAATCCCTGAGGGAGCTGGGAAGGGGCTGAGCCTGGAGCAAAGGAGGCTCAGGGGGAATTTCTGGCTCTGCACAAGTCCCTGGCAGGAGGGGACAGCCGGGGGGGTCGGGCTCTGCTGCCAGGGAACAGGGACAGGAGGAGAGGGAACGGCCTCAGGCTGGGCCAGGGCAGGTTTAGGAGGGATATTTGGAAAATTCCTCCTGGAGAGGGCTGCCCAGCCCTGGCCCAGCTGCCCTGGCAGTGGTGGAAGTGTTCCCATCCCTGGAAGAGTTCAGTAAACGTGTGGATGTGGCACCTGGGGATGTCATCAGGGTCACCTCCCATGTTTGGTCACAGGCTGGACTCAATAAGGTCTTTTCCAAAATTAATTATTCTGTGATTCCTTAAGTAAGGAACCAGCCTCCTTCCCTGGGTGCTCCCCTGGTTCTCCCACTCAGAATTATTTAAGGTACAGCTAATTAAAGTGTGCCACGAGGGGCAGCTCCCCTCGGAACAGCTCCTGCAGCAGAGTCCGGAGGGAACAGAGATCCACGCCCTGCCTGTGAGGAGCTCCAGGGGCTCCAGATTCGGCCACAGCAGGGACTCACCTCGTGGATGAATCCGTAATGCACCAGCTCCGTGGCCAAATCCTTGGAGTTATCAGCTGCAGAGACAAGGAGCAGGAGAACATGAACATGGACACAGCTCAGGGAGCTCCTGTACCTGGGAGAGTTGGGAAAACGGGGCAGGGAGGTGGAACAAGGTTCCCAAAGCTCCCAGAACACAGCTCTGGACAATGTGCACTTGGAAAGGCTTTGTTTGGTGTTGTAATGCAGTTAGGAAAAATGGTATGAGCCAAAGAATGCACCCCCAAAAATGCAGACTTGTAAGTTCTTTCCCTTATCTTCTTCTCCCAGTTCCCCTTACTGGTTGTGTAAATCCCCCCACCCCTTTCCCCTGTCCTCAGAAAGGGGTGCTCATCAATACCTCTTCCTCTTTCCCTCCTGCAACTTCACCCCGAAGGATTCCAAGAAATAAAACTGCGACTGCCATCTCAGCAAAGGGGAAGAGCCTCGTTTTTAGGGTCTCCTTTGGAAGCTGTTCTCCCTCCCCTGCCTCCCTGGCTGCTGCGGGGTGGGCAGGGGCAACAGAGGGGCAGGGGACAAAGTAACAACAGCAGCTTGGCTCAGCAGGGAACGCCCCAGGACAGTGCCTGTGGCAGAGCCCGCGAGGGGCTGGGGAAGGAGCAGCTCCCAGGGACCATTCCCAGCTTTCTGAGGGAACCCTGGCTGTGAGGGAGCCCTGGGGCTCTGGCTGCCCAGGGGCTCCTGATATTCGGGACCTTTCCCAGGCCCCTCCGACAAGGATCCACCTTTCCTTTGGAAAAGTGCTGGGAATGAGGCTGGAGCTCCACTGGGACCACAGGAACTGCCCACTGTGGGTCCTGCTGGGAATGCAGCTCTGGAATGACCGCTGGATCACTGCCTGCCAACTGCACCCTATGGGCAGCGTGGTGGAAACCAGCACAGGGCCCAGCTGGGCGAGGGCTGGGACAAAAAGGGGAAAGGAGAAAGAATGGGAAAAGGAAAAAATAAGGAGAAAGGAAAGGAAAAAATAAGGAGAAAGGAAAGGAAAAAATAAGGAGAAAGGAAAGGAAAGGAAAAAATAAGGAGGGAGGGAAGGGAAGGGAAGGGAAGGGAAGGGAAGGGAAGGGAAGGGAAGGGAAGGGAAGGGAAGGGAAGGGAAGGGAAGGGAAGGGAAGGGAAGGGAAGGGAAGGGAAGGGAAGGGAAGGGAAGGGAAGGGAAGGGAAGGGAAGGGAAGGGAAGGGAAGGGAAGGGAAGGGAAGGGAAGGGAAGGGAAGGGAAGGGAAGGGAAGGGAAGGGAAGGGAAGGGAAGGGAAGGGAAGGGAAGGGAAGGGAAGGGAAGGGGGAGAGAGAGAGAAGGAGAGAAAGGTAGGGAAGCTGGCACATTCTGTGTCCAACAGAGCCTCATCCCGACAGGGCCATGGGATTCCCCAGCATCCACAGCCAGCATTCCCTGTGGGAACATACTGGGCAGCAGGTCATAGCTGAGCTGGCGGTGCAGTTTGTCCTCCAGGATGAGCAGGAGCGTGAGCTGTGGAGAAAGGAGAGAGTCTGCTCATCCCAACCCCTCCAAAGGCACCAGCAGGTGCTGGCCAGGGATGGGGGAGCTCTGGGGCAGTGCAGGGATAGGGGAGCTCTGGGGCAGTGCAGGAATGGGGGAGCTCTGGGGCAGTGCAGGGATGGGGGAGCTCTGGGGCAGTGCAGGAATGGGGGAGCTCTGGGGCAGTGCAGGAATGGGGGAGCTCTGGGGCACTGCTGGGATAGGGGAGCTCTGGGGCAGTGCTGGGATAGGGGAGCTCTGGGGCAGTGCTGGGATAGGGGAGCTCTGGGGCAGTGCAGGGATAGGGGAGCTCTGGGGCAGTGCAGGAATGGGGGAGCTCTGGGGCAGTGCAGGGATGGGGGAGCTCTGGGGCAGTGCAGGGATGGGGGAGCTCTGGGGCAGTGCTGGGATAGGGGAGCTCTGGGGCAGTGCTGGGATAGGGGAGCTCTGGGGCAGTGCTGGGATAGGGGAGCTCTGGGGCAGTGCAGGGATAGGGGAGCTCTGGGGCACTGCTGGGATGGGGGAGCTCTGGGGCAGTGCAGGGATAGGGGAGCTCTGGGGCAGTGCTGGGATAGGGGAGCTCTGGGGCACTGCTGGGATAGGGGAGCTCTGGGGCAGTGCTGGGATGGGGGAGCTCTGGGGCAGTGCTGGGATGGGGGAGCTCTGGGGCAGTGCTGGGCAGGAATGGGGGAGCTCTGGGGCAGTGCTGGGCAGGAATGGGGGAGCTCTGGGGCACTGCTGGTGCCCCGGAGCAAGTCCAGGTCCCTGTAAGTTCTGGGCCAGAAAAAACAGGAGTCCAGAAGTGTCTGGAAACACCAGAGACATCCAGACACTCCAGGTGTGTGTCCCACAGGCCAGGGGAATTTGTGACCTTTTGGGAATTCTCTCACTGTACAGGACAGGAGTGAGTTCTTTGGGTACCATGGAAACTGGCTGAGGCCTTTCCCAGTCTGACTCCCAGGTACCATTTCCTGCTGTGATACCCCAGGCAGATTTCCCTCGGCCATTTTCCTGTCAGATTTCCTGGTGTGATTTCCCAATCCCGTTCCCAGTGGATGTGCAGGGAGCAGGTCTCTCCCAGTGCCGGGAGCGGGTCGGGATGCAGGTACTCACGTGCCACTGGCTCTTGTCCTCGTTCAGCTCCATGTTGCACTGCATCTGCACCACCTGGAAAAGCCCAACTCGGGATCAGCCTGGACACGGCCCCTCTGGCCCTGGGGTCTGCAATTCCTCCTGACAGCCCGTGATTCCTCTCCCAGCTCTCACCTGGGCCAACAGGAGAGGTGTCCCTGCAGCAGGGATGGAGACTGCAGGAGCTGTCCCCACCTGGAGCTGGCCTTACCTTCCTGGTCTCCACATCAAAGGGCTCTGGCGTGGGAGTCTTGGCTTTCTGAGGATCCTCCTGGGGCTGGGAGAGGGCGCGGGGGAGGGCGTGGGGTCTGGAGACAGCGAAGTTCATCAGGGGGTAAATCCCATTCCTGGCACGGACATGAAGGGAGGACAAAGAGCTGATTCCAGCCCCTGGGCCCCGCAGAGCTGGCTCTGCAAGGAGCAGGGATGGGCTCCGAGCACAGCTGGGGACAGCTCCGAGCACAGCTGGGGACAGCTCCGAGCACAGCTGGGGACAGCTCTGAGCACAGCTGGGGACAGCTCCGAGCACAGCTGGGGACAGCTCTGAGCACAGCTGGGGACAGCTCTGACACTCCACGTGCTCCCAGGGAGCCCAGGCAGAGCTGGGAGCTCCAACACACCTGACATCCTCCAGGAACTTGTCGAGCTCAAGGAAGGAAACCTCCGAGTACCTGGGCAGGGAACAGGATGGGAGGGTTCAGGGAGTGAAGGGCTCCTTCCCACGGCACCGGGATCTCCAGGCTGGATCCTGTGGAATCTCCCCCATCCTCACCTCCACTGCGCCCCGGGCCGACCCTCCCTGCGGATCTCGGCCATCACCATGTTCAGGTCCAGCTCCTTGATTTTCTCCTCCACCACGTTCTCTGGCATCAGATCTGGGGCAGAGGCACAGGGGGTGTGTGGGTCCTGCAGCCCCTGCTCCAGGGAGGGGCTGGGAGTCCCTGCCTCCCTCCCCAGGCTCTGCACATGGAATCACGGAATGTTTTGTGTGGGAGGGACCTTAAATCCCATCAGTCCCACCCCCTGCCAGGGGCAGGGACACCTTCCCCCATCCCAGGTTGCTCCAAACCCCATCCAATGTGGCCTGGAACACTGCCAGGGATGGGGCAGCCACAGCTTCTCTGGGCACCCTGTGCCAGGGCCTCAGCACCCTCACAGCCAGGAATTCCTTCCCAAAATCCCTCTAACCCTGTCCTCTGGCAGGGGGAAACCATTCCCCCTTGCCTTGTCACTGCATCCCTAGTGCAAAGACTTCTGCAGCTCCTCTGGAGCCCCTTCAGGCACTGCAAGGGGCTCTAAGGTCAGCTTGGACCCTTCTCTGCTCCAGGCTGAACATTCCCAGCTCTCCCAGCCTGGCTCCTTGGGAGAAGACGAGTTTGGGGGTCCGGGTGGTCCCAGGCACTCACACTGGTGGTTGATGAAGCAATGGGCTGCCAGCAGCTTCAGGGAATGCACCTCGAAGAGCACCCGGTGGAAGAGGAGGTTGTTGGCGGTCGGGCGCTTGTCCGGGTTCAGGGTCAGGCAGGACAGGATGAACTCCTGGGATCAGAGCAGGGGCACGAGCTGGAGCAGAGCAGCACATTCCCCTGCTGCTCTCACAGGAGCATTTCACACAGCCACAGAATCATGGAATCACTGGGGCTGGAAAAGAGCTCCCAGAGCAGCGAGTCCACCCTGTGCCCGATCCCCACCTTGTCACCAGCCCGAAGCACTCAGTGTCCGAGTCACTCCTTGGGCAGCTCCAGGGATGGCCACTCCAAACCTCCCTGGGCACTTCCAATCCCTGACTGCCCTTTCCACGAACAAATTCCTGCTGATGTCCAGCCTGAGTCTCCCTGGCCCAGCCTGAGGCCGTTCCCTCTCCTCCTGTCCCTGTTCCCTCCTGGCAGGGACTTGTGCAGAGCCACGAGGGCCCCCTGAGCCTCCTTTGCTCCAGGCTGAGCCCCTTTCCCAGCTCCCCCAGCTGCTCCAGACCTTTCCCCAGCTGCATTTCCTTCCCTGGACACATTCCAGCACCTCACATGTCCTTACCTGGGGACCTCAAAGCTGCCCAGGGCTGGAGGTGTCGCAGCAGTGCCAGCACAGGGCTCACTGCCCTGGCCTGGGCTCACACTGTTTTTAATACAATTTCCCAGGACACAGATCCAAAGGGCTCTTTCTGCAGCAGGAGCCCCAGGACAGGGAGCTGCAGCAGAATTCCGGTGGGCAGAGAGGGAAGGGGGTCCCCACTGGCCCCATCCCAGGTGCGAGCCCAGCAAAGGCTGCAGGAGAAGGGGCAGAACCGGGATCAGCCCCGAGAGCAGGAATGTGGTGCTGGGAGTGGGGAAGGGGCAGGATGAGCAGCAGAATCCAAGGGATCCGCCTGTTCCTGCTCCCTGAGAGCACAGGAGCCAAATCTGCCACTGCTCCTCCAGCCCCTGCCCTGCTGCTGACAGGGGATGGGCCAGGATATCTGGGATCTATCCAAAAATGATCCCAGGGGTGCCAGGTGGGCTCCCCCAGACTGGGACCCTCAGAACCACCTGCCCCAGAGACCCTCGGGCGCGACTCCAACCGCTCCTGGGTGCTCCAGAGGAGACTCCCTGGCTCTCCTGAAACGTGGGAGCTGTGGGATCTGAGGGCAGGATTTACTGTGGGATGCCTCGAGAAACTCTGGGATCAAACAAGAGAATCTGGGGAATGTACAAACTCATCATGGGATGTTTTGGAGACTGCCACAGGAAGAGGAAGAGGAAGGGGGGTTGAGTGGCTCAGGGTGGATGGAGGGGGATCAAAGGTTCCAGCTGTTCCTCTGGCTGAGCCCAAATCCCAACTGCTCTCCAGACTGTCCTGTCTCCTTATTAAACCTCGTTCCCAAGTATTTATGGGGAAGCTTGTTCTCTGTTCCCTGGATCCACGTGGGCCCCAGGCAACGTGGAGCTGGAGCAGCTGAGGAGTGAGATGGAGCTTGGGAAGGGGGCACAGGTACCCAGGACACCACAGGTGTGAGGGACATCGGGGACACCCATGGGACAGGGCCAGACCCCTTCTGCACCTCCTGGGAACTGGCAGGATGGGATTTACACCCAGGAGGGATGAGGGATGGGATTTCCACCCAGGAGGGATGAGGGATGGGATTTACACCCAGGAGGGATGAGGGATGGGATTTCCACCCAGGAGGGATGAGGGATGGGATTTCCACCCAGGAGGGATGAGGGATGGGATTTACACCCAGGAGGGATGCAGGACAGGGATTTACACCCAGGAGGGATGAGGGATGGGATTTACACCCAGGAGGGATGCAGGATGGGATTTACACCCAGGAGGGATGAGGGATGGGATTTACACCCAGGAGGGATGAGGGATGGGATTTACACCCAGGAGGGATGAGGGATGGGATTTACACCCAGGAGGGATGAGGGATGGGATTTACACCCAGGAGGGATGAGGGATGGGATTTACACCCAGGAGGGATGCAGGATGGGATTTACACCCAGCAGGCTCCTCCAGCTGCACTCACCCTCATGTTGGGATCATCCAGGGAATGCCGGGCCCGGGCGATGGCCTCCTCCGAGACCCGTGTGTCCCCGTTGGTCTGGATCTCCAGCACGGCCATCTGGGAGGGGAAGCACGGCCAGTCCATGGGGGCTTCACTGGGGACACCCCCAGGCAGGGGACTCCTCAGGACAGGGGACTCCTCAGGACAGGGACACCTCAGGACAGGGACACCTCAGGACAGGGACACCCCAGGACAGGGGACAGCTCAGGACAGGGGACACCTCAGGACAGGGGACACCTCAGGACAGGGACACCTCAGGACAGGGACACCTCAGGACAGGGGACACCTCAGGACAGGGGACAGCTCAGGACAGGGACACCTCAGGAGAGGGGACACCTCAGGACAGGGGCACCCCCGGACAGGGACACCCTAGGACAGGGACACCCTAGGACAGGGATACCTCAGGACAGGGACACCCCCAGACAGGGGACACCTCAGGACAGAGGACACCTCTGGACAGGGGACACTTCAGGACAGGGGACACCTCAGGACAGAGGACACCTCAGGACAGGGGACACTTCAGGACAGGGACACCCCCGGACAGGGACACCCCCAGACAGGGGACACCTCAGGACAGGGGACACCCCCGGACAGGGACACCCCCGGACAGGGGACAGGGGACAGGGGACAGGGGACACCCCCGGCCAGGGGACAGGGGACAGGGGACAGGGGACAGGGGACACCCCCGGACAGGGGACAGGGGACAGGGGACAGGGGACACCCCCGGACAGGGGACACCCCCGGACAGGGGACAGGGGACAAGGGACACCCCCGGACAGGGGACAGGGGACAGGGGACACCTCTGGATGGGGACACCCCCGGACAGGGGACACCTCTGGACGGGGACACCTCTGGACGGGGGACACCCCTGGACAGGGGACACCCCCGGCCAGGGGACAGGGGACAGGGGACAGGGGACAGGGGACACCCCCGGCCAGGGGACAGGGGACAGGGGACAGGGGACAGGGGACACCCCCGGACAGGGGACAGGGGACAGGGTCCCACGGTTCCCAGGGCCCCGCCCCGCTCCGCACCTCCAGCGCGCACATCCCAAAGGAGAAGATGTCCACGGCCGTCCCGTCCGCCTTCTCTGGAACAGGGACCGGGACACGTCAGGGCAGAGCCCCCCCTGGAGACCCCCACCCCGCACAGGACCCCCGTGTCCCCCCAGCCCCACTCACGGCCGTATTCCGGAGGGAAGAAGTGAAGGTTCCGCAGCTCCTCCCGCTCGATCCTGATGGGGCTGCGGAGATCGTCCGGGAGCGCTGGGGGGACATGGGAGAGGGTCTGGGGGGGCTGAGGGGTGGGGGTGTGAGTGTGCCCACCCGGGGGGGATGGGGAGTGTGAGTGTGCCCCCCCGGGGGGGATGGGGGGTGTGAGTGTGCCCCCCCGGGGGGGATGGGGGGTGTGAGTGTGCCCACCCGGGGGGGATGGGGGGTGTGAGTGTGCCCCCCCGGGGGTGTGGGGGGATGGGGAGTGTGAGTGTGCCCACGGGGGGGGGATGGGGGGTGTGAGTGTGCCCCCCCGGGGGGGATGGGGGGTGTGAGTGTGCCCCCCCGGGGGGTGTGAGGGGATCAGGGGTGTGAGTGTGCCCCCCCGGGGGGGATGGGGGTGTGAGTGTGCCCACCCGGGGGGGATCGGGGGTGTGAGTGTGCCCCCCCGGGGGGTGTGAGGGGATGGGGGGTGTGAGTGTGCCCCCCCGGGGGTGTGAGGGGATGGGGAGTGTGAGTGTGCCCCCCCGGGGGGTGTGAGGGGATCAGGGGTGTGAGTGTGCCCACCCGGGGGGGATCAGGGGATCGGGGGTGTGAGTGTGCCCACCCGGGGGGGATGAGGGATGGGGGAGGATCCTCATGTGTGTGCCCCTGCCCACCCCCAGCCTCCTCCCATCCCAGGAGACCCCTCTGCTCCCCCCCGGGAGCAGCAATTCCTGAAGGGATGAAGGTGCTGCCTCCCCACAGAGCCCAGGATGCTCCCCTGGGGGCGGTGCCCCTCTGGGGGGGCTGAGGGGCGGCAGGGGGGGTCCCCAGGGCAGGGGTCACTCACCGTTGGCAAACACCCGGTGCCAAACTGCCAGGCAGCGCCGGACGGAGCCGCGCGTTGGGAAGGGAGGAGAGGGCAAGAAGAACGAGTGACACCAAGGTTGGCACCCCAAAAAGGGACCCCACGCTTCTCGGGGGTCCTGCCTGCCTAGGACCCGCCACACGCCCCACAGGACCCCTGCCCCCTTCCTCCTGCCAACCCCCTTGGACCCCCCAAACCCCCTTGGACCCCCTGTGACCTCCTCAGAGCCCTCAGACCCCTCTGGATCCCTCAGACCCCCTTGAACCCCTCTGGCCCCCTCAGACCCCTCTGGATCCCTCAGACCCCCTTGAACCCCTCTGGCCCCCTCAGACCCCCCCAGACCCCCCCGGACCCCTGGGGTGGGGCCGGCGCTGCCCCACCGGAGCCGATCTTGATGAGCCCGTTGTGCTGGATGAAGATGGTGTCGCTGGTGAGGTTGCCGTGGATGATGGGGGGCTCACAGGAGTGCAGGAAGCTGGGGGGGCACAGGGGTGTCCCGAGCACAGCCCGCACCCCTGGGGCCCCGCGGGGCAGGGCAGGGAGCCGGGGGAGCCTCACCTGAGAGCCGAGAGGATTTGGGTGCACCAGCGCTTCCAGGCCTAGGGCAGGGACAGAGCAGGGACAGAACTGCAGCAGCCAGGACACGCTGGCACCCATGGCCAGGCCAGGGCTCCCCATCCCGGCCATCCCTAGGACAAGGGACATCCCCTGTGCCCTGCCAAAGCTCAGGGTCCTTTAATGACATCCCCAGCACTGGGGACATCCCCTGTGCCCTGCCGAGGCTCAGGGTCCTTCCCTGCCATCCCCAGCACCACGAACATCCTGCAGGAATGTCCTCCAGGAACATCCCCTGCCTGGGGCTCTGGGGTGTGTCCCACACTGTCCCACAGTCCTGTCCCTGTCCCCTGTTCCAATGACTGCAGCAAATGGCTCAGGGCTGTGGGAGAGCTGGGAGGGACACTGGAGGAGGGATGGAGTGGCTGCCAGAGGACAGGGATGGACGGGATATTGGGAAGAAACCCGTCCCTGGGAGGGTGGGGAAGTCCTGGCACAGGTTGCCCAGAGCAGCTGTGGCTGCCCCACCCCTGGCAGTGCCCAAGGCCGGGTTGGACAGGGCTTGGAGCAGCCTGGGATAGTGGAAGGTGGCCCTGTCCATGGCAGGGGTGGCTCTGGATCATCCCACAGCTCCCTCGCAGCCCTGGGCAGTGGCTTTGCAGGTGATGCTGGTCCCTTGTCCCCAGGTGCCAGCCCTGGGCAGGGGCAGCACACCAAGAGTGGTGACACCTGGGGCAGTGCCACCCACTGCAGCCACTCCCACCTTGGGGCCAGTGGGATCCAGCTGGGGCTCTCCTGGGGCCCAGCAGGGTCCCCACGTGACCCTGGGAACAGCAACTCCCACCTGCTCTGCCCTGTAAGATCCCAGAGACCCTCCCTGGGACGGGGACACAGAGCCACCCGCTCCAGCTGGGACCCCTGTCGTGCTCCCAGGACTCACCCGGGCATTCATGGCCTTGTGGTTCTTCTTGGTTTTCTTCAGGAACTGCTTGAGGCTCCCTGAGGACACGTACTCCGTGATGAAGATGACCTGGCAGGGGACAGGGGGTCAGCTCCCCCCAGCCCGGCCCCTCATGGGGAAAGGAGGCTGAGGAGCAGAGCTGGGACCCCCTGGTGCCCCCCGGCCCCCTACCCGTGCCTTTGAGTCCTTCACATCCAGCCAGTACTTGTGGAGCTTCACAATGTTGGGGTGATCCACCAGCACCAGCTGCTCAAACATGGTCTTGATCTTCTCCTGGGGGCACACAGAGCACAGGTGAGGTCCTGGGATGGGCCAGGACAGGTGAGGTGGAAGGGAAGGTCCTGGCATGCAGAAGGTCCTGGGATGTGGCAGGGCACCCCCAGAGCTGGGGGTGTCACAGGGACGCTGGTCTGAGGTCCAAAGGACCTGCCTTTGAGGGAGAAGCCAAGGAGGACCCAGTGCCAGAGGGCAGGAGCCCATCCTGCCAGGCTGTGCCCCACCCAGGAAGGTGTGGGGGGCTCTCAGGGTCTCACCTCGTGTGCTTTGAAGGCCTTCTTGTCAGTGAAGAGCAGCTCGTTCCACACCACCTCCACACCCTCCTCCGTGTCCATGGCCAGGAAGGTGCTCTGGATGCCGGGCATGTTTCCCTGGTTCACCTGGGGAAAGGGGAGGCTTGAGGGATACGCTGAGGGGAGGATGGCACCACCTGCTGCACAGGCAACTCACCAAAAAAAATCCATTTTCTTTTCTCTTTGGCACAGGAACATCCTGGCCTGATCAGCCAGGCCTTACTGGTCAGCCTGGCTGGTTTATCCACAGAGCCACCTCCAACCATTTCTGGGAATGCCGAGAGTTTCTGCCCACATGACCCCACGGCCTTGGGAGGTGCAGTGTGGCTACAGCTTTGTTGCACAATCATCTCCGTGTCACTGGCACAGCAGTGAAGGCTTCCAGAATGATTGACACTGACACTTCCCAGAGTAAAAGCACACATAAATAAATAACAAATAATAAATAAACCAGCCTGAAACGCAATTCCTGCCCAGGAAGAGCAGTCTCCATGCTCTTACAACGCTCCCTGCCATGGCAACACGGCACTGTCTTACAAATAAAGCTTTTTTGAAAATAAGGTCTGTGGGGTGGCCACGGAAGAGGCTCTGGCTGGGACCTGGAGCATGGAATAAATTTCCAGCTGGTGCCGGTCCTGTGGGAGCTCTGGGCCAGGAGGGAGCAGGAGAACCAGCCTGAGGGAGCAGGTCCTGAGCTGGCCCCTCTGCCTCTGGAGCCACCCACACCTACACTGTCCAGGGAAAATCAGAAGGTCTGGACAAACCAAAGCCACCACATCATCTCTGAACATCCTGAGGAGCCTGGGTGCAGCCCCAGGATCTGTCCAAGCACTTCCCATCCCCAGAGGCCACAGATCCCTATCCCAGGACCCTGTGTGGAACAGCTCCGCAGGTGTCACCTCGGCAGGTGACATCCTGCACGGACCTTCCCGGTCTCCAGACCAGCCATGACCGCCAGGACCCATCTCCAGCCCAGGCAAAACCTCCAAGGCACCTGGCTCAGACCCCCACCCCAGGACAGGGCTCTTGCCTCCCAGCAGTGCTGCCTGCTGCATCCTGACCCGCTGCATCCTGACCCGCTGCATCCCGACCCGCTTCACCCTGACCCGCTGCATCCTGACCCGCTGCATCCTGACCCGCTGCATCCCGACCCGCTTCACCCTGACCCGCTGCATCCTGACCCGCTGCATCCTGACCCGCTTCACCCTGACCCGCTGCATCCCGACCCGCTGCATCCCGACCCGCTGCATCCCGACCCGCTGCATCCCGACCCGCTGCATCCCGACCCGCTGCATCCCGACCCGCTTCACCCTGACCCGCTGCATCCTGACCCGCTGCATCCCGACCCGCTGCATCCCGACCCGCTGCATCCCGACCCGCTGCATCCCGACCCGCTTCACCCTGACCCGCTGCATCCTGACCCGCTGCATCCCGACCCGCTGCATCCTGACCCGCTGCATCCCGACCCGCTGCATCCCGACCCGCTGCATCCCGACCCGCTGCATCCCGACCCGCTGCATCCCGACCCGCTGCATCCCGACCCGCTTCACCCTGACCCGCTGCATCCTGACCCGCTGCCCACCCCAAAGCATCCCTGTGGGAGTGGCACTGCAGCCCCCCCTGCTCCTGCCCCTTCCTGTGGGGCTGGGGCACTCCAGGCCTGGGGCCGTGCCCCTGTCATGCCCTGTCAGCCTGAGCAGGGGCACAGTGCCCACTGCACCTGCCCCCACTGCACCTGCTCCCATCCCATTTACCCCCATCCCATCTGCCCCCACTGCACCTGCCCCCATCCCATCTGCCCCCATCCCATTTACCCCCATCCCATCTGCCCCCATCCCATCTGCCCCCACTGCACCTGCCCCCATCCCATCTGCCCCCATCCCATTTACCCCCATCCCATCTGCCCCCATCCCATCTGCCCCCATCCCATCTGCCCCCACCCCATCTGCCCCCACCCCACCTGCTCCCATCCCACCTGCTCCCATCCCATCTGCCAGAAGAAAAGGGGGATTGTTCTGCTGCTCCTGGGGCAGGTATGTGGTGTGCTGATGCTGGGGCTGGGGCTCAGGGCTCATCCTGGCTGCCAGGGCTTGTCCTGATGCTGCAGCTGGTCCCACTGCTGGGGTTCATCTTGCTGTTCATCTCGGGGCTCATCCCACTGCTGGGGCTGGTCCCAGTGCTGGGGGGCTCATCCCACTGCTGGGGCTCATCCCACTGCCTGGGTCTGGGGCTCGTCCTGCTGCTGGGGCTGGTCCCTGCGGTGCTCGGGGCAGCCGTGGGCACTCAGCACCCCCAGCTCATGAGCAGGGCACGCCCAGGCAGTTCTTGGCCCCGTTCCTGCTGCGGCCACACAAAGCACCTCTGTTCCTTGTTCTGCCCGGCACAGGCTCCGCGTGCTCCGCACAAAGCCCAGCACGGACGGCGAGGGACTCGGCCACAGCCCTTCCAGAGATGCCAGTGATCCCAGTGCACACACAGCCAGAGCGGGAATCACAGACTGCTTTGGGATGGAGGGACCTTAAAGCCCATCTCTTCCTGCTGACACACAGGAGGAGCCCAGGGGGTCCCTCCCAGCTCCAAACGAGCTGCTTTTTGAGCCCCCGGGGCATCCCGGTGCTCAGGGCTCAGACACTGGATCTGCCGGGATCCGGGAGGCTCTGGAACGTGACGGGGAGGAACCTTCCCTGCTCCGTGCGGACACGAACGTGCTCCGTCTTGTGCTGAGTGAGAACAAAGCTGATCCTCACCAGCTGCTCCCGCTCCGAGCTCCGGCCTGGCCTCCATAAATAAATAAACGCGGCACTTTCCACACAGCCCGACTGGGACAAAAGGCAGTGGTGCAGGTCTCCATGGTTTACCCCTTGTGCTTTGTCCCCCATGGTTTATGCCTGGTGGTTTATCCCTTGTGGTTTATCCCCAGTGGTTTATGCCTGGCGGTTTATCCCTTGTGCTTTGTCCCCCGTGGTTTATCCTTCCTGGTTTTTCCTCAGTGGTTTATCCCTGGTGATTTATCCCCCATGGTTTATCCCCCGTGGTTTAACCCCCATGGTTTATCCCTGGTGGTTTTCCCTGGTGATTTATCCCCCGTGGTTTATCCCCCATGGTTTATCCCCCGTGGTTTATCCCCCATGATTTATCCCCCATGGTTTATCCCTGGTGGTTTATCCCCCGTGGTTTATCCCCCGTGGTTTATCCCCCGTGGTTTATCCCCCGTGGTTTATCCCCCATGGTTTATCAGCCATGATTTATCCCACATGGTTTATCCCCCGTGGTTTATCCCCCGTGGTTTATCCCCCGTGGTTTATCACCCATGATTTATCCCCCATGGTTTATCCCCCGTGGTTTATCACCCATGGTTTATCCCCCGTGGTTTATCCCCCGTGGTTTATCCCCCGTGGTTTATCCCCCGTGGTTTATCACCCATTATTTATCCCCCCGTGGTTTATCCCCCGTGGTTTATCCCCCGTGGTTTATCTCCCGTGGTTTATCTCCCATGGTTATCCTCGCTGCTCGGTGAGCACCACTCAGCTCCGGCGCCGCTCCAGCGCTGGCCGGGCCGGGAGCGCCTCGGCTGCCGGAGCGCGCTTGGCCGGCGCCCGGAGCGCCCGCTGGGGACGGGGCAGGGCAGGTTTACCAAAGATCAGGTTGCAGCTTCCCATCAATCGCTTCCTTCAGAGCTTTTCTCGTCAGCGAGGGCTGAGACAGGCACGGGAACGGGCTCAGGGAAGCAGCTCTGGGGCCTGGGAGGGCAGCTGGGGGATGGGGCTGGGAATAACGGGAGAGGAGTTTCTGCTCCCACGCCAGGGGGGCTGTGAGGTCCCTTCCCACCCAAACCATTCCATGATTCTCCACTCACTGCGTGCACCGATTATTCCCCTCCTTTGTGCCACCACGACATTTGATGCTGGGCACGGGTGGGATTTGGGGGCCCACGGGGCCTCGCAGCGAACACGGGGTGCCTGGAAAACCTCTGCAGAGTAAATCCCAGCCCGGCCGCTCCACCCCAGGGTCCCGGAGCTGGGTGACAGGGAGGGCCATGTCCCGGTGGGACATGGGAGTGCCGGGCAGGGGGACACCCCGTGGGCAGCAGGGAAGGGGGGAGCCCCTGCGGGGGCTGCTGGCACTGGGCCACCCAAGCCCCCCAAACCTCGCGTCCCCTGGCCCTGACCAAGGCTGTGCCCCCCATCCCCCAGCCAGGCAGGGCAGGGGTGGCTGTTGCAACACAGAAATCATTTCAGAAAACATGGGAAAGGAAAATAATGAGCTGAGAGGGCTGAGGCCCCAGTTGGGGACACCTGAGCTGTGTCCTGCAGGTCCCCAGGGTTCAGGGACGGGGAGCAGCAGCACAGGCAGAGCCTGTGGCAGGTGAGGGGTCACCGACCCCCTGTGCCCTTGCTGTGTCCTGGGGAAGGGGCTGTCACCCCTTCTCAGAGCAGGAAACACGTTCCAGGCTCCCAGGCTCAGCTCCCAGCTCCTGCTTTGGGGTCCCATTCAACACCTGGAGGGCCACCTGCAGTGCCTCTGGCCCCGGCGAGGAGACTGCAACAGCAGCAGCCCCAGGCAATGCCAGATCCGCCCGTCCCTCCGCTGGCAGTGGCTGTCCCACGGCAGGAGCACTCAGGGCTGGGGACACCCACGGGCCCACGGCAGAGCAGCTCAGCCCTGCGGCTCTGCCGAGGAATCCGCGGCGCCAGACAAACCTGTTCTGTCCGTGCGATCCTGTTACATAACGAGCAGGTGAAGGGAACGCACGAGATGGAAAAGATTTTGATTCCAGTGAAGCGTTTGATCCTGTCTGTCACAAACCCATGAGCTCAGCACTAATTCAGCCCTGAGCCCGAGTGGCTGAGGAGCCCCAGCTGAGGGTGGGGAGGCACGGGGTGAGCTCTGCCACTGGCACAGCCGTGGTGCCCCAGACAGCTACTGGTGACCAGTTCCATCCTGGAGCACCGAGGAAGGAGCAGAGCTGGGGCAGAAGGCAGCAGGGCCGCTCAGTCAACCAGAAAAACCACCCCAGTGCATGGCTGTGCTCCGGGCCTGGGAGAGCGGGCAGGGAAACTGAGTCAGGGACAACCCAGCGGGATGGGCAGTGACAGAGCTGCCCCACCCAGGGCAGGAGGGGCACCCAGGGCACCCAGCCCTTTTCAGGAACTCTCCCTGTCACAGAATCATCAAAGTCCAGGATGCTGTGGGGAGAGACCTTAAAGCTCACCTCATTTCACCCCCTGCCATGGACACCTGCCACTATCCCACTGCTCCAAGCCCCAACCAGGGGCACTTGGACACTTCCAGGGATGGGGCAGCCACAGCTTCTCGGGGAGTTCCATTGCAACGCCTCACCGTCCTCCCAGGGGACGAATTCCTTCCCAATATCCCATCCCAATATCTAACGCTGCTCTCTGGCACTGGGAAGCCACTGTGCATTCCCAGGAGATTCCTGCTTGGCAGCCCCAGCAGCATGGCTCCGTGTGTAATCCCAGCAGACAGGGATCCTGCCTCTCCCAGCAGGACCTTGAGCAGGGCTCCTCGGGAACGCTGCTGGAGGGTGCCCCTACCCAAGGGTGGGAGGGCTGGAAGCCTCAGCTTCCCTCCATGCCCACGGGTGCCCTTCCCTCCTGCCCAGCAGCTGCCCGAGCAAACACTGTGATCCCTGTTCTCGGGCCGCTGCTGCAGGAAAGGGACAGAGGAGTATTTTTCCACTGCCCACACCAGAGCCAGGAGAGATCCTGCATGGGGCAGTACCAGGACTGTTGTTTCCTGGGAGAAGCCGTTCCCTGCACACACCTGCAGCCAGAGCCTGGAGCAATGTTTGCTTTACCCCCAGGCCCTGCATGGCCCCGGGAGGGGACACAAACCTGGGGTCAGCCCAGCCCAGCACCCTCTCCCAGGAAACAGGGCTGGGGCTCTGCAGGATCCAGGAGTTCAGGGAGAGGATCCCAGTGCCAGCCTGCACCGGGCGAGTGGAGCCCAGAGGGGTTGGGGCAGAAGGTGGGAGCAGCAGGTGCCCAAGGAAAGGATGCACAGGTGGTGCTTCATCCCTGGGCATTGTGTAGGCCATCCCATGGGAATGCTGTGCCCCACCCCATGGGAATGCTGTACTCCATCCCATGGGAATGCTGTACTCCATCCCATGGGAATACTGTACCCCATCCCTGGGCATTGTGTACCACATCCCATGGGAATACTGTACTCCATCCCATGGGAATGCTGTGCCCCATCCCATGGGAATGCTGTACCCCATCCCATGGGAATGCTGTGCCCCATCCCATGGGAATGCTGTACTCCATCCCATGGGAATGCTGTGCCCCACCCCATGGGAATGCTGTACTCCATCCCTGGGCATTGTGTACACCATCCCATGGAAATGCTGTACACCATCCCATGGGAATGCTGTACCCCATCCCATGGGAATGCTGTACCCCATCCCATGGGAATGCTGTGCCCCACCCCATGGGAATGCTGTGCCCCACCCCATGGGAATGCTGTGCCCCATCCCATGGGAATGCTGTACCCCATCCCTGGGCATTGTGTACCACATCCCATGGGAATACTGTACTCCATCCCATGGGAATGCTGTGCCCCATCCCATGGGAATGCTGTGCCCCATCCCATGGGAATGCTGTACTCCATCCCATGGGAATACTGTACCCCATCCCATGGGAATGCTGTACCCCATCCCACGGAAATGCTGTACCCCATCCTAGGCCATGCCATGACCCATCCCACTGCACCAGTGCCCACCAGTGCCCACCAGTGCCCACCAGGGACCAAGGCCCAGGGCACCTTTGCCGTGCTCAGCCAGGACACAGCAGGCTCTGCTGGATGAGCATCCCAGCCCAGCGGGAAGCAGCAGCAGCAGCAGCAGCCTCGGTGGGCCAGGCAGGAGCAGAGACCAGCAGGAATCAGCCCAGCTCAGAGGAACGGGGTCTGATTCCAGTGTTTTCCCCCTGCTAACCGGCTGAGCCGCAGCAAAGCAGCTCCAGGAAAGCCAATGAAACCCTCGGTGACCAGCCTGTCATCCCTGCAGGAAGCTCAGCCACGCGTTTGCCATCCAGCCCTCGGTGCAGAGCTCACCCACAGCATTCCAGCAGCTTCATCCGTCCTGTAACACGGCCCGGGACACCCCCAGCCCCAGCAGAGGAACACAAAACCCTCCGGGACTGCCGAAGGACTCCGGTTACAGCAGACGAAAAGCAGGAAGGAGCCGAGGGGCACAGAGGGGGCTCCAGCCTGCAGGACTCGGCTGCAACGCCTGGGCACTGCAAACAACACCACCCCTTGGGAAAGCGAGGGAAAGGGCCAAAAAAGCTTGGATAAAGACAGGAAAGGGAAAAAAACATGGCAAGTGCCAGGAATTATAACACTTTGGGTGGGGGGAGCACAAAGGAACGGTCCGGGAGCTGAGGAGCCGCATCCGTTTGGGAAACCGAGGAGTCAGGACACGGGCACTGCCTTGGAGCAGGCAGGGAGCTGCAGCCAGGAATTCCCATGGAGGAAAGGATGGGATAAAGGAGCTGCAGCCAGGAATTCCTTGCAGAATATGGATGGGGATAAAGGAGCGTGTTCCTGCATGAAAAACCACAAGTTCCTGCACTGAAGCCTCACCGCAGGCTGACGTCAGCCCCCTCCCCAGCAGCAAGAACAAGGCACGGGATTGTTGTGGCCGGGTAAGATCCCGAAGGATTAAAAGCTCCGTGAAATGGAGAACGTGGCACGGGGAGAGCAGCCCCGAGGCACCATCCAGAACAGGCCCGCTCCGCCCACACCAGCTTGGAGGGTGATGGGGAGGACTCTAAATCTGGCACAGCCAAGGCTTGTTCCTTGCCAGACCCCTGGAGCACGTGCTGGGGACAGAACTCCACTGTCTGCTTCCAGCAACATTTATCTGCTGCTGAGTTTTCCACCGGAATTCAATTTCCTTTCGGTTTATCCTTGTCTAGAAGCCCCTGGGGTGCCCCAAAACCCCTGTTCAGAGCAGAGCCAGGGTGAACCCTTCACTGTCCTCAAGTGTTGGATATTAGCTCTAAATCTTTGGCTATTAACCCTAAAGACTTGGATATCGGCCGGAATTCTCGGATATTAACCCAAAAGTCTTGGAAGTTCAGAGATCAGCTGAGCTCGGCAGAGTCACCCCAAGCTCACCCTGCAAAGTTCACCCGCAGCAAACAAAAGCGGTGGAAGCAGAAAGAGGCAGGAAAAGAAGGAGCCAAGTCCTGCAGCTGATCCCCCTGCGCTGGAAAAGCTCCTCACAGCTCCGCACGCTCCGAGCCCGGATCCCTGGGGATGGCTGGCAACAAAGCGGCTTTTAAAAATAACCCTGTGGCAGATATTGCATAGTTGGAGCCTCCCCAAATCATCCACCACGGAACCGGCGATCCCGCTGCCAACTGCAAACCTCATTAATGCCTAAAAATGGGAACCCCCTGCACCTCACAGGATTCCAGCGCTTACACTGTTTTTCCATGTTTTGTTTTCATTTTCTGATCTGTGGGAACCTACAGCAACACCCCAAAACCTCCCCCTCTTGCTGATTTTTTAACATAATTTTATTTTCCTTAAATGCTGTTTCAGCACTTCTTCTCTGCATTTCTACCGTTGTTTCCCTCTTTCCCTTCTTTCATCCTGCTGGGTGAGTTAAAGCTCATGGTTGGAGTTGGAGAATCCCAGGATGGTGTGGGTGGGAAGGGATCTACAAGACCCCCAGTCCCACCCTGTGCCATGGGCAGGGACACCTTCCATGGGACCAGGCTGCTCCAAGCCCCAGTGTCCAACCTGGCCTGGAAAACTTCCAGGGATCCAGGGGCAGCCACAGCTGCTCTGGGCACCTGTGCCAGGGCCTGCCCACCCCCACAGGGAACAATTCCTGCCCAAGATCCCATCCAGCCCTGCCCTCTGCCACTGGGAGCCATTCCCTGGCTCCTGTCCCTCCGTGCCTTGTCCACAGTCCCTCTCCAGCTCTCCTGGAGCCCCTTCAGGCCCTGGAAGGAGCTCTGAGCTCTCCCTGGATCCTTCTCCTCTCCAGGGGAACATTCCCAGCTCTCCTGGAGCCCCTTCAGGCCCTGGAAGGAGCTCTGAGCTCTCCCCGGAGCTTCTCTTCTCCAGGTGAGCACCCCCTGCTCTCCCAGCCTGGCTCCAGAGGGGCTCCAGCCCCGGAGCAGCTCCGGGGCCTCCTCTGGGCTCTCTCCAGCAGCTCCAGCTCCTTGTGCTGCTGTTCCCCAGGGCTGGGGCAGCTCTGCAGGTGGGGTCTCAGCTGGGCACAGGGGCAGAATCCCCCTCCCCTGCTGCCCACGCTGGGGGATCAGCCCAGGGCACAGGAGGTTTTGGGATCCCAGTGCACGTGGCCTGGGCACGTCCAGCCTTTCCCAGCACCCCCAGGTCCTCTCCCCAGGGATTCCTCCAGGCAGAGCCCCCATCCTGTGTTTGTGCTGGAGCCTGAGCGCAAGGTTCCCACCTCCCCAGCCTGTCCAGGTCCCTCTGGATGCCCCATCCCTTCCCTCACTGAACTCCCAGGGTGCTCCAAAGCAAATCCCACATTGGGAGCAGAATTACGAGCAAGGGACAGCTCCAGGGTGGCTTGGAGGAATAAATTATAGGAGCAGCTCCAAAGTTCCATCCGTGAACCGGAGCTGAGCTCTGCCCCAGCACTCACCACTCTCATCCCAAGGGAAGGCCTTCAGGAACCCAGAGCACGCTGCAGCATTCCCACAGGGAGCACAATGGGCAGGACAGGTGGGACAGGTGAGGAGGAGCGTGTGGAAATCACAACCTGAACCCGGGAAATGTGACAGATGAACGTGGTGGGACCGGCACTCGTGAGCAGCAAATCCCTGCAGGTCACAGCCCCCCTTTCTGGGCAGATTGAGGGTTTGGGAACGCAAACCAGCAGGGATAAACCAGATTGATCCCAGCACTGGTGCTGGGGCTCACCCACAGCAAAGGTGCAAAACTTTCCACAAAAGCAGAAAACCAAGTTTCTTCTCCCTTCTGCTCATACTCCCCTGGGTGGGTGGGAAAAGCAAATGAGGTCATCAAAGCAAGGCTGAAAGAGCCCCGGTGTTCCCACGTGGAAAATTCTGTGCCAGCAGAAGTTCACAAACAACAGGAGAGCTCTGAGAGGGGCAGGGCAGGGCTGGGGCTGTGACACTGCAGGGCCACGGAGCTGCTGCTCCTCACACCTTGTCCGAGTGCTCCTATTCCCTGAACTGCTCCTATTCCCTGAACTGCTTCTATTCCCTGAACTGCTTCTATTCCCTGAACTGCTTCTATTCCCTGAACTGCTCGTGGCACCCTCCACACCCTGAGGAATAAGGGATGATAAATAGGCCGAGGAGGCTGGGAAGGGAGATTGTTCCCGGGGGGCAGGGCAGGCCCAGCACAGCCCTGGGTGTGAAAACAAGGTGCAGTCCTTGTGTCCATATCATTAATTCACCTTAACATCTCGCAGTGCCTTTCAGTCTACAGAACCATGGCACCACGGGATGGTTTGGGCTGGAAAAGCCTCTGAGCCCCCTCAGTGCATCCCCAGCGCTGCCAAGGCCACCACTAGCCCATGTCCCCAGGCACCACACCCACAGGGATGTTAAATCTCCCCCAGGGTGGGGTTCCACCTCTGCCCTGCGCAGCCCTTTCCAGGAGGAATTTTCCCAATATCCCACCTAAACCTCCCCTGGCACACCTCGAGGCTGTTTGCCCCTGTCCCTGTTCCCTGGGAGCAGAGCCCCACCTGGCTGCCCCCTCCTGTCAGGGAGTTGTGAAGAGTGAGAAGGTCCCTCCTGAGCCTCCTTTTCTGCAGGCTGAGCCGCTGCTGAGCACCCCGGGCCAGGCAGGAGAGCTGCCTGTGCTCCATCAGCATTCCGGGCTCCCAGCTCTGCCACCCTGCTGGCCCTGCTCTCCAGACCAGAGACCGGGCACAGCTCTGCAGGTCCCACACAGGCCCTGGCTCCTGACAAAACCACATTAGGGAAAGAAATAATTACAATCAACCTTCAGGGGAGTGAGGGAAGCTCCCTGCGGGCACAAATGCCAGGAGTACTGCGGGCAGAGGAGAGCGGATCGCCAGCGCTCGGCTCCTTCCTGCACGTCATGAAGCATCTGTGAATTCGCACAAACACAGCTCCTCCACAAAACTTCCTCCACTTGGCAATCAGGGAGCCTTCCTGCCGCTCCGGCTCTCCTGGAACAGCTGTCCTGCCCTTGGAAAGGCCAACCCACCCTTCCCACCGCTCCAGCTAGAAAATCCCTGTGGAGGGAGAGCACGGCACAGGGACGGTGACCCAAAGCACTCGCGTGGAGATGGCACCGGAGGGTTTCCACTTCCCCCACGCCTGCACAGGAGGACGAACCCCCTGGGCCAGATTCAGGCTCCAGAAAGCTCCTGCACAAAATTAGCATTGAAATCCTCATGATTAAACATCGCTGTTTGGCCAGAACACACGGAAGGAATTTTCCAAATCTCCCACCTAAATCTCCCCTGTCCCAGCCTGAGGCCGTTCCCTCTCCTCCTGTCCCTGTTCCCTGGCAGCAGAGCCCGACCCCCCCGGCTGTCCCCTCCTGCCAGGGACTTGTGCAGAGCCAGAAATTCCCCCTGAGCCTCCTTTGCTCCAGGCTCAGCCCCTTCCCAGCTCCCTCAGCCCCTCCTGGGGCTCCAGCCCCTTCCCAGCTCCATTCCTGTCTCTGGAAATGCTCCAGCTCCTCAATGTCCTCCTCTCCATGAGGGTCAGGGTCAGGTCTAGTGTGGGGCACGAGTCTTCCAGAGAGGGGGAGGGAGCAGGACCGGGGGAAGGGGGATGTGTGGAAGCACCTGGCAGCACCGAGGGACAGAAGGGCAGGTGCTGACGGCGCTGGCAGGAGCAGATGATCAGCCAGGGGCACGGTATCAGTCAGGAGCAGGTTATCGAGATCTCAGCAGAGCCCAGACCGGGAATTCAGACTGGGAGATGCAGCCGCAGGCAGAGCTGAAGGCAGGGGCCGGGTTCTTCACCGGGGAGAGGGGAGAGATAAGGGCCACGTAAACATTTGGCCTTGGATGGGCCTTTTCCCCTTCAGACGCCGGCAGCGCCTGTGGCGTCTCTCCCTCCGTCAGGATTCAGCCTCCGGCTCTGCTCCCTGTTCCTGGGTGTCCTGACAGACACGGGGTGACTCCAGCCCCATTTTGGGGGAGACAGTCCTGATGCTGCGCTCTGGCACAGGAAGACGAGCTGAAGTGGACTAACCCGGTTCTCTGGAGGGGAGGAACCGGCTCTCCAGCGCTGGGGGTGCCCTGTGAGGGCAGCCCCGACACCCCAACATTGACCCCGCTCCCGCAGGAGCTCCGGGCCAGCGCCCCGGGGTCACCTTTCTGCGACCCGTGTCGCTGTCACCGGGCACGGCTCAGGGATCCAGACCAGCAAAACCCTCCAGGAGCCCCCGGCAGCCGCAGCACGGCTGGTCCCGCGGGCATCGGAGCCCTGCCCTTGGGACGGGCCCGGGACTGAGCCCCGGGGCACGGCCCGGCTCTCCACACCTGGGCTTCCCACCCCGGGGCACGGCGAGCCCCGCTCCCGGGCCCTCCCAACGGGGCACAACGAGCCCGGGTTCCGGCTCCTGGCACCCTGCACCGGGACACGATGAGCCCGGCCCGCTGCTCCAGACGCCCCCGAGCAGGGCACGGTGAAACGCGGCTCCTTTGCACGGAGCAGCCCCCACCAGCAGCCGCACCGGGGCACGATGAGATCGGCTCCCCGCACACGGGCACGGTGATCCCGGTCCCCGCACAGGCTCCCGCACCGGCACAGCCCGCACCGAGACAAGGCGAGCCTGGCTTTCCGCACCGGCACACCAAGCGCTGTGGCATGGCGAGCCTGGCTCCCCGGGGCTCCCCGCACCGGGCTCCCCGCACCGGGCTCCCCGCACCGGGCTCCCCGCACCGGGCTCTCCAGGGACTCGCTCCCCACACCGGGCTCCCCGCACCGGGCTCCCCGCACCGGGCTCTTCGGGGATTCGCTCCCCGCACCGGGCTCTCCGGGGCTCCCCGCACCGGGCTCCCCGCACCGGGCTCCCCGCACCGGGCTCTCCAGGGACTCGCTCCCCGCACCGGGTTCCCCGCACCGGGCTCTCCGGGGACTCGCTCCCCGCGGAGCCGCTCCCTGCATCGCCCTCCAGCCACGGTCCCCGCCATGCCCTGGGCACCTGCGAGAGCTCCGGCCCCCGCGAAGGGCGAAGGGTCGCGCTGGGGGCCCCGCAGAGCCCGGAGCCCCGCAGGGCCCGGCGGCGGCGGCCCCATCCCCATTCCCCGGCATCCACATCCCATCTCCCGGCCTTCCCCTGCCCGCATTCCCATGGCCGCCCTCCGGCATTCCCTCCTGCCGCGCCCGGCTCCCACCTGCTCGCGGCGCTTCTGCCAGCGGCCGCAGGGACTCTCCTCCAGCACCTCGCTCTCCTCCTCGCTCTCCTCCTCCTTCTCCTGCGCCAGCCGCGCGTCCGGCTCCGGCACCGCCATCCCCGCCGCCAAGCGCGCCCTGCGGGCTGTGCCCAAACCTGCGGGGCTGTGCCGAGCTCAGCTGTGCCGAGCTCTAGTCCGAGCCGATCCGCTTCGATCCGAGCCGATCCGCTCCGAGCCGATCCGCTTCGATCCGAGCCGATCCGCTCCGAGCCGATCCGCTCTGAACCACGTCGAGCCGAGCTGATGCGCGCCGAAGCGAACGGAACCGAGCCGAAGGGAGCGAAACGGAGCGGAGCCGGGCCGAGCCGAGCCGGGCCGATCGCAGCGGCACCGCACGGCTCCGCCCCGCCCCGAGCCCCACCGCGCTCTGCCGGTGCCGCGCGGGGCCGGCCCGGGCTCGTCCCGCCCCGCTCCGGACGTGCGGCCGCGCACGCCCCGCCCCGCCGGGAGGGGCCCCGGCACCCTCCAGCACCCCCGGCACCCCCCGGTACCCCTCGGCACCCCCCGGTACCCCTCGGCACCCCCCCGAACCCCCCGCACCCCCAGCACCCCCGTACCCCTAACAACCCCGCACCCCCCATACCGGGATGCGCCGCCGGGCTCCACCCGCCCCGGGGCCGTCCAGGGTCCGTGTCCAACCCCCCGGCCCCCGCCCGGGGCCCCGGGGCTTGTCCCACCCCTCGGAGCCCCGGGCCCGTCCCATCCCCGCGGAGCTGCCTTGCCCAGCCTCCCCCCGGCCGTGCCCCCTCCAGCCCCATCTCGGGGGGCTCCCGTCCTGCCCGCTCCCCGCAGCCCTCCCTGGACGTGCCAGGACCACCGCGGCATCTTCCCGAGCAGCCACAGCCCCGCGCGAGTGCCGGGGGCTGGACCTCTGCGGGACCCCCTCGCCGGGCCCTGGGCACCCCGAAAGGTCTGAAAACAGATGTTTTCATTCTGCTGGGAAGTCTCTGGCTCGTTAGATGGTTGGGGGTTTTTTTGTTGGGTTTTTTTTTGTGGTTTTTTTTTTTTTTCTTTTTCTGGCCGTCTCCAGTTACTTTTAGCCCAACATTCGTTGTCCCACCCTTCTTCCGTACGGTACTGGCGCCTGGCTGGCTTTGGCACGTCCTCCTCCTCCAGCCTGTGGCTGCTCTGGCCGCCGTGGTTAACCGAGAGGGGCACGGCCAGGGTGGCTCTGGGCGAGGTGACACAGGACGTGCACACCAGGTATGGTCCACAACGGCCCGGCCCTGGCAGAGGAGAGGGGAGCAGGAGCTGTTTCCTGGTGTGGGCCACCACCAGGTCCTGCTGGGCCACCAGCTGGGCTGCTCTGACCGTGGCACCAGGGTAAACGGTGCCCCCAGGAGCAGCCCTGTGGCACCGCCGTGGGCACTGACAGGGCCCTGCGGTGGCCCCATGCCTGAGCCCCCCGGGTGAGTCCCCGCTGTCAGTGTGGCCCCGAGCAAAGGCCCCCCCACCATCCCCCCCTGGGCCACCTCCCATCACCCATCCTGCCCCGCTGTGCTCTGTGTCTGTGCCAGGTGCCACGAGCTCCCACGGGGGTGACCTTGTCCCCTACCTGCCAGACACGGCTGGAAGGAAAGTCAACCCCTGGCTCTTATCACGGTGAAGTCTGGGAATACGCTCAAGGACAAGGAATAAAAATGTTGCAACCAAACACAAGCCACGCACCACACCCAGGCACCTTTCCCATCTGCCGCATCTTCACAGCCCCTGCAGCACTTCCGTGACCACCTCCCAGCTCGGCTGGCTCCGGTTCCCCTGTGGCCATCCCCTGTCTGTGGTTCTCTGTGGAACTGCCTTTCACCACCTCCAGCTCCCCCCAAAAAGCGATGAACAATGGGTTGGCAGAGTTTGCTGATGCCACTGAAGCTTCTGGGTGGTTTGGCTACGGCGCTGGCTCTGGTGGCACAGGGAGGAGTGGCAGAGGTGTGGACAAGCTTTCGCACAAAACCGGTCCCTGAGCTGGGAGAACAGCTGAGCTGGGGGCCTGCAGGGCTGGAGTGGGGGCGTGGGGCACGGGGAGAGGCTCCTCACCCTTGCACACCTCACCTGCCTTCTGCAGCTCCCTTCTCGCTCACTGGGGAGTCACAGCAGAGCGCTTCTGTCCTGCCTGCTCGTTCCAGGCGCGTCGTTCCACACCGGAATCCCGATGGAGCTGTGGAATTCACAGAGGAGGGAAATCTTTTACTGCTCCTGGGGGTGAGTGCTCAGTGTGATACACGGCGGAATTCGTTGCCACAGGGTGTTTGCAGCAGCCCAAGTAGATTTTAGAGGGATTTTAAAAGCCATTAGGCAAATTTGTGGGAGAAAAATTGATTGAGGGCTATTAACCAGAGACGCAGATGCAGCTCCTGGCTCCAGAGGCTCCGTGCTGTGGATTGCCAGGAGCTGCAGCTGATGAAACACAGCTTGGCCCGTGCTCGGCTCCTTGCGCTTTTCCTGCTGGCAGCGGGGTGCAGGGATGCAGGGACACGGGGTCTGAGCTGGGGAGCCACTTCCAGCTTCGTGGGGGAAGCGTTTGGTCCTGAGGTTCCTGTGGATCTCCCACGTGTTGTCACCCACATGCAGGACACATCCACGGCTGGAGATTCCCGAGTCTCTGGCCTGGCCCGGCCCAGCAGCTCCTACAGGAGTCCTTCAGGTCCTTTGGGGCACATCAATCCCCCTGGGGCTGCCTGGGCCCTGCATCTCCTTGTTCAAGGTTGGTCACTCTGAGCGCAGCATTCCTGCTGTGGGAATCCTCAGCTTCCTGGGACGGGAGCAGGGGCAGTGGTGTTCCCTCAGCAGTGACCATCTCCTGAGTTACCCATCACCCCTGTCCAGCGTCACCTCCTCATCCTCAGTGTCCTATCCATGGACCTATTTTTGCTGGAGGATGCACATCAGCAATACCTGTTCCTTTCCAGGCAGGGGTCACACGGTCCTTCCTCCTCTGGTTGCCCTGGCCATCAAATCACCAGAGACAGGAGAAATGGGTTCCATCCTGGTGGCCTCCACACTCTCATGTGTGACCTCCTGCAGCATCTGCCTGCCCCTGGCTGCTCCCAGGGTTCCAGCTGGGAATTCTCAGGGGGAGCAGGGGCTGGGCAGTGCAGGGGGCCTGTGCTTGACCTCTGCCCGTGACTGCTGTGCTGAGGATGTGGGACCCAGAGGATGTGGGACCCAGAGGATGTGGGACCCAGAGGATGCTCCACACCCACACCCAGAGCCCCAGGCTCTGCCTGCCTGGAGCTGGGTGCTCCACAACCCTGCCAGAGTGTCCAGGTGGGCAACAGCCCCTGGCTTGTTCCAGCCACAGCGTGGCTACGTGCCCAGGGCAATAACCACCCTCCCCCCGAGCTGGCACTGCTGAGGCACCTCCAGCCCTGGGGCAGTTTTGTGCCTCTCCCTCATGAAAAGAAGGACATTGAAGGGTTGAGCATATCCAGAGACAGGAATGGAGCTGGGAAAGGTCTGGAGCCCCAGGAGGGGCTGGGGGTGCTCACCCTGGAGAAAAGGAGGCTCGGAGGGGGTGAGACCTTCTCACTCCCAGGAGATCCCTGCCAGGAGGGGACAGCCAGGTGGGGGTCGGGCTCTGCCCCCAGGGAACAGGGACAGGACAAGGGGAAATGGCCTCAAGCTGTGGCAGGGGAGGTTTAAGTGGAATACTAGGAATATTCCTTCCTGGAAAGGGCTGTCCAGCCCTGGCACAGCTGCCCAGGGAGGAGGTGGGGTCCCCATCCCTGGAGGGATTTAACAGCCATGTGAATGTGGCACTTGGGGACGTGGTCAGTGGTGGCCTTGGCTGTGCTGGGGAAGAGTTTGGCCTGATGGGCTCAGGGGGCTTTTCCAACCCAAACGATTCCATGATTCTCATGCCCAGGAGGTGCCTGCATTTCCTCCACCAGCCCCTACCAGGCCATTTCCATTGGGAATCCCCTGCTGTGGGGCAGCTGCAGAGACCTTTTGTCCCAGACTCTGCCCTTTCCCTCTGCCAGCCCCTCTCAGGCTGTCCCTCTGCTCAGTGTCACCTTCTCCTGCCACAGCTGGGTCAGGAACCTTGGGAAGGTCCGATGCCTGTGGCATCAGGGCTCCAGGAGGAAATGCTGCTGGCAGGGGAGCTCCCCTGGCTGTGCTTCCATCAGCCTGTCCTTTCCCCAGCTCCTTCCCAGCTGCCCTGAGCACAGGAGCAGGCCAGAGCTCCTGGCTGAGCACTTTGGGGATCTCAGCAGTCACATTATGGGTCTAAAGGTTCAGGTTTTAGTTTCCATCCAGGACTGTGGTGTGTGGGAAGCCAGGCAGGCAGGATTTGCTGCTGGGGGTGAGTTCTGTCCCCAGTGCCCTGGGCAGGTACAGCTGGGGCTCCTGTCACCCCTGTCCCCAGTGCCTTGGGGCTCCTGTCACCCCTGTCCCCAGTGTCCTGGGGCTCCTGGCACCCCTGTCCCCAGTGTCCTGGGGCTCCTGGCACCCCTGTCCCCAGTGCCCTGGGGCTCCTGGCACCCCTGTCCCCAGTGCCCTGGGGCTCCTGGCACCCCTGTCCCCAGTGCCCTGGGGCTCCTGTCACCCCTGTCCCCAGTGCCCTGGGGCTCCTGTCACCCCTGTCCCCAGTGTCCTGGGGCTCCTGTCACCCCTGTCCCCAGGTGCCCTGGGCACAGCTCCCCCCAAGGCTGGGGCTTGGACCAGGACCTGCAGACCCCAGGGTGCTGCTGAGCCTGGCAGGGCTGGCGGGTGCAGGGGCTCTGAAGCTGCTCCCCAGGGTGGGGGGCTGCAGGGGGGCATCCCCCAGGGATCTGCAGCCAGCCTGGAGCTCCGTGCGTCGTTCAGTGTGGGTCCCAGGTATGGATCCCCCGGAACGTGCTCCAAGCGTGATCTGACAGAACCGTGGGGCCCCTCTCAGGTCAGTTTGTTTTTATCCCTCTCTGGAAGCCGTGCAGGCCCTGGGGCTCGGGGAACAGCCCGGCACTGTGCGGTGTCACCGTCACCCCCCGAGGAGCAGGGCAGCCCCAGCACGGCCCCCGTGCTGCTCCCCTGGGGCCGGGGGTACCGGGGCTGGGCAGCTCCTGCTTCCCTTCCCCTCGTGGCTGTGGCTGTTTTTATCCGCGCGGGGTGACGGGCTCTGATGGTGCCGTGTGTTACTGCACAGCTCGCACTGGGCCGAGGTTTGGGTGCCAAACCGGCTCCGTGGATCTGGCAAACATCTTCCTGCTGCTCCTGAGCGCCAGCGCGGCCGGACACCGCGGGACCAGGTGTGACACTGCGGGACCAGGTGTGTCACTGCGGGACCAGGTGTGACACTGCGGGACCAGGTGTGTCACTGCGGGACCAGGTGTGACACTGCGGGACCAGGTGTGTCACCGCGGGACCAGGTGTGACACTGCGGGACCAGGTGTGTCACTGCGGGACCAGGTGTGTCACTGCGGGACCAGGTGTGACACTGCGGGACCAGGTGTGTCACTGCGGGACCAGGTGTGTCACTGCGGGACCAGGTGTGACACCGTGGGACCAGGTGTGTCACTGCAGGACCAGGTGTGACACCGCGGGACCAGGTGTGTCACTGTGGGACCAGGTGTGACACCGCGGGACCAGGTGTGTCACTGCAGGACCAGGTGTGTCACTGCAGGACCAGGTGTGTCACTGCGGGACCAGGTGTGTCACTGCGGGACCAGGTGTGACACTGCGGGACCAGGTGTGACACCGCGGGACCAGGTGTGTCACTGCGGGACCAGGTGTGTCACTGCGGGACCAGGTGTGTCACTGTGGGACCAGGTGTGACACTGCGGGACCAGGTGTGACACCGCGGGACCAGGTGTGTCACCGCGGGACCAGGTGTGACACCGCGGGACCAGGTGTGTCACTGCGGGACCAGGTGTGACACCGCGGGACCAGGTGTGTCACTGTGGGACCAGGTGTGACACCGCGGGACCAGGTGTGACACCGCGGGACCAGGTGTGTCACTGCGGGACCAGGTGTGTCACTGCAGGACCAGGTGTGTCACTGCAGGACCAGGTGTGACACCGCGGGACCAGGTGTGTCACCGTGGGACCAGGTGTGACACCGCGGGACCAGGTGTGTCACCGCGGGACCAGGTGTGTCACTGCGGGACCAGGTGTGACACCGCGGGACCAGGTGTGTCACTGCGGGACCAGGTGTGTCACTGCGGGACCAGGTGTGTCACCGTGGGACCAGGTGTGTCACCGTGGGACCAGGTGTGACACCGTGGGACCAGGTGTGACACCGCGGGACCAGGTGTGTCACTTCAGGACCAGGTGTGTCACTGCGGGACCAGGTGTGTCACTGCAGGACCAGGTGTGTCACCGTGGGACCAGGTGTGACACCGTGGGACCAGGTGTGTCACTGCCACCTGTGTGGCCTCAGCCTGCCTGGCAGCTCCTCACCTGCAGCAGCACCACTGCACACATCCACACTGTGCAGCTGTGGGCCCCGCAGGTGCCAGCAGGTAACTCAGGTGTGTGCATTGGGGGGTACAGGTAACTCAGGTGTGTGCATTAAAGGGGTACAGGTAACTCAGGTGTGTGCATTAAAGGGGTACAGGTAACTCAGGTGTGTGGATTAAAGGGGTACAGGTAACTCAGGTGTGTGGATCAGGGGTACAGGTAACTCAGGTGTGTGGATTAAAGGGGTACAGGTAACTCAGGTGTGTGGATTAAAGGGGTACAGGTAACTCAGGTGTGTGGATCAGGGGTACAGGTAACTCAGGTGTGTGGATCAGGGGTACAGGTAACTCAGGTGTGTGCATTAAAGGAGTACAGGTAACTCAGGTGTGTGGATCAGGGGTACAGGTAACTCAGGTGTGTGGATTAAAGGGGTACAGGTAACTCAGGTGTGTGGATCAGGGGTACAGGTAACTCAGGTGTGTGCATTAAAGGGGTACAGGTAACTCAGGTGTGTGGATTAAAGGGGTACAGGTAACTCAGGTGTGTGGATCAGGGGTACAGGTAACTCAGGTGTGTGGATCAGGGGTACAGGTAACTCAGGTGTGTGGATTAAAGGGGTACAGGTAACTCAGGTGTGTGCATTAAAGGGGTACAGGTAACTCAGGTGTGTGGATTAAAGGGGTACAGGTAACTCAGGTGTGTGCATTGGGGTACAGGTAACTCAGGTGTGTGCATTGGGGGTACAGGTAACTCAGGTGTGTGCATTAAAGGGGTACAGGTAACTCAGGTGTGTGGATCAGGGGTACAGGTAACTCAGGTGTGTGGATCAGGGGTACAGGTAACTCAGGTGTGTGGATTAAAGGGGTACAGGTAACTCAGGTGTGTGGATCAGGGGTACAGGTAACTCAGGTGTGTGGATCAGGGGTACAGGTAACTCAGGTGTGTGCATTGGGGGTACAGGTAACTCAGGTGTGTGGATCAGGGGTACAGGTAACTCAGGTGTGTGGATTAAAGGGGTACAGGTAACTCAGGTGTGTGGATCAGGGGTACAGGTAACTCAGGTGTGTGCATTAAAGGGGTACAGGTAACTCAGGTGTGTGGATTAAAGGGGTACAGGTAACTCAGGTGTGTGCATTGGGGGTACAGGTAACTCAGGTGTGTGGATTAAAGGGGTACAGGTAACTCAGGTGTGTGGATTAAAGGGGTACAGGTAACTCAGGTGTGTGCAGTAAAGGGGTACAGGTAACTCAGGTGTGTGCATTAAAGGGGTACAGGTAACTCAGGTGTGTGGATCAGGGGTACAGGTAACTCAGGTGTGTGGATTAAAGGGGTACAGGTAACTCAGGTGTGTGGATTAAAGGGGTACAGGTAACTCAGGTGTGTGGATTAAAGGGGTACAGGTAACTCAGGTGTGTGGATTAAAGGGGTACAGGTAACTCAGGTGTGTGGATCAGGGGTACAGGTAACTCAGGTGTGTGCATTAAAGGGGTACAGGTAACTCAGGTGTGTGCAGTAAAGGGGTACAGGTAACTCAGGTGTGTGCATTAAAGGGGTACAGGTAACTCAGGTGTGTGGATTAAAGGGGTACAGGTAACTCAGGTGTGTGCATTAAAGGGGTACAGGTAACTCAGGTGTGTGGATTAAAGGGGTACAGGTAACTCAGGTGTGTGGATCAGGGGTACAGGTAACTCAGGTGTGTGGATCAGGGGTGCAGGTAACTCAGGTGTGTGGATCAGGGGTACAGGTAACTCAGGTGTGTGGATTAAAGGGGTACAGGTAACTCAGGTGTGTGCATTAAAGGGGTACAGGTAACTCAGGTGTGTGGATTAAAGGGGTACAGGTAACTCAGGTGTGTGGATCAGGGGTACAGGTAACTCAGGTGTGTGGATCAGGGGTACAGGTAACTCAGGTGTGTGCATTAAAGGGGTACAGGTAACTCAGGTGTGTGGATTAAAGGGGTACAGGTAACTCAGGTGTGTGGATCAGGGGTGCAGGTAACTCAGGTGTGTGCATTAAAGGGGTACAGGTAACTCAGGTGTGTGCATTAAAGGGGTACAGGTAACTCAGGTGTGTGGATTAAAGGGGTACAGGTAACTCAGGTGTGTGGATCAGGGGTACAGGTAACTCAGGTGTGTGGATCAGGGGTGCAGGTAACTCAGGTGTGTGGATCAGGGGTACAGGTAACTCAGGTGTGTGCAGTAAAGGGGTGCAGGTAACTCAGGTGTGTGCATTAAAGGGGTACAGGTAACTCAGGTGTGTGGATTAAAGGGGTACAGGTAACTCAGGTGTGTGGATCAGGGGTACAGGTAACTCAGGTGTGTGGATCAGGGGTACAGGTAACTCAGGTGTGTGGATCAGGGGTGCAGGTAACTCAGGTGTGTGCAGTAAAGGGGTACAGGTAACTCAGGTGTGTGGATTAAAGGGGTACAGGTAACTCAGGTGTGTGGATCAGGGGTACAGGTAACTCAGGTGTGTGCAGTAAAGGGGTGCAGGCCAGCAGGACCCCCAGGACGCGGGATCAGAGCGCTCCTGGCAGACTGGAGCAGGCAGGGCGGTGTTCTGGAGCCGCTCCCCCTGCAGCCATCGCTGCTGGAAACAGCCCCGGGCACGGGGCGAGCCCGAGAGCCGGGACAGGGGCTGCAGCCTCTGGAGCGGCTCCTCCTGCTCCCCCCAGCCCTGCCCCTGCTCCTGCTGGCCAGGAAACTCCTCCCCAGCTCTTCCCGAAGCGCTTCCAGCTGTGCGAGGAGCTGAGGCTGAACACCGAGCCTTGGATGAGCCCGTGGGCTGGAGCTGGCCAGGGCTGACAGCGGGATAGCCACAAAGCCCTGGGGAGGGCTCGGGACCTGTCCCTGGAGGGGACATCCCCGGGCAGGGGACAGCAGCAGGGGGAGGCACGGGACGGGCAGGGGGTGAGGGGAGGGCACAGCCACAGACCCCGGGCAGGGCAGAGCTGAGGGAAATCCCTGCAAAGGGCCCTGCAGCCCTGGCACAGCCGGGGCGAGTCCCCGGGGATGTGGCACTTGGGGACAGGAGCCAGGGCTGCCCTTGGCTGTGCTGGGGACGGCAGGAGTGGGCTCACAGCGCTTTTCCAACCTCAGCAATTCCAGCGTTCTGTGGTTCTGAGGGCAGAGAGAACAAAGGGAGGGGGATCGGGGCCCTGAGAGCGCTGTCAGCAGCTGCTCCCACCGGAGCTGCCTGGGCCTGTGTTGGGGGACAGCTGTGGTTGGGAGCAGGCTGGTTGGGTTTTGGAGCAGAGGGATTGATTCTGGAGCAGAGGGATTGATTCTGGAGCAGAGGGATTGATTTTGGAGCAGAAGGATTGATTTTGGAGCAGGCTGGTTAGGTTTTGGAGCAGAGGGATTGATTTTGGAGCAGAGGGATTGATTTTGGAGCAGGCTGGTTGGGTTTTGGAGCAGAGGGATTGATTTTGGAGCAGAAGGATTGATTTTGGAGCAGAAGGATTGATTTTGGAGCAGGCTGGTGGGGTTTTGGAGCAGAAGGATTGATTTTGGAGCAGAAGGATTGATTTTGGAGCAGAGGGATTGATTTTGGAGCAGGCTGGTGGGGTTTTGGAGCAGAGGGATTGATTTTGGAGCAGGCTGGTGGGGTTTTGGAGCAGAAGGATTGATTTTGGAGCAGGCTGGTGGGGTTTTGGAGCAGAGGGATTGATTTTGGAGCAGGCTGGTTGGGTTTTGGAGCAGAGGGATTTATTTTGGAGCAGAGGGATTTATTTTGGAGCAGGCTGTGTGGGGTTTTGGAGCAGAGGGATTGATTTTGGAGCAGGCTGGTGGGGTTTTGGGCACAGCTGTCACACTTTGCCTGTTGCCTGTAGCTGGTCACGCACAGGGGGCACCTGGTTTGTGTCAGCCCCTGCTGCCACTGCCAGCCCTCAGCAGCTCCCAGGGGATTCACTGCTGCTCCACAAGGCCCTGCTCAGGGTCTCCTGACTCCTGGCCCCTCTCACAGGGGTGGCAGCTGGGCTGGTGGAGCTCTTGGTGGGGATGGCCTGGGCACAGCTGAGACCCTGATCCCATGGGAATGTCCCTGCCCTGGATCCTGTGTTTGGCTGAGGGCATTCCCTTCTTCTTCAGACTGTGGCTTCACTTTGAAATCTCTGCTGGCTCCTTCAGCCCTGGCCCTCTGTGACCCCACAGCTCCCCAGGACCCCCGAAGGAGCCCGTCCCCAGGCAGAGCTGGCCGAGGGCCCTGTCCCGCTCCCCCTGAGGGGACACTGGTGGGTGTGGAACAGGACGGGCAGGTCCTGGGGAGCTGAGCAGGGGACAGTCCCTGTCACTCCTGGCACAACCTCTCCCATCTGGGGAGGATGAGCAGGAAGGACATCATGAGCCCAGCCTGAGGACTTTGGGCTGCAGGACCTCTCTTGGCTGGCACAGAGAGAGGAGTTTGGGCTGTCACATCACAGCTGGGGAGTTCCCTGTCCCAGCAACCTTTAACATCTTTCTCAGCTTTGATAACGACAAAGACATGGAACCAGTTCAGTGGAAAATAGGATAAGCTTCATCATAACACTCTGGTTTGTTCCCTTTTTATCTGCCAGGTCAAACCTTTCATGGAGAGAAACGTAACAGAGCTGGTGTCAGGTGTGACCTCTGGAGCTGGGGAAAAGGTGCTGGAGACCCCAGGGCTCCGCTGCTGAACCCCCTTTGTGCTGTTGGGACAAAGCAGGACAGTTTGCACTCCCCAGCAGATCCCAGTGCCAGAAGCCAAAAAGGAAACTTCTGTCCCTGTGAGAGCCTGGCTGCTGCACGGGGACACAGGGACACAGGGACACAGGGACACGTGCCCTGTCAGCCTCAGGGTCACACTGGGGTGTGCTGGAAGGGGAGACTGCGGGCTCTCAGAGTCAAACCCATTCTGTATTTTTATCAACAGCTTTGCCAATAAACAGCAGGAAGGGTGAGCGAGCTGAGCTGGCAGCGCAGAGGGCTGGGACAGGTGACTTTGAGGCTGAAGGAGCAGTCATGGGACCATCAGGAAGGGGCCCGAATGCACAGTCATGCCCCACAGTCACTGAACAAACAGTGAAGCACACGGCATGGATGTGATTAAGAGGAAAAGGCCTGTGTGGCTTCAGCAGCCTCAGCAGGGATGGGGTTCAGGTCATGAGGCCCTGGAGTGTTCTCAGCTGCCCCGGGAGGTGTTTCCAGAGGGGCAGGTGCTGCCAGGGGCCAGGAAGGGCTCTGTGTGCAGCCTGAGCTCCAGCCATGCCCCAAACCCCTGGATTCACCGTGGAAAAGGGGCAGACACAACTGAGGGAGGAACGCAGAGCAGGAGCAGCTCTGGCAGGACAGATGTGCCAGGAGATAAAATTGCCCAGGGCAGCCTTATCAGGGCCAGACGGGGCCAGGAGTGGGTCTGCTCCGGCTGATGGAGGGATTTGCATGTGAGGAGACTGGGCTGGACACCCAGAGAACGTTTGTGGCTGCTGGAAAAGGAAGGGCAGAGCTGGCCTGGGAGCGCCCTGCCGGCCCCCTTGGCTGTGTCTGGGTGGGCTGGGGATTCCAGGGGGGTCACGGGCCAGGCTGGCACCGCCTCCCCCCCTCCAGGGCACCGCTGGGCACCGACATCTGTGGCCCCCGTGGGTCCCTACAGAGGATTTTGCACAAGAGCAGGCAGTGACAGGGGACAGGGTGGGACGGCTTTGTGCTGAAAGAGAGTAGATTTAGATTGGAAGGAACTCTTCCCTGTGAGCGTGGTGAGGCCATGGCAGAGGTTGCTCAGAGCAGCTGTGGCTGCCCCTGAATCCCTGGAAGTGTCCAAGGCCAGGCTGGACGGGGCTCGGAGCAGCCTGGGATAGTGGGAGGTGTCCCTGCCCATGGCAGGGGGTGGAACAGGATGAGCTGCAATGTCCCTTCCCACCAAACCTCTCCAGGAGCGCACGGTTCTGTGCTCACGCTGCAGGGAAAGCCGCTGCGGGCACTCCCGTGGGCACAGCGAGGCATTTGCTCCTTTCCTGTTCCTTTCCCAGCAGCTCAGATCCCGTCCTGGAGCTTTTTCTGTCCCCCCTCTTCTCCCACAAAACCGAGGCGCTTCCCGGAGCATCCGCTGTGGTGCGACATTCCCGCAGGGATGGGGGACACTGCCCGAGCCTTCCCTTCCCCCGTGGCCCCGGCAGCGTTCCGAGACCGCTCCGGTTCGTCCCGTTATGCAACGAGCTCTTAGCCATGCAAATGTATTCAGCTCTCCCCTCGCACAACCTCCTGCTTTCTTTCAGCTGCTTTGGAAATCCAGCGCTTCCTGTGGGAGTGCAACGCGAGTCCCTGGAGCCATCCGGAGCCATCCGGAGCCGCCCGGCTCGGCTCCCCGGGCAGGCTGGATCTGCCCCCGGGTCCCCGCAGCCCCTTCCCCACCATCCTGTCCTCCCTCCCCGGCCGACCCCAGCCCAGCCCTCGGCGCGTCCCGGTGCCAGCGGCACGGGCTGGTGCCCCGGCCGTGCCAGGAGCAGCGACACGGAGCGGGGAAAAGGGCACGGCAGCACCGCCCCAGGGTCCCCACGGTGCTGGTGGCTCTGGGAGCCACCGAAACAGCCCTGTCTCCTCGTTTGGTAGCCCTGATGGGTTCTCCTCCATGGCTTACTCCGAGCGCTTTTTGTGAGCCCACTGGAATTTTTAGCTCCCGGGACATTCCGCACGGGGAGCTCCTCAGCCCGGCCACCCCGGGTGGGCAGAATTCCTTCCAGGGCCTCTCCTGGCCTCGTGCTGGATTGGCAATAACCCGCGGCAATCCTAGGGCTTGAGAAGACATGGAGCACACGGCTGCATTTCCCATCCCAGCAGTCCACTCATCCTCCCTCTCCTTCCCTGTGCCTCAGCATTCCTGCGCTTCATCATTCCTGAGCTTCATCATTCCTGAGCTTCATCATTCCTGCGCTTCTCTGAGACCTCACGGAGCGGGACAGTGGGGTGGGACAGTGGGGTGGGACAATGGGGTAGGACAATGAGATGGGATGGGACAGTGGGATGGGACAGTGGGATGGGACAGTGGGATGGGACAGTGGGGTGGGACAATGGGATGGGATGGGACAGTGGGATGGGACAGTGGGGTGGGGCAATAAACAGCTCAGGTCATCCTTTTCCCTGCTCCCTTGTGAGGAATTTCCAGTCTCCCCGTTCCCTCTGTGGGGCAGCACCCCATGCCCTGTGGGCAGCACCCCATGCCCCAGGCACTGCTGTTCCCGTGGGTGCCCATGGCCACCTCTCACTGTCACAGAGGTCACAGCCCTGGCACCAGTGTCCCTCTCTTTCAGTGCTCATGTGCCCCGAGCTCCAGCAGTCCAGGGGCACTTGCAGCCCCATCCTCCAGCCCAGGGACCCCGTTCTGCAGCAGAGCTGAGGGACAGGTCAGGTCCCAGTGTCCCACAGGCCACCGCAGCCCCTGCTGTGCCTCAGTGTCCCAGCTGTCCTGAACAGGAGGTGTCTGTCCCTCTGTGGCTCCCCTGGGGCAGGGTGTTGCTGCCCACAGCCCCCGCCCTGGGGTGTCTGCCTGCTCCCCCTCAGGGCACTCTGCAGCCCACCTGAGCTGGGTGCTGGCTCCGCATGTCCCTGTCCTTGCTCAGCGCCCCTGCACGGCGCTGTCCCAGGGCTCCTGGACACCCCCAGAGCCCCTCTGGGAAAGCTCTGCCGGGCCAAAGAAATCCCAACACAGTCAGAGCTGAGCCAGCAGAGTTTAACCAAGCGCCCACCCCCTCCACACATGGCTTTGTCACCGCCGTGACACACGGAGGGACGTGAAGAGCAAAGTCCCACAGGTGCCCAGGACCCTCCTCTGCCGGGCTCGGCGTTAGTGGTGCCGGGGGTGGCTCTTGTCGAGCCGGGGGCCGGTGGTGATGGTGGTGGTGATGGTGATCCTGTTCACCGTCAGCCCTCCCGAGGGGTAGGTGTCGAGACACGCCTCCCGCTTGTACTCGGAGACCTGCTTGGAGGACAGGAGCTCCCACACCGACACCCTGCGCTCCTGGGACGGGTCAAACGTGATGTAGGAGCCCTCCGAGCGCAGAAGATCCAAGGTGTGCGCCGGAAGGGCCCTGAAGTGCTTCTCGAGGCTGTCACTGGCGAGGCTGCTGGTGGTGCTCAGCAGCTCCTGGATGGGCAGTGTCCCCCCACGGTACAGCTCCAGCAGCTCCTGCCGCTTCTCCTCGGGGATGTAGTGGGAGAAGAGCAGGTCCCACAGGGAGGTCTGCCTGCCCTGGAACTCCCCCACTGACACCTCGGCTGTGGTGGCCTTCAGGGTCTCCTCCCAGGCCCCGTCCCCGTGCAGGGGGGTGGGTTCAGCTTTGGTGGCCACTGGCTCTGCCCTGGGACCATTCACAGGTGCCTCTGGCTCTGCCCTCGCTGCTGCTGCTGCTGCTCTGGTCACAATGGTGGTGACAACGGTCTTCACCTGCTCCAGGGTCAACTCACCTGCTTCATAGAGCTCCAGGACCTCCTTCCTGTTCTCCTCGGGGATGTACCGGGAGTGGAGCAGGTCCCACAGCGAGACCCTGTGGCCCCGAAACTCCCCAGCCTCGATGTCAACCACTGTGGTTTTCAAGGTTGTTTCCCATGGCTCTTCTCTGGGGGTGTCGTCACCCTCTCCTCCTGCTGCTGCTGTCACAGGGTCCTTGTTGGAACTCTTGACTGTAATGTGGAATTTCCTGCCTGCAGATTCTTTTTTCTTAATGAGAGTGGTGACAGCAATTGTCATCTGCTCCAAGGCCAATGTCCCCCCACGGTACAGCTCCAGCAGCTCCTGCCGCTTCTCCTCAGGGATGTAGTGGGAGAAGAGCAGGTCCCACAGGGAGGTCTGCCTGCCCTGGAACTCCCCCACTGACACCTCGGCTGTGGTGGCCTTCAGGGTCTCCTCCCAGGCCCCGTCCCCATGCAGGGGGGTGGGTTCAGCTTCGGTGGCCACTGGCTCTGCCTCTGGCTCTGCCCTCGCTGCTGCTGCTCTGGTCACAATGGTGGTGACAACGGTCTTCACCTGCTCCAGGGTCAACTCACCTGCTTCGTAGAGCTCCAGGACCTCCTTCCTGTTCTCCTTGGGGATGTACCGGGAGTGGAGCAGGTCCCACAGCGAGACCCTGTGGCCCCGAAACTCCCCAGCCTCGATGTCAACCACTGTGGTTTTCAAGGTTGTTTCCCATGGCTCTTCTCTGGGGGTGTCATCACCCTCTCCTGCTGCTGCTGCTGTCACAGGGTCCTTGTTGGAACTCTTGACTGTAATGTGGAATTTCCTGCCTGCAGATTCTTTTTTCCTAATGAGAGTGGTGACAACAGTTGTCATCTGCTCCAGAGTTAATAACCGTTCATGGTACAGCTCCAGCAGCTCCTGCCTCTTCTCCTCGGGGATGCAGTCGGAGAAGAGCAGGTCCCACAGGGACACCTGCTTTCCCTGCAGCTCCCCAGCCAGCACATTGACGGTGGTGGACTTCAAGGCATCATCCAGGAGCACTGAACAATCCTCTTCATCCTCCCCTGCCGCTGCCCTGTGTGGGCTCCTGGCACTTGCCACGAGTGCGGCGTTTGCAGCTTCTGTTCGGTTCACGATGGTGGTGACCACAGTGGCCACCTGCTCCGTGGTCAGTATCCCTGCCCTGTACAGCTCCAGCAGCTCCTGCCGCTTCCCCTGAGGGACGTATCTGGAAAAGAGCAGGTCCAGCACGGAAACGTTTTGCCCGCGGAACTCCCCAGCAGTGACACGGACAGTTGCGGACTTCAAGGACTTTCTCAGCTGTTGCTCCTGGGCCTGCGTGTCCTGAGCTGGGGGTGACGCCCTCACCTTGTCATTGGCTTTGGCTGAGCCCAGAGCCCCGTTCTCCCTTTCTGCCCCGGTGATGGTGGCGGTGAGGATGGTCATCATCTGCAGGATGGTCACTGTCCCCGCCTTGTATTTCCTCAGCAGCTCCTCTCTCTGGTGGTCGGGGACGTAGCGGGAGAAGAGGAGCTCCCAGAGGGTGACGCTCTGGCCCTGGAAGAGCCCCACAGCCAGCGTGGTGCGGGCGGCCTGCAGGGCTTTGCGGGCATCCTCGGTCAGCTGGTAGAGCACGGAGCCCTTGTCCATCAGCTGCAGCATCAGCAGCCCCGTGTCCGGGTCGGGCACGCAGCGGCGCAGCAGCTGCAGGTACGTCAGGTTCTCGTGGGTGTTGGGGTCGAAGCAAGTTCTTGTTTGATTCTCGGGGTTAGAAAGGAACTGGCTCATCTCCTGGTCAAAGTAGCCACGCTTGTAGGCCACCTCCACGGGGACACGGTGGCCGTGCACGGGGTCGATGATGCCGCCCGTGGCGATCTGGGCCTGGAGCAAGCGGATGGCGTGTTCCCTGACGATGAATTCCTGCTTCATGGCCTGGAACAGGGAGATCCTGTGTCCTGTGTAGGGCTCTGTGTACCCTGTCACCGCTCCCTCTGCTGAGAGCAGCTTCTCGTAGAAGTCCCGGCCAATGAGTCCCTGAGCCAGCGCCTCTTTCACCAAGAGCTGCTCGTTCCTCATGGGGTCCGTGAGCAGCCCCGAAGCCGCCTGCGCCTCCAGCAGCACCAGCGCCGTGCCCGGGGTCAGCAGCCCCCTCATCATGGCTTCATAGACGCTCAACTTCTTGTTCTTGGCCTGGATGAAGACTCCAGCGATGAAGTTACTCCCACCCCCACCCATCTCTCTGTGTTCACCTGCAGCAGGGTTACTCCCTGTGCTGCTCGACTTGTTCTGGGAGCATCCACTCGTCTTCTGCATCATCTCTGGCAGGAATCCTGCTCCTGTGGGGCACGGAGAGTGTCTGGGGAGGCAGAAACAAACAGAGCCTGTGGTCACACACAAGTCCGTGTGCGGTTTTCACAGTGGGTGTGGGGGAAGCCTCTCCCTGGAGGTGACCACAGGAGCCCAGGGAGAAGCAGGGAGTGGCCTCTGGGGCTTTGCTGCTCCCTCAGAGCAATCCTAGGGCCAGGGTGCAGCTGGGCTGGCCAGAGAGCTCTGAGGGCACGTCCCAGGTGAGTGACAGCACCACACAAAGGAGCATCATCCCAGCAGCATGGACACCCTGCAGCTCCCCACCTGCTCTCTCAGAGCCTGACACTGCCTCAAGCCTGTGGCCTCAACCCCTTTCCTCTTCTGTTCCTGGGTGACACAACCAGCACTTTTGGGCTGATGCCACTGGGTGTCCGCACGAGACAGGACCGCTGCTCCTGACACCTTAAGTTTTAGCTTTCGTAATTTTCAGATTCTCTACTGCATCAGGATGTAACTCTGAACTTCATAGAGTGTTAGCAAGTTCTCCTCATAGTTCAGTCAGACAAAACAATCCTTTTGCAGCCCAAGAACCAAGGTCACCGTCACAGATTCAGGCTCCCAAAAGTACAAACAGCAGTGAACTGGGGGCAGTTACTGGGAGGATGGGATTTCCAGCTGTAACTGGACAATTAACCCCAATATGTAAATGCACCAAAACTTATAAAAGTGTGAAAACCTGTGACCCACTGTCCATCCTGGGCAGAGCCACAGCCAGCTCTGGTACTGCCCAAGGCCTTTTTAACAAATACCTGCTTTATTCCTTCAGCACTGTCCAGCCTCTGTTCCAGGGAGCCTCTCAAGGCATCGCTCCCTGCCCCCTGGAGCTGCCCTGGGACAGCCACATTTCCCTGCTGGCCTCTTCCCAAGCTCAGCTCATGCCAAGAGACAGCAGTAGCTTCCTGACATGATGGCACAGCCTCAGAGAGGTGCTGGCTGGTGCTGCAGTAATTTCCTGCCCTCTTGAGAGCATCGCCCTGTGCTGGTCACAGGCTGGCCGTGAGCGTGCTGGGACACAGGGTGACAGGCAGAGCCCAGCACACGGCTGTCAGTGTGGATCTCCCTGGGGGCTGTGTGATCCCACACCACCCTGGCAGTCCGTGGGACACGGGAATAGCCTCAGGGATGGAGGAGTGGCTGTTCGGATCGGGGGCAGCAGTGGGTCTCAGCTGAGAGAGGCCTTTCCCCCGGCTGTGCTGCTGCTGCAGCTGGGGTGGGTCTCTGGGTTCTCTGGGTCTCTGCTTGTTCTAAGGCCTCTGGATGGGCAGAGACCCCAAACCCCGTCCTGCAAAACTGGGCTCTGTATTATTTAATGTAGGAGTCACAGATGGATCATGGAATCCCAGGATAGTTTGGGTGGGAAGAGACCTTAAAACTCATCTCGTTCCAACCCCTGCCACAGGCAGGGATGCCACCCACTCCCAGGATGTCTCACCTTGTCACCTGGTCCCCTTGGGAAGCCTTGTAAACAAACTTTCAGCATCTGCAGCATTGTGCAGTGATGAGGCCACGGTCTTGTGAAAACAGCAGAATCGAAACTCAAAGCATCTCTTTGGGAACACCCATCTCCCGTAAGCTGTGCTGACTGACATTAATGACACGTTTAGCTCACTATCAGGGTCACAGCTTAAGTCTCCGACTGTTTACTTAACAGTCAGAAAGTCTCTGAGTCATTGCTTTTGGTCCATTTAAAGATTGGATTGATGCTGGGGCAGCTGCACCACGATGGGGCAGAGATTTATCCCAGCAGTCCCAGCCCTTGCTCTCCGGGGACCCTGCCTGTGGCTCTGTCCCACCTTGTGCCTGCAGCCCCTGGCAGCAGCTTCTCTCGCCCCCGCCCGACCCCGAGGATGCAGCCGGGAGGTGACGGGCTGGGTGTGCTGCCTGCTGGGGTGGCGCTGGGTCCCGGAGTGCAGTGTCACACCCTGGAGCCGGCGACACCTTTGTAGGACACGGATGTCGTGTGAACACCCTGCACTGCAAAGTCAGCTGCAGCCTGTCATTAGCTGCTCTCTAATCAGCCTCCTGCTGCCGGGGCTGGGCTGCAGCTCCCGGGGCAGGGGCTGGCTGGCTCTGCGAGCTGTTGCGGCAGCCCAGCCCACGAGGCTCCAGTGGAAGCGGTTTTCCAGCCGGAGCGAGCCGGGGTGGCCCCACAGGGCGGGGGTCCCCAGGCCTGCCCGCGCCCCGGGGAGGGAAATCCCACCAGTCCCTCCAGCCCCCGGATCCCAGCGAGTCCCAATCGCTCCTGCCCCCGGATCCCAGCGAGTCCCAATCGCTCCTGCCCCCGGATCCCAGCGAGTCCCATCGCTCCTGCCCCCGGATCCCAGCGAGTCCCAATCGCTCCTGCCCCCGGATCCCAGCGAGTCCCAATCGCTCCTGCCCCCGGATCCCAGCGATCCCAATCGCTCCAGCCCCTGGATCCCAGCGATCCCCATCGCTCCTGCCCCCGGATCCCAGCGATCCCCATCGCTCCAGCCCCTGGATCCCAGAGACCCCCATCGCTCCAGCCCCTGGATCCCAGAGACCCCCATCGCTCCAGCCCCACCGCTCCAGCCCCAGGGTCCGGCGGGGTCCGGCGGGTCCCGCAGCTCCGGCTGTTTCCCTCCCGCATCCCAGTTCGGCTGAAGCGCTGGCGACACAAAACATCCCACAGAGCAGCAGCTGCGGTCGGGCCTGCTGCTACTCGGTCACTTTGTCCCTTCCCAAAAAGGACTAAGTTCTGCCTGGAGATCTCCTGCTCTCCGGTGCCCGGAGTTTCAGCAGCCAGCCCTTCCCCGCGCTGGAGTTTGGGATAGAGGTGAGGTCCCCGCTTCCCGTGCAGGTTCCCTGTGGTGGCCTCGGTGACCCCCAGGTGGGCTCTGTCCTACCTCCTGGACGTGTATCCAGAGCGGCTGGATCGCCGGCAGGCTCCGGTTCTCCTCCTCCTCTTCCTCCTCTTCCTCCTCCTCCTCCTCCTCCTGCCGCCGACTCGCAGCCAGGTGAGCAGAGGAGGCAAGTGCCCAATTTAAACCCTTCCCTCCCCCGCCCCTGGGGCCGGCAGGGAGGCGCTGCCCTGTGCCGACACACGGGAGCAGAGCTGGGACACGGACCCGGACTGAGCACAGGACCCCGGGCTGGCGGGGGCTGGGGGCCGGCAGCAGCCCAAGGACAAGACGTGGGACACTTCTCCTTCCTTGAGGCTTCTGGACTCCGCTTTCTCTGACAGCTCAGCTGCTCCTGGACAGCCCTGCCCACGGTCCCAGCTGCCACGGGGGTCTCCGCGGATCTGGGCTTGTTGGAATTGTCTCTGGGAGCTGCAGCCGGCATCCTGCAGCTGTCCCTGTCCCCCGGCCGGGACAGAGAGCAAGCCGGTCCCTGTGGCCATGCCTGGGCTGACAGAGAAGGGACAGCGCTGGCCGCGGGTGTGCGTGCGAACATTGGTGACAGTGGCCGTGCTCCCGTCAGCCTGCACAGGTGTCTGTGCCACACACCCAGGTGTCTGTGCCTCGGTGTGTGTGACTGCGTGGGCTCCCTGTGACCCCCCGTGCCCGGAGCCGTGCGGGGTCCTGCGGGGCTCTGCGGGATCCTGCGGGCTCTGGGGTGATTCCCTGGGAGCCCGGACACCCTGGACAACGCGTGTGCGAGTCCCGTGAGTGGGGACACTGTGTGTCACAGCCCGGCGTGTGACCGTGTCCCGCGTGGCCGTGGGTGACTCGGTGCCCCGTGTGCAGGAGGGGCTGCGGCCCCGGCCCTGCCTTTCCTGGGTGTCCTGCTCCGGGAGCACATTCCTGCTGGCGTGGGCGCTCGCCAGACTGGCTGATCAGCACGCGGAGAGCTTTTGGCTCTGACTCACGGCGGGGTTTGGCTCCAGGGAACACACCTGGCCAGGAGGTCCCCTGTCCTCGGGGGAGAGGTGGATGCAGGACCCGGTCCCGGTGGCTTCGCTCCCTGCTCTGAAGCCCTTCCCTGCCCGACATCCGCTCTCAGCCTGCCGGATGCTGAGCTTGGGAACTGCAGCATAACTGGAACTTCACTAATTGCATTTCTCTTATCATGGGCAGAGAGTGACAGGACAAGGGGGGACAGTTTTTAACTGAAAAAGGGGGGATTTATTTAGAGGAGGTATTGGGAAGAAATCCTTCCCTGTGAGGGTGGTTTGGCCCTGGCACGGTTGCCCAGAGCAGCTGTGGCTGCCCTTGGATCCCTGGAACTGTCCAAGGCCAGGTTGGACAGGGCTCGGAGCAGCCTGGGATAGTGGAAGGTGTCCCTGCCCATGGAAGGGGTGGGACTGGAGCTTTAGGGACACTTCAGGCCAAACCAGTCTGTGATTCCACGGTGGTTTTGTGATTTCACCGGAGCTTCAGCCATCCCGGCTGGGCTGCAGCAACGCTTCCTCCTGGGCTGCATCCTTAGCAGGAGAGAGTACGAGGGGTGCAGGGGTCACCCGGCCTTGCTGGCAGCAGGATCCCACCTCTCTGTTCACTCGGCTCAGCCCAGCTCAGCCCAGGCTCCGTGCACAGCCCGGGCCCAGCAGGAGCAGCATCACCGAGTTACTCCACATTGGTGCCGCCCTTCTCCTTGGGCACGGCCACGGAGGAAACTCCTCCAAAGTGTGCCAGCGGCCCTGGAGCCCTCTCTGGAGCTGGCACAGCTCGTTTCGACGCCTCCCAGCATTCGGCAGCTTCCCGGGAGGTTTCTTTGCCCCTGCCAGACGGGCTGTGGTTTATCTCCCCGCACAGGACGTGTCCCGCGGAGCTGGTCCCGTTCCAGCTGAGCAGAACACACTGCCACCCTCTGCAGAGCCCGGGGCACGGCTCCTCTGAGCGGCTGCGTGTGTGGGATGTGTCCCCAGAGCAGCCACACGGACCTGCTGTCCCTTGGCTGCCCGGGGCAGGCAGCATCACCCGGTGAGCCGCTCTGAGCCTCACCTCCCTGACGGGCAGCAGGAGCCTCTGACAGAGCCGCGTCACCTGGAAATGCTGGTGTCCCTCCCAGAACATCCCCTCCTCAGGGCAGAACCAACCAGACCCTTCCCTGAGGAGCGAGGGATTAATCCTGGTCTAATTAATTAATTGTGGAAACAGCTGCAGGAGGATGGGCTAGCAGCTGCCCACCCCACGGGGAAGCTGCTGCTCCCGCGGCTCCCAGTCCGGACCGAACCCTGGAGGCTCCCTGCAGGTGCAGGGGTGCCCGGCCAGGCTGTGCAGATCCATCGGTGGGTGGGTGGACGGATCCCTGCAGATCCATCGGTGGGTGGGTGGACGGATGGATCCCTGCAGATCCAACGGTGGGTGGGTGGGTGGACGGATCCCTGCAGATCCGTCCGTGGGTGGATGGTGTGGATCCCTGCAGATCTGTACCGTGGGTGGATGGTGTGGATCCCTGCAGATCTGTACCGTGGGTGGTGTGGATCCCTGCAGATCCATCGGTGGGTGGGTGGATGGTGTGGATCCCTGCAGATCTGTACCGTGGATGGTGTGGATCCCTGCAGATCTGTCAGTGGAAGGTGTGGATCCCTGCAGATCTGTCAGTGGATGGTGTGGATCCCTGCAGATCTGCCCCGTGGGTGGATGGATGGTGTGGATCCCTGCGGATCTGTCCATGGATGGGTGGATGGTGTGGATCCCTGCAGATCTGCACCGTGGATGGTGTGGATCCCTGCGGATCTGTCCGTGGGTGGATGGTGTGGATCCCTGCGGATCTGTCCGTGGGTGGATGGATGGTGTGGATCCCTGCAGATCTGCACCGTGGATGGTGTGGATCCCTGCAGATCTGTCCGTGGGTGGATGGTGTGGATCCCTGCAGATCTGTACCGTGGATGGTGTGGATCCCTGCGGATCTGTCAGTGGATGGTGTGGATCCCTGCGGATCTGCCCCGTGGGTGGATGGATGGTGTGGATCCCCATGGATCTGTCCATGGATGGGTGGATGGTGTGGATCCCTGCAGATCCATCGGTGGGTGGGTGGATGGATGGTGTGGATCCCTGCAGATCTGCCCCGTGGGTTTCTGCTGTGCCAGGGATCCGCTGTCCCTTTCAGCAATGCCCGTGGCTCTGCCCATTTCATCTTCTCTCTCTGGAAGCAGCTGAGGTGTCACCGGGGCTGGTGCTGGGCCTCCCGTGCTGTGAACGGGGTCAGAGGTTTGTGGCTGGGGCAGCAGCTGCTGCTTGGGTTTCCACATTTCACTTTCCTTGCAGTGCCAGGAGCAGGATATTTGTGAGAACACAAACTGCGCTGGGTTGTCTCGAGGAGAACCTTGGCTTGCCACTTTCCCTCAGGCATGAGGAGCTGATGGACCTGCAGAGGCTCCAGATGTCCCCAGGGAGTTGGACCACCCCACGGAACATCCTGGAGCTGCCCCATGAGCAGCCAGAGCTGCGCTGCCTGCCAGGACCCTGAGTCTCTGTGCGAGGTGTCACCACAGGTCCTCGAGTGGCCACACGTGCTGTGCTCAGCAGGAGGCAGGGAAGGGACAGCATCACGTCTGGGGACAGTTCCTGCCACACCAGGAGGGACCTTCTCGCTCCTGACAGGAGGGTTCAGCCAGATGGGGGTTGGGCTCTGCTCCCAGGGAACAAGGGACAGGACAGAAGGAAATTGGGAATGATTAATCTATATAACCCATATTAATTATTGTTATTGTTATATTATTGTTTTGGGGTATTGTGGAAATACCTTTCTGGTATTTCCTGGCTGTCCAGCCCTGGCACAGGTGCCCAGGGGGGTCGAACAGCCGTGTGAGGGTGGCACCTGGGGACAGCGGTGTCCTTGGCAGTGCTGGGGGAACCCTTGCAGTGCTCGGGGGTGATTCCATGGTTCTGTGGCGCTGGATTGCCGCTGCTGCCCCGCCGCTGCCACCGCTGGACGCCCGAGGCCTCGGATGTGTCAGCTGTTAAAAAGGGATCATGTTTCCTACTCTGAAAAGCAGCACCAGGGGAGCGCAGGTCTGGAGCAGCCCCTTGTGAAAAACGAGGTTCACATAATTTTTATAGAATTTAAGAGTTTAATAAAAAAAAAAATTAGGAGAAAAAATAAAGTATACAAATACAAATACAAATACAAATACAAATACAAATACAAATATGTCTGTGCATTCAGCCAAGAGAGCACACCTTACTAACAAAGGATTGTCCCTTAAAAACAGAACCTTGCTACATATCCATAAATTCTCACACAAATCCATAAATTCTCACACAAATCCATAAATTCTCACACATATTCAGACATTCTTCTCAGGATCTTTGGGGTTCTTCTGTTCAGTTTTCTCTTGCCCCCTTCCCAATAGATCAATGCTCTTGGTGCCATCGAGATTTACATTCCCAGATACCAGGAATGCAATAAATTCCTCCCCCCAGAGCTCTGGGCACTGCTGTCTTCATCTGGATAAGAGAATTTACAAATGCAGGAGTTCTCCAGCTATTTTTTTTTCCTCAGTCTTTGGGTTACACAAACAAAAGCAGTTTTTATTTTAATACTATGCCATAGCCTAACATATATGTATTATACTACTATTCCTAAATTTCATCAATAACAGAAATAAAGAAAACTATATTAATACAACAAAATTTCTCATTCTTATACACATAACCTTCATCTTAATATTTGTGAAAAGCCAACAATATAAAATGTATCTGTAACACCCTGAAACATTTGTGCGCTGCCCCCACTGCTGCAGCTGCCCCTCACTGCAGCTCCAGGGGCACAGAGAGGGGCGCAGACCCCCGGGACGCCTCACACTCAGCAGCTGCTCCTGCAGCTTCCCGGTGTTACAGATACATTTTATATTGCTGGCTTTTCACAAATATTAAAATGAATGTTATGTGTATAAGAATGAGAAATTTTGTTGTATTAATATAGTTTTCTTTATTTCTGTTATTGATGAAATTTAGAAATAGTAGTATAATACATATATTGTATTATATTATTATATTATGGCTATGGCATAGTATTAAAATAAAAACTGCTTTTGTTTGTGTAACCCAAAGACTGAGAAAAAAAAATAGCTGGAGAACTCCTGGATTTGTAAATTCTCTTATCCAGATGAAGACAGCAGTGCCCAGAGCTCTGGGGGGAGGAATTTATTGCATTCCTGGTATCTGGGAATGTAAATCTCGATGGCACCAAGAGCATTGATCTATTGGGAAGGGGGCAAGAGAAAACTGAACAGAAGAACCCCAAAGATCCTGAGAAGAATTTATGAATATGAATGAGAATTTCTGGATTTGTGTGAGAATTTCTGGATTTGTGTGAGAATTTCTGGATTTGTGTGAGAATTTATGGATATGTAGCAGGGTTTTGTTTTTAAGGGACAATCCTTTGTCAGTAGGTGTGCTCTCTTGGCTGAATGCAGAGACACCCGGCCGTATCTGTATACTTTACTTCATTTTTTTCTCCTAATTGTTTTTTTTTATTAAACTTTTAAATTCTATAAAAGTTATGTGAACCTCGTTTTTCACCCCGGGAAGCCTGGCACGGACACGCCAGGGCTCGGGCATCCCCAGCCCCGCGGCCTCACCTGCCGGAAGGTGTGGGAGGCTTGGCAGAAGCAGAACCACATCAGAGGGCTGGGAGATGCCTTTCCCAAGGATGTTTCAGCACTGGGGTGTGCGGGGAGTGTTTTCCTTGGGTGATTGATTTGGGAAACCTCCGGTGGCAGAGCTCAAGTGCTGACACCGCTCCCGGCTCCCTTCCAGCTGCTCCTGGGAGCGCTGGTCCCTCAGCCCCCGGGCCTGTGGCTGCTGAGGACGGTTTCCTGTGGAGAGTGATGCTCAGAGCCCATGCCTGAGGTGGGGATGGCAGCCCTTGGAAACATCTGTGCACAGGCTGAGTTCTCATTAATCCTTGCGATTAATCTCATTAATCCACCCCTGCGAGTGCATCAGAGTGAAACGACACCCAGTGACACCTGGGTACATGACCAGGGTTATTTTAAAACAATGTGATTGCTTCGAGTCCTTTGAGTGGAAAGGAAGGATGTGGCCGTTTTCAATATTGTCTATAAAAATTTAGAAGTCTAAATATATGGATTAAGAAAATATATAAGGAGAAAGAGAAGAGAAGAGAAGAGAAGAGAAGAGAAGAGAAGAGAAGAGAAGAGAAGAGAAGAGAAGAGAAGAGAAGAGAAGAGAAGAGAAGAGAAGAGAAGAGAAGAGAAGAGAAGAGAAGAGAAGAGAAGAGAAGAGAAGAGAAGAGAAGAGAAGAGAAGAGAAGAGGAAAAGAAAAGAAAAGAAAAGAAAAGAAAAGAAAGAAAGAAGAATAGAATAGAATAGAATAGAATAGAATAGAATAGAATAGAATAGAATAGAATAGAATAGAATAGAATAGAATAGAATAGAATAGAATAGAATAGAATAGAATAGAATAGAATAGAATAGAATAGAATAGAATAGAATAGAATAGAATAGGAGAGGAAAGGTATCACCACCCATCCATCGGGGGTGGGGGCTCACAAAACAAGAATCCAGGGGGTTAATTTACATTTTGCTTTAGGAGGGAGTGTCCGGGTATTTTCCCCAGTTTTACACTGCAGGGTACAACACTGTGAACCATGTGCCATCCTGTGCAGGAAGCCTCCGAAATCAATCGGGGGGTGGGGTGGGGGGTGCTTCGGGGGTCTTTGGGGGTCTCTGATGGTTTCTGACCTCGCCTAATGCCGTGGTGCTGTTTGGCCCTGCTCCTCGTGCTGGCGGAGCCGAGTCAGCGGTGCCTTATCAGAAGGAATCCTTATCAGAGGATCTGCTTCTGCCCAGCGCTTTCCCTTGTCTGGGCAGAAATCAGCCGGTTTAAGGCATCGGTCCCAGGGGATCAGGGACACGAGGAGCGCAGGGCTCAGCCAGAGTTCGCTCTGTCACACGGGGGACACCGGGAACCAGAGGGATCCGTGCCTGGCCCGACCCGCGGAGCTCCGGCGTTCCCGGCGCTTCGCAGGGCCCGGAGCCGCCGAGGGGGTCCCGGGATGCCCGGAGAGACTCGGGACCAGCGGGGCTGGGGAGGCCGACAGAGCTGGACCCGAGGGGTGTGGGACCCTCGGAAGTGTGGGACCCTCGGAAATGTGGGAGCCTATGAAATGTGGGAGCCTCGGAAATGTGAGACCCTCGGAAATGTGAGACCCTCGGAAATGTGGGACCCTCGGAAATGTGGGAGCCTCGGAAATGTGGGAGCCTCGGAAATGTGAGACCCTCGGAAATGTGAGACCCTCGGAAATGTGGGACCCTGAGCAGGATGGGACCCTCGACAGGGCGGGACCCTCGGAAATGTGGGACCCTCGGAAATGTGAGACCCTCGGAAATGTGAGACCCTCGGAAATGTGAGACCCTCGGAAATGTGGGACCCTGAGCAGGATGGGACCCTCGGCAGGGCGGGACACCCCCCGCCGCTGCTGTCACCTGCCCGCAGGTACCCCCGGCCGCCGCCCCTGCTCCGCCTCTTCCCGGGCTGCCGCCCCGCGCAGGGCAGGCGCCTCCGGAGGAAAGAATTACAAAAATGTTCCCTTTCAAAAGCCACAAGGAGCCAGCCCATCCCCGCGCCCAGGGGACGGGCACGGGCAGACACGGACACAAACAAAAATGCTCTTTATTCTGGCTGGGAGGGATTGCACAAATATGATCTCTGTGGGAAAGGGACTATCGAGTATCCTCTCTCTGACTCATGATTCCTGAGAAAAACGGATCCGCCGGGCTTTTCCTGATGTTCGGGGCACCTGGCCTGTGGCAGGGTCAGGGAGGGAGGTAATCTGGGGGTGCTGGGGTGGTGCAGGGCTGCAGGGATGGTATCAGGGTCACTGGGGTGGTGCCAGGGGTGCACCACAGCTGCAGATGCTTCCCGCACCTTTCCCAGGGAACTTCTTTATCATTTGGCTTCCTGGGAGCTGAGTTTCCCTCGGCAGCTCTGGAGCACAGCGAGGGGATCACGTTCAAGATCTGGCCCAGGTTGCCTCCAGCCACACTCCTGTTGTCCCCCGAGGCACATTGGGACAGGGCACAGGAGTGGACAGAGCTCTGCTCGGTCAGAGCCTGCTCCCAGGGCGCCCCAAGCCCCTGAACTTCCCACAGCCGCAGCTGTGGAGCATCTCCAGAGCTCTCCTTGGGTGCTGGAGGACGTGCAGATCTAACTGGAGCTGCAGGGCTCTGCCCTTTTGCCCAGCTGGCCAAAGATGAAGCTCCACTGCCGTTCTCTGAGGGTCAGGGTCAGCCATCTGCGCCATCCCCACTCCCAGGACGCAGGTGACAGGTGATCTGTGCCCCAGAGACCATCACTTGTTAACTGCCCCCCGTGACGTGGCTGCTCTGCCTGGGGTGGCTGAGCCTGTGCTCCCCAGCTGAGCCCGCTCAGCCCGTGGGGTGCCCGGCCACCAGCACCTTCAGCAGGACAGTGCCACACGCGTGGCCACTGTGGCCAGAGCAGATGTGGCCTCTGGGGACCTGCAGACCTGTGCCAATTGTGACAGCTCGTGGTGCTTGGCCAAGCACTCCCAAAATGTGCCCACGGGGGCTGCACACAGAGCAAAGGCAGATGTGCCTCTGCCAGGAGTGAAGGAGTCATGGAATCGTGGAATGGTTTGGTGGGAAGAGAATTCAAAGATCATCCAGATCCAACCTCCAGTGCCAAGGGCAGGGACACTTTCTGCTATCCCAGGTTGCCCCAAGCCCCATCCAGCCTGGCCTTGGGCACTGCCAGGGATCCAGGGGCAGCCACAGCTGCTCTGGGCACCTGTGCCAGGGCCTGCCCACCCTCACGGGGAGGAATCTCTTCCCAATACCCAGGGATCCAGGAGGTGCTCTGGAACGTGGGGTTTGCCGTGCTGTGGAGAGCTGGGGCACAGGGTATTCCAGTTGCACCAGAAGGGACCCAGAGCTTCCCCAGCAGGTCAGCTTTGGGCTGCAGGGAGGGGAGAGCTGAGTCCCCACCTCAGCTCAGCCTTCGGTTCTTGTGTTTTCCACTTTCAGCTTTGCCAGCAGCTGATCCTCAAATGTGGCCCTGGGCACAGAGGGGCTGTGGGTTGGATTGGGTGTGGTGGGATTACAAAATCCCAGACTCACAGAATCCCAGGATGGCTCAGGCTGGAAGGACCCATAGTGGAGGTCCTCAGGAAGGGTCACCACAGACCACTTGGCACGGATCGTGTCCAGAGGGTGCTGGAATATCTCTGGAGAGGGACACTCCACACCCTCTCTGGTCTCAGTTCCAGTGCTCCGTCACTGCACAGGAACAAAGTTCTTCCTCATCTTCAGGTGGAGCTTGCTGGGCGTCAGTCCCTGCCATTGCCTCATGTCCCAGTGGTTGGCACCACGGAGCAAAGCCTGGTTTGACACCTCCCTCCCTTGCACAGGTCCCCTCTCAGCTGTGTCTCCTCAGGGCTGCCCAGGCCAGCTCCATCAGCCCATCCCTCAGAGATGCCCCAGTCCCTCATCTCCCCAGCCAGAGATGGGAATGGAGCTGGGGAAGGGGCTGGAGCCCCAGGAGGGGCTGAGGGAGCTGGGAAGGGGCTGGAGAATTCCTGAGGGAGCTGGGAAGGGGCTCAGCCTTCAGCAAAGGAGGCTCAGGGGGAATTTCTGGCTCTGCACAAGTCCCTGGCAGGAGGGGACAGCCGGGGGGGTCGGGCTCTGCTCCCAGGGAACAGGGACAGGAGGAGAGGGAACGGCCTCAGGCTGGGCCAGGGCAGGTTTAGGAGGGATATTTGGAAAATTCCTCCTGGAGAGGGCTGCCCAGCCCTGGCCCAGCTGCCCTGGCAGTGGTGGAAGTGTTCCCATCCCTGGAAGAGTTCAGTAAACATGTGGATGTGACATCAGGGGACATGGGCTAGAAACGGCCTTGCTCGTGCTGGGGGAGCGTTTGGATCCCGTGGTCCCATCCCAAACGATTCCATGGGTGGGGAGGCAGGGAGGGAGGGAGGGAGGGAGGGAGGGAGGGAGGGAGGAAGGGAGGCAGGGAGGGAGGGAGGAAGGGAGGGAGGCAGGGAGGGAGGGAGGAGGGAGGGAGGGAGGGAGGGAGGGAGGGAGGGAGGGAGGGAGGGAGGGAGGGAGGGAGGGAGGGAGGGAGGGAGGGAGGCAGGCAGGGAGGGAGGGAGGGAGGCAGGGAGGGAGGGAGGCAGGGAGGCAGGGAGGCAGGGAGGAGACAGCGTGGCACAGAGGACAAGGTCCCCAGACCGGGGCTGGCCCTCCTGCTGTGGCCAGTGTTTCATATCCTGGAGGCCTCTGCTCAGCTCCTGCCCGCTCTGGGTGCTGCCAGAGCCCAGGGTGGCTTGTGCCCTGTCCTTGAGTGTCCCAAGTTGTGCCACAGTGCAGCAGCCGCGGGGGCACCGCGCTGGCACCGGCACCGTCGGGCGTTACCGATGCAGGCCAGTGACCCAGCACAGGCTGTTCCTCTTTGCCTCTCTGGAAGGGAGGATTGGATTTCCAGGATGAGAAGACTCCTGGGAGACGTTATTGTGGCTTTCCAGTAACTACAGGGAGCTATGAGGGAGCTGGAGAGGGACTTGGGACAAAGGCCTGGAGTGACAGCGTGAGGTGGAATGGCTTCAGATTGGAAGGACGTAGGTGTAGATCAGATATTGGAAAGAATTATTCCCTGTGAGGGTGGGCAGGCCCTGGCAGAGGGTGCCCAGAGAAGCTGTGGCTGCCCCTGGATCCCCAGAAGTGTCCAAGGCCAGGTTGGATGGAGTTTGGAACAGCCTGGTCTATAGGAAGGTGTCCCTGCCCATGGCAGGGGGTGGGACAAGAAGGCCCCTTCCCACCCAAACTGTTCCATGATTCTGTGACTTCTCTCCCATTAATTTGTCCCATCACTTTCTGAGCCCATGCAATTCTCTGGGCTCCACAGCAGGTTACGGAGAGGTGTCCCACAGCTCCTCCACACTTGTTCCCAGGCACCAGCTGTACCAGCTGTGGCCGAAAGTCCATTTTCCAGGACATTAGCAGGTTAATTAAGGCAAACAGCCCAAGGCAGCACATTTAAGGAGGGTAAGTTTCCTTCCATTAAACAGCAGTAGAATTATTCATCCCTGAAGTGCATGGAAGAGTGGCTGCGGGGCTGTTCCGCTGCGGGAGCGCTGCATGTGGGCTGAGCCAGCTCAGGACACAGGAGGGCAACAGGAGCAGGAGGGAGCGGAGGCTCCACTGTGGATGGACAGACTGAAATACGGCACAGCCGTGTCCACTCTCAGCTCCTGTGAGGATCCATCCCCACAGAGGCTGCGAGGAGGGAGGAAAAGCACAGCGAGAAACCAGACCACTCGGGCTGAGGCTCTTTGTACTCCAGACACTCCCGGAAAAGCAGGACGGGCTGAGGCATGGAGAACAAACACAGATGATGCGTCCCACCAGTGCCAGCGACACCCAACGCAGGCCTGGCATCCTGCCCATGCGGAAATCTGCTCTCCACGCTGTCCTGGCTTGAAAAGCCACAACCCACATACCCTCCTGCAAAGCTACTGAGGATATCTGGCACAGGCAAGAAAAGAGAGGCAGAGAATAAAAATACCACCCACAGCAACACCCATATGGAACAAAGACCTGCACTTAAACCTGTGTGAGGAAAATGAGGATGACACACTTCACCAAAATGGCCTGAGATAACCCAGGCTGGTTCTTCTGTTCCTGAAAGGAAACCAAAGAAAGAGGCACAATGCAATGCAACAACACTGCTTGGGGGGGAGGCACTTGAAAGCTGCATCTGATGTGGGTGGGTGGTGGTAAAGAAAAGAGATCACGAAGGAAATTCCCTCACTGGGATCATAAATGGTAAAAAAATTTAGAAAAAGAAAGACAAACACCAGCAGCAAAAGAAATATTCCCAATAGCAACATTCTTCCGCAAGGAAAAAAATCAAAAGGTTTTATAACTATTTTCTAAAAATATTAAGGAAATAAAGCCCCGTGTCCGGGTCGGGCACGCAGCGGCGCAGCAGCTGCAGGTACGTCAGGTTCTCGTGGGTGTTGGGGTCGAAGAAGCCCTTGGTGTCGTCACCGGGGTCAGAGAGGATCTGGTTCATCTCCTGGTCAAAGTAGCCACGCTTGTAGGCCACCTCCACGGGCAGGCGGTGGCTGTGCACGGGGTCGATGATGCCGCCCGTGGCGATCTGGGCCTCCAGCAGGCGGATGCCGTGGTCCCTGACGATCAGCTCCTTCTTCATGGCCTGGAACAGGGAGATTTTGTCGCCCGTGTAGGGGTCAGAGTAGCCCGTCACGGCCCGCTCGGCCGACAGCAGCTTCTCGTGCAGCTCGCTGCCCACCAGCCCAGAGGACACGGCCTCGTCCACCGACAGCTTCTGGTTCTTGACTGGGTCGACGATGAAGCCGGTGGCCGCCTGTGCCTCCAGCAGCACCAGCGCCGTGCCCTGCCTCAGGATGCCCTTCCACATGGCCTGGTAGATGCTCATCTTCTCCACCTTGCCAGGCTCGTCCTTGGAGGGCACCAGCACGCCGGCGATGACGCCCGTGCCGTCCAGGTAGCGCTTGACCGAGGTCATTTGCGTCACCTCCTGCACCGTCCTGGCGCCCTGCACCAGGTCGGCCAGCGTGCCCGTGTCGATGATGCCCGAGTCCAGCAGGTCCGAGGCGCTCACCTGCCTCCTGAGGCCCGTGAATTTCACGCTGCTGCTGCGCTGCGCCGCCTCCTCCACCAGGCGGGTGAGGAGCGTGGCCAGCTCGGCCAGCGCCAGGCTCCCAGCCCGCACCTGGCCCAGCAGCTCCCCTCGCTTCGCCTCGGACACAAACTTGGAGAAGAGGAGCTCCCACAGGGACACCTTCCTGCCGTGGAAGCCACCTGCCGACACCTCGACGGTGTGGGACTTGAGGGATCGCTCCAGCTCCAGCTCCAGCTCCCGCTCCTGGTCCCGTTTCTGTTCCCGTTCCTTCTGGGAATTTGAGGCATGGCCGTTCTGGCTGGGCTGGGCTGGGACCTCCCTTTCTGGGGACTTGGGGGCCACCTCGGCGCTGTGGCCCTGGGCCTCAGCCCTGGTGACAATGGCCGTGAGGAGGTCGATCATCTCCGCAATGGTGACCGTCCCCGCCTTGTAGCGGCGCAGGAGGTCCTGGCGCCGGTGGTCGGGGACGTAGCGGGAGAAGAGGAGCTCCCAGAGGGTGACGCTCTGGCCCTGGAAGAGCCCCACAGCCAGCGTGGTGCGGGCGGCCTGCAGGGCTTTGCGGGCATCCTCGGTCAGCTGGTAGAGCACGGAGCCCTTGTCCATCAGCTGCAGCATCAGCAGCCCCGTGTCCGGGTCGGGCACGCAGCGGCGCAGCAGCTGCAGGTACGTCAGGTTCTCGTGGGTGTTGGGGTCGAAGAAGCCCTTGGTGTCGTCGCCGGGGTCAGAGAGGATCTGGTTCATCTCCTGGTCAAAGTAGCCACGCTTGTAGGCCACCTCCACGGGCAGGCGGTGGCTGTGCACGGGGTCGATGATGCCGCCCGTGGCGATCTGGGCCTCCAGCAGGCGGATGCCGTGGTCCCTGACGATCAGCTCCTTCTTCATGGCCTGGAACAGGGAGATTTTGTCGCCCGTGTAGGGGTCAGAGTAGCCCGTCACGGCCCGCTCGGCCGACAGCAGCTTCTCGTGCAGCTCGCTGCCCACCAGCCCAGAGGACACGGCCTCATCCACTGAGAGCTTCTGGTTCTTGACTGGGTCGACGATGAAGCCGGTGGCCGCCTGTGCCTCCAGCAGCACCAGCGCCGTGCCCTGCCTCAGGATGCCCTTCCACATGGCCTGGTAGATGCTCATCTTCTCCACCTTGCCAGGCTCGTCCTTGGAGGGCACCAGCACGCCGGCGATGACGCCCGTGCCGTCCAGGTAGCGCTTGACTGAGGTCATTTGCGTCACCTCCTGCACCGTCCTGGCGCCCTGCACCAGGTCGGCCAGCGTGCCCGTGTCGATGATGCCCGAGTCCAGCAGGTCCGAGGCGCTCACCTGACTCCTGAGGCCCGTGAATTTCACGCTGCTGCTGCGCTGCGCCGCCTCCTCCACCAGGCGGGTGAGGAGCGTGGCCAGCTCGGCCAGCGCCAGGCTCCCAGCCCGCACCTGGCCCAGCAGCTCCCCTCGCTTCGCCTCGGACACAAACTTGGAGAAGAGGAGCTCCCACAGGGACACCTTCCTGCCGTGGAAGCCGCCTGCTGACACCTCGACGGTGTGGGACTTGAGGGATCGCTCCAGCTCCAGCTCCAGCTCCAGCTCCCGCTCCTGGTCCCGTTTCTGCTCCTGTTCCTTCTGGGAGTTTGAGGCACGGCTGTTCTGGCTGGGCTGGGCCGGGACCTCCCTTTCTGGGGACTTGGGGGCCACCTCGGCGCTGTGGCCCTGGGCCTCAGCCCTGGTGACAATGGCCGTGAGGAGGTCGATCATCTCCGCAATGGTGACCGTCCCCGCCTTGTAGCGGCGCAGGAGGTCCTGGCGCCGGTGGTCGGGGACGTAGCGGGAGAAGAGGAGCTCCCAGAGGGTGACGCTCTGGCCCTGGAAGAGCCCCACAGCCAGCGTGGTGCGGGCGGCCTGCAGGGCTTTGCGGGCATCCTCGGTCAGCTGGTAGAGCACGGAGCCCTTGTCCATCAGCTGCAGCATCAGCAGCCCCGTGTCCGGGTCGGGCACGCAGCGGCGCAGCAGCTGCAGGTACGTCAGGTTCTCGTGGGTGTTGGGGTCGAAGAAGCCCTTGGTGTCGTCGCCGGGGTCGGAGAGGATCTGGTTCATCTCCTGGTCAAAGTAGCCACGCTTGTAGGCCACCTCCACGGGCAGGCGGTGGCTGTGCACGGGGTCGATGATGCCGCCTGTGGCGATCTGGGCCTCCAGCAGGCGGATGCCGTGGTCCCTGACGATCAGCTCCTTCTTCATGGCCTGGAACAGGGAGATTTTGTCGCCCGTGTAGGGGTCAGAGTAGCCCGTCACGGCCCGCTCGGCCGACAGCAGCTTCTCGTGCAGCTCGCTGCCCACCAGCCCAGAGGACACGGCCTCGTCCACCGACAGCTTCTGGTTCTTGACTGGGTCGACGATGAAGCCGGTGGCCGCCTGTGCCTCCAGCAGCACCAGCGCCGTGCCCTGCCTCAGGATGCCCTTCCACATGGCCTGGTAGATGCTCATCTTCTCCACCTTGCCAGGCTCGTCCTTGGAGGGCACCAGCACGCCGGCGATGACGCCCGTGCCGTCCAGGTAGCGCTTGACCGAGGTCATTTGCGTCACCTCCTGCACCGTCCTGGCACCCTGCACCAGGTCGGCCAGCGTGCCCGTGTCGATGATGCCCGAGTCCAGCAGGTCCGAGGCGCTCACCTGCCTCCTGAGGCCCGTGAATTTCACGCTGCTGCTGCGCTGCGCCGCCTCCTCCACCAGGCGGGTGAGGAGCGTGGCCAGCTCGGCCAGCGCCAGGCTCCCGGCCCGCACCTGGCCCAGCAGCTCCCCTCGCTTCGCCTCGGACACAAACTTGGAGAAGAGGAGCTCCCACAGGGACACCTTCCTGCCGTGGAAGCCGCCTGCCGACACCTCGACGGTGTGGGACTTGAGGGATCGCTCCAGCTCCAGCTCCAGCTCCAGCTCCTGGTCCTGCTCCAGCTCCCGCTCCTGGTCCCGTTTCTGCTCCTGTTCCTTCTGGGAGTTTGAGGCACGGCTGTTCTGGCTGGGCTGGGCCGGGACCTCCCTTTCTGGGGACTTGGGGGCCACCTCGGCGCTGTGGCCCTGGGCCTCAGCCCTGGTGACAATGGCCGTGAGGAGGTCGATCATCTCCGCAATGGTGACCGTCCCCGCCTTGTAGCGGCGCAGGAGGTCCTGGCGCCGGTGGTCGGGGACGTAGCGGGAGAAGAGGAGCTCCCAGAGGGTGACGCTCTGGCCCTGGAAGAGCCCCACAGCCAGCGTGGTGCGGGCGGCCTGCAGGGCTTTGCGGGCATCCTCGGTCAGCTGGTAGAGCACGGAGCCCTTGTCCATCAGCTGCAGCATCAGCAGCCCCGTGTCCGGGTCGGGCACGCAGCGGCGCAGCAGCTGCAGGTACGTCAGGTTCTCGTGGGTGTTGGGGTCGAAGAAGCCTTTGGTGTCGTCGCCGGGGTCGGAGAGGATCTGGTTCATCTCCTGGTCAAAGTAGCCACGCTTGTAGGCCACCTCCACGGGCAGGCGGTGGCTGTGCACGGGGTCGATGATGCCGCCCGTGGCGATCTGGGCCTCCAGCAGGCGGATGCCGTGGTCCCTGACGATCAGCTCCTTCTTCATGGCCTGGAACAGGGACATCTTTTGTCCCGTGTAGGGGTGGGTGTAGCCTGTCACGGCTCTCTCGGCACTGAGTAGTTTGTTTTTCAGCTCGCTGCCCACCAGCCCAGAGGACACGGCCTCATCCACTGAGAGCTTCTGGTTCTTGACTGGGTCGATTATGAAGCCGGTGGCCGCCTGTGCCTCCAGCAGCACCAGCGCCGTGCCCTGCCTCAGGATGCCCTTCCACATGGCCTGGTAGATGCTCATCTTCTCCACCTTGCCAGGGTCAGCCTTGGAGGGCACCAGCACGCCGGCGATGCTCCCAGTTCCCTCAAGGTACCTCCTCACACTCTCTGTTTGTGCTATTTCTTGTGCTGTCTCTTTTCCTTTCTGGAGTTTTTCTATTGTTTCCTCTGTAATTATTTTTGCACTGAGCAGTTCTGATGCTGTAATTTGCTGTCGGATTCCCTGGAACCACACATCACTTCTGTCCTCTTCTTTTTCTCTAATGATCTTCAGTATTGTCTCAATGATTCCTTGCACAATGTGTTGGGATTCCGCTCTGTATTTTTTCACCAGCTCTTTTCTTTTCTCCTCAGTGATGTACTCGGAGCAGAGAAGTTCCCACAGCGATAACACCTGTCCCTTGTATTTTCCCACGGGCACCTGGACCTTGGTACACAGCAGGGCGTTTTTGGTTTGCTCATCAATGTAGAAATAGTCGCCCTCCTTTTCCAGGACCTGCAGCAGGTACAAGCCGCTCTCCCTGTCCTTGGCACACCTCTGCAGGAGCTGGCTGTAACTGATCTTCTCATGAGTGTTTGGATCTATAAAGCCTTTGCTGCCGTGGTCTGGATCTGAGAGCAGGAGGAACATGTCCTCGTCCAGGTGTCCACGCTTGTAGGCCACCTCCACGGGCAGGCGGTGGCCATGCCTGGGGTCAATGATGCCACCAGTGGCAAGCTGGGCCTCGAGCAGGCGGATGCCGTGATCTCTGACTATTATCTTCTGTCTTACAGCCTGGAAGAGAGATATTTTACTTCCTGTTTGAGGATCTGTGTATCCCGTCACGGCTTTCTCTGCCGACAGCAGCTGCTCACGCAGCTCGCTGCCCACCAGCCCGGACGAGATGGCCTCATCCACTGAAAGCTTCTGGTTGTTCCGGGGGTCCAGGAGGAAGCCGGTGGCCGCCTGTGCCTCCAGCAGCCCCAGTGCACATTGCTCTGTGAGGAGACCTTTCTTCAGCGCCTGGTAGATGCTCATCATCTCTTTCCTCAGTGGGAGGAGAACCCCAGCTATGCACCCAGTGCCGTCCAGGTACCTTTGGATGGTGTCCCTCTTTGTGAGGCTGGCAAGCGTGAGACTCCCATCCTGCAGCTGATCCAGAGTTTTCTTGTCAATTATCTCAGAGTTGAACAATTCTGATACCGACACCTCCCCCCGCAGTCCTTTGACCCTGAGGGCTTCTCCTCTTCGCTCTGTGTCCTCGATGATTTTTAAGATGAGGGATATCAGGTCTTCCAGCATTAGGGTTTTGCTTTTGTACTGCATCACCAGCTCTTTTCTTTTCTGCTCGGAGATGTAGTGAGAGCAGAGGACTTCCCAGACAGAAACGGTTTGGTCCTTAAACTTTCCAACTTTCACCTGAAGGGGCTTTGAGCGCAAAGCCTGTTTCGTGGACTCATCAATGTAGAAGTACTTTCCTCCCTCCTTTACAACTTGCAGCATGTACAACCCAGTCTCTGGGTCTTGGACACATCTCTCCAGGAGCTGCATATATGTCAGGTTCTCGTGGGTGTTGGGGTCGAAGAAGCCCTTGGTGTCATCGCCGGGGTCAGAGAGGATCTGGTTCATCTCCTGGTTGAAGTAGCCGCGCTTGTAGGCCACCTCCACGGGCAGGCGGTGGCTGTGCACGGGGTCGATGATGCCGCCCGTGGCGATCTGGGCCTCCAGCAGGCGGATGCCGTGGCTCTTCACAATCAGCCCTTGGTTCATGGCTTCAAACAGGGACATCGGGGCTTTGGTGTAGGGGTCAGTGTAGCCTGTCACGGCTCTCTCCGCAGAGAGCAGCTTTTCAAAAATCTCCCCTCCAATCAGACCCACCTTTAACGCTTCTTCCACTGAAAACTTCTTGTTTTTCTCAGGGTCAATGATGTATCCGGTGGCCGCCTGTGCCTCCAGCAGCACCAGGGCGGTCCCTGGCCTCAGGATGCCCTTCCACATGGCCTGGTAGATGCTCATCTTCTCATTGCTTGGCTGGATAAGGACCCCTGCTATGAAATTGCTGCCCTCCAGGTACCTGCGGACAGACTCCATTTCAGTGACTTCTTTGACTGTTTTCTTCCCCTGGTTGAGCTCATCGAGGGTTTTTTTGTCAATCAGCTGGGACTGGAAGAGGTCACTGGCGGAGACTCTTTTCCGCAGGCCTTTGAATGCAAACTTCTTGCCTTGTGCCTCAGTCTCTTGGATGATTGTGGTGATAATTGTTGTGATTTCCTGTAGCACTTCAGCCTTCTCATCTTTGTACTTCTGCACCAGCTCTCTTCTCTTGCTGTCAGAGAAGTATTCGGAGTTGAGGAGGTCCCAGACAGACACGGTCTGTCCTTTGAACCGCCCCACGTTGACACAAACGGTCACAGATTTCAGCACCTTCATGGTCTGCTCATCCACACAGAACATTGCGTTTTCTGACAGAGGGAGGAGCCACAGACCCGACTCAGCCTCACGAATGCACCGGTCCTTCAGCTGCTGGTAGGTCACGTTCTCCTTGGTGTTTGGGTCAAAAAAGACCTTGGTGCTGTCATCCAGCTGAGACAGGGTTTGGTTGAGGTCCTCGTCATAGAAGCCATGCCTGCAGGCAGCCTGGAGCGGCAGGTGGAGGTGGTGGATGGGATCAATGACCCCTCCCGTGGCCAGCTGGGCCTCCAGCAAGGGCACAGCCTCTGCCAGGGGGATGAGCTCTTTCCTGAGCGCTTGGCACAGGGAGATGGAGCTCCCGGTGTAGGGGTCTGTGTAGCCCGTCACCGCCCTCTCGGCCAGAAGGAGTTTTTCTGTAAGCTCTTCTCCAACCACAGCCGCTCTCACGGCGTCCCTCACGCTGAGCCTCCGGTTTGTTGCAGGGTCAGTCAGGTATCCTGTGGCTGCCTGAGCCTCCAGCAGCCTCAGAGCAGCCCCAGGGAGGAGGAGATTGTTTTTCATGGCATCATAGAAGCTCATCTTTTGTTTGGATTCCTCTATGAAGACCCCAGCAATGCTGCCTGTGCCCTTCAAGTACCTCTTTACACTCTCCATTGCAGCCACTTCTTCAGGAGTTCTTACACCCTGAGCCAGTTCTTCAAATGTCTTCTGAGAAATGATGCCGGTGTCCAGCAGCCAGACCACAGGGACACTGCCCCTCAGGCCTTCCAGGGAGATCTGGGTCCTGGCTTTCATCTCCATCTCCCCCACCAGCCTGAGCACAAGAGCAACCAGCTGCTCCAGCGACAGCTCCTCTGACCGGAACCTCTCCATGAAGTCTCCCCTCTGCTCCTGGGTGAAGTACCCTGAGTGCATGAGCTCCCAGAGGGAGACTCCTTTCTCCTTCACCACGGTTTCCTTGAAAATCCGTTGGATTTGCTCATCGGTGTAGGCAGGAGCAGCTGTCTGTGCCAGAGGCAGCAAGTGGAAGCCAGAGACATCGTCCTTCTGGCAGTGCTGGATGAGCTCAGCGTAGGTCACGCTCTCTTTGCTGTCCGGGAGGCAGAAGACTCTGTGGTCATCGCTGGGCTTGGAAAGGGCCTTGCTTGTGTCCTCATCCAGGCAGCCTCGCTGCTGGGCCGACTCGAGGGGGATGTAGTGGCCACACGTCGGGTCGATGATGCCTCCTGTGGCCATCTGCACCTCCATGAGCTGCATGGCCTGCTTGTCCGCGATCAGGCCCTTCTTCATCGCCTGGAAAAGGGGGATCTTCTTGCCCGTGAAAGGGTCCTTGTAGCCCGTCACAGCCCCTTCCGCGTGCTGCAGCTTCTCGTGGACGTCTGGCCCAATGACTCCCTCCCTGACGGCCTCATCCACACGGAGCTTCTGGTTGTTCACAGGGTCAATAATGAAGCCTGTGGCAGCCTGGGCCTCCAGCAGGGGCAGGGCTACTCCTGGCACCACGATGTTCTGCTTCATGGCCTCATAAATGCTCATTCTCTGGTTGGATGGCTGGAGCACAATCCCGCCAATGCTGCCCGAGCCGTAGAGGTACTTCCTGACAGAGTCCATGCGCAGGACTTGTTCTGGGGTGACGGATCCCTCCAGCACCTGCTCAAACAGGGCCCTGTCGATGACGCCGGTTTCCATCAGGTGATAAGCGCTGACATTGCCTCTCATGGCTGGGAACTTGATGGGGGCCCATTTCTTCATTTCCTCCTCCAACATGAGTCGGATTTGCTCCAGGCTGAGCTTCCTCAGCTGGAAGTGGTTGAAAATCTCCCGGCGCCTCCCCTCGCTGAAGTACTCGGAGTTCAGCAGGTCCCACACAGAGACCTTCTCCCCCCGTAAGCGCCCGAACCTGACGGGCAGCCAGGAGCTCCTGAACACCTGCCTGGTGGCCTCATCGATGAACTGCCGCTTCCTGCTGTTCAGAGGGAGCAGGCAGAGCCCGGTGGAGGGCTCGGTGATGCATTTCTCCTTCAGCTGCAGGTACGTCAGGTTCTCGTGGGTGTTGGGGTCGAAGAAGCCCTTGGTGTCATCACTGGGGTCAGAGAGGATTAAATTCATCTTCTTGTCGAAGTAGCCACGCTTGTAGGCCACCTCCACGGGGATGCGGTGGCTGTGCACGGGGTCGATGATGCCGCCCGTGGCGATCTGGGCCTCCAGCAGGCGGATGCCGTGGTCCCTGACGATCAGCTCCTTCTGCATGGCCTGGAACAGGGAGATTTTGTCACCTGTGTACGGATCTCTGTAGCCAGTGACAGATTTCTCCGCAGCCAGCAGCTTGTCGTAAACGTCTGGGCCAATGACGTTCGCTCGTAAAGCCTCATCCACGGAATACCTCTTGTTGGCAGCTGGGTCAATGACAAACCCTGTGGCAGCCTGTGCCTCCAGGAGGATCAGAGACGTTCCTGGCCTCAGAAGTCCCTTCCGCTTTGCCTGGTAGATGCTGATCTTCTCCTGGGAGTCGGGGAGCAGCAGCCCACCAATGCTTCCCGTGCCCTGCAGGTACTTCCTGACAGTGTCCATGCTGGTGACTTCTTTGGCCGATGTTTCTCCCTCTTTGAGTTTTTTAAACAAGTCTTTGTTGATAATTTCCGAGCTCAGGAGCTGGTCAGCCGTCACCTGCTCCCTCAGGCCCTTGAAGGTGACATTGGCAGTGGCAGCCTTTTCCTCAACGGCGGCTCTGATGGCCTCTCCCAGTCCTTGCAGGGAGAGCGTTCCTGCCAGGAGCTGCCGAGCGAGCAAAGCTCTTTGCTCGCCCTGGATGTAGTCAGAGAAGAGAAGTTTCCAGAGAGACACCGACTTGCCCTTGAATTTCCCGACAGCGATGGGTACCTGTGTGTTTTCCAGAGCTGTCTGGGTCCTGTGGTCAAGGAAGGCGAGTGTTCCCTGGGATCCTTCACTGCCGTCCCCACCGAGCGGCAGCAGCAGGAGCCCTGTGCTGGGATCGGTGACGCAGCGCTGGAGCAGCTCTGCGTAGCTCAGCTTCTCCTTGGAGCCAGGGTCGAAGAACCCCTTGACGTCGTCAGGAGGGCTGGAGAGGAGCTGTCCGGTGGCCTCGTCCAGGTACCCCCACTCGCAGGCTGTCTCCATGGGGACACGGAGGTGCCTGCCTGGAGCGATGACACCCCCCGTGGCCACCTGAGCCTCCAGAAGGCAAAGGCCATGATCCCTGGGAACAAAGCCCTTCCTGATGGCTTGGAACAGGGAGAGCATTTCTCCGGTGGAGGGGTCCCTGTATCCAGTGATGGATTTCTCAGCTGAAGACAGTTTCTCATAAAGCTCTGGGCCGATAAGACCGACCCTGACAGCCTCATCCACTGAGTAGCTTTTGTTCTTTAGGGGGTCTGTCAGGCTACCGGTGGAGGCCTGGACTTGCAGGAGCATGAGAGCAGCCCCAGGCACGAGGAGATGCTCCCTCAGTGCCTGGTAAAGGCTTTTCTGCTCCCCGGAGGGCAGCACAACACCAGCCACGCTCCTCGTCCCACGCAGGAAGTGCTGAACAATGTCATTCTCTGCCACCTCCTGGGCAGAGACTCTTCCCTCCTCAAGGCCTCGGAACACATCGGAGCTGATGATGCCAGAGTCCATCAGGTCCCTGCTGCTCACCCTCCCTCCCAGCCCTGGGAATGTGATCTGCAGCGGCAAGAGGAGGAAGCCTGAGGCTGGATCCACAACACACCTCTTCCTCAGCTCTGAGTAAGTGACCTTCTCCATTGTGCTGGGGTCAAGGAACACTTTGCTGTCCTCGTGGCTGGGGTCAGAGCCAAGCTGGCTCATCTCTTCATCCAGATATCCCCTCTCACAGGCCACATCTGCCGGCAGCCGGCCACCGCTGGCCGGGTCGATGACGCCTCCAGTTGCCATCTGGGCCTGGAGCAGGCGAATGCCCTGCTCCCTCCCCACCAGCTCCTTCTGGATGGCCTGGTAGAGGGAGATTTTCTCTTCTGTGTAGGGGTCCACAAAGCCAGTAGCAGCTCTGTCTGCCGAGAGCAGCCTCTCCTTCAGCTCCAGCCCCACCAGCCCCGTCCGCACGGCTTCTGCCACGGGGACACGGCGGCTCCTCAGCGGGTCGGAGATGGAGCCCGTGGCTGCCTGGGCCTCGAGGAGGCAGAGGGCCGAATCCAGGCTCAGCAGATGCTCTCTGGTGGCCTCATAAAAGCTCATTATCCTCTTTGAAGCCTCTACGTAGACGCCTGCAATGCTGCCAGCTGTCTCCGAGGGCTCCCTGGGAGCCTCCAGACCCACCACGTCCCTGCCAGCTGCTTTTTGCTGTTTGCACGGCATCGTGTCCTGGCACAAGCGGTTTGTCCCTGACACGTCTTCCCCGGGAGAGCCGGGAACAGCGTGGCCATTCACTGCTGGCTTGCTCTCCATCCTCCTGCTGCACGCCTTCCACAGCGCTCAGGACTCTGGAGAGAGAGGACAGAGACGGAAAGCTCAGTGAGAAATCAACTTCTTCGTGGCTTGCATGTTAAACACGGGGAAATCAGAAACATAAATATTCTCAGGCGGGAGGAAGCGACAGCCAAAGGCTGAACGTGTCCAAACCTGATGTGCCATCCTGAGGGATCTGGCCAAACTCAAGGAGTCAGTGGATGAGAAGCTCCACGTGCCCTGTCCAAGTGCACAGGAACTCCCAAACCCCCTGTGCCTTGAGCTCATCCCCCAGGGTGGGCAGCAGGGGAGGGGGATTCTGCCCCTGTGCCCAGCTGAGACCCCACCTGCAGAGCTGCCCCAGCCCTGGGGAACAGCAGCACAAGGAGCTGGAGCTGCTGGAGAGAGCCCAGAGGAGGCCCCGGAGCTGCTCCGGGGCTGGAGCCCCTCTGGAGCCAGGCTGGGAGAGCAGGGGGTGCTCACCTGGAGAAGAGAAGCTCCAGGGAGAGCTCAGAGCTCCTTCCAGGGCCTGAAGGGGCTCCAGGAGAGCTGGAGAGGGACTGGGGACAAGGCACGGAGGGACAGGAGCCAGGGAATGGCTCCCAGTGGCAGAGGGCAGGGCTGGATGGGATCTTGGGCAGGAATTGTTCCCTGTGGGGGTGGGCAGGCCCTGGCACAGGTGCCCAGAGCAGCTGTGGCTGCCCCTGGATCCCTGGAAGTTTTCCAGGCCAGGTTGGACACTGGGGCTTGGAGCAGCCTGGTCCCATGGAAGGTGTCCCTGCCCATGGCACAGGGTGGGACTGGATGGGCTTTAAGGTCCCCTTCCAGCCAAACCATTCCATGATTGTGTGATTCTCGGGTTGCTGGCATGCAGGTCCATGTGCTCCCACAGGGCTGCTGCACGAACCCCCCTGTCCTTCCATTGTCCCCCTTCTCACCCTGTCCAAGGAAGGCAGAGGCTCCATCCCAGTGAGCAGTGGCCACCAGGAAAAGAGCCAGGGCTACCTCAGGGTGAGATTGCACCTAATCCACACCTGCCCTCCTGCTGGCAAAGCTGCAGGATGCACTTGTGTCAGAGACTGAAATAGTTAATGCCTCAAACACTGACATAAAATTTTGCCCATTGAAGCCCACCCCTCCCTAAGGAATGGAACTTTGGACTGAAACTCAAGCTTCTGAGATTAGATAAAGGGAAACCCATTCTTCAGGGGAGAAGTAAACAAGTAAACAAGGAAAAGTATGTGGGCCAAACCCAGCAGCCGTGCTAAGAATCATCTCTGGCTTGCTTTGGCCATAGCCCACAGACCCATCTGCTGGGAGCAGCTTTGCACAGATTTCCCCCTCAGCCGAGGTGGGTGGAGGAAGTTTCAGTGTGTTGTAATCTCCGCTCAGGGCAGTGAACCTCTCTTCCCTTACACAAACTGGCTGTGGGAGCCCTGGGAAGGCCACATCCACGGGACATTTATGTGAGGGGCAGCTGAGGAGGTGCCTTCACCCATCAGAGACCCCCAGAGTCATTCCTGAGGCACCACAGGACCGCACGTGACAAATCCAGAGTCTGTTTAAGAGACCACGGCAATCCCAGGGGGGATTTCCTCCCTGGCCTGAGCGTATACGAACCCATGGGATTCTGCTTCCCAGGGAGACCTTCACCACCAAGAAGATCAGCTGGAGAGGGGATCAATGGTTGGGATCCACGAATGGTGATATTTTCTTTATTCTTGTCTCTGTCACTCTCTTTCTGTCCACCCACCTATTTTCTATTTCTTTCTCCTTCTCTCTCGCATGTTTACTGTCAAATAAAACTCACACTATTGACTTTGGCATATGGTCTGGTTTGCACCTCGATCAGGCAGAGGCATTCCTAATAACTCTAAAAACTGGATCCCGATAACTTGGACCCGCCACAGCCGCGGCACCGGGCCGTGAGCAGCGGGAGGTTGGAGGGTGCTCACGATCGAGCACGGGCGTGCCGGGCTCCGGGAGCTGCGGTCACCCAGTGCCCCCGGGCAGCGAAGCCTCCCTGTGCCAGCGCCCCGCTCCTGCAGCGCTGCAGCACCTCCTGCAACGCTGCAGCACCTCCTGCAGCGGGGGGCTTCAGCAGCGAGGGGCAGCTCCGGTGGCTCGTTCCCTCGTGAGCTCCATCCCCGAGGGCAGAGCGCCAGCCCCGGGGCGAGCGGGGTCTGTCAGGGCTTGCACTGGCCCTCAGGGGCGGGCGAGGCACGGGCCAAGCGCCAAGAGGACCCAGGAGATGCCCCAGCCCAAGCTCCTGCAGCCGGGCAGGGGGGGCACGGTGCTGCCCACCGGGATCTCTGGGCTCGGCTGCCTCGAGGTATCCAGCATGCAGAACCCCAGGGAGAGCCGGTGCCACACGGAACCTCCCGCAGGGGTCACATCGAGGGGGGACAGTGCGGAGCGGCTGTGTCTCATTGCCCAGAGCTCACAGACCCGGCTCCTCCCCGGCTCCACGCGTGCAAACAAGCGCTGGCAGCGAAAAGCAGCCTGACGGTGCCGGTGGGTGCTGTGCCCGGGCCCTGCCCACCCCAGGAGCCGCCTCTCCAGCGGGGCTCCGTGCACCCGGCTTCGTCCGCACGTGTTCCTCCAGCTCGTTCCGTGCCCCCCGGCCAAGCCAGCAGCTTTTCCTTTCGCTTGCTCCCCTGTCCCAGCCGTGCCCCGGGCTCGCTGCCCGGCCCGGGGAAAGGTCTCGGCAGGAGCCGGCTCCCTCCACCCGGTGATGTCAGCGCGGCTCGGATCTGCCCAGGCAGAGCTGTTTGTGTTCGCAGGATCAGGATCGCGCCCGGCTCCCGTGCCAGGAGCTGCGGACGGGCGGGAGGCCCCGGGGCTGCTGCCGCCCCCGGGAAGGACTGGGAGAGGGGAGGGGGACTCGGGGGTCCCTGCCTGGGGGAAGGGGGGTCCAGCTGCTGCCTGAGAGCCGGGACAGCTGCTCCGTCCTGCGCTGTGGGCCGGCAGCGAGGGGCTCCGCTGCCTCCTGTGTCCCACGGGCCCACAGCTGCTGCCTACGCGTGCATCCTGTGCCATGCACATGCAAAACACCTGCGGGGCTGGCGGCACCTGCCAGCAGCTCTGTCCGCCCCGCTCCTGCGGCCGCGAAAGCCGCTGCCGGCCCCGCAGCCCGTTCCTGGCAGAGATGCCGGGCTGGAGGCACCGGCCGTGCTGCCCTCGGGAGGAGCTGGGCTCAGCCCGGCCGTGACGCGGCCACGGCAGCGGTGGCAGCGCCGGTGTGGCTCCGGTGTGGCTCCGGTGTGGTTCTCGCGTCCGGACAGCCCCAGGCAGGTCCCCACACGTTCCCAGAACCGAACTGGCCGCCGGCACCGGAATCAGATGGAATCCGGCCCATAAATGTGGAAGTTTGAAAGCCTGGGCGGCTGAGGAATCAAAGGGGGGTGTTGCCCCCCTCCCCTCCCCGGGCGGGGGTAGGAGGTGGGCGTGCAGCAGGGAAAGGGCTCCACTCCCTTTCCTCAGAAGGCGTCAGCCCCATCGGAAACTTTGAGTAACCGACTTTGCCGACGAAGGCAGGGAGATTCCTGGCAGAGGTGTTGGCACCTGCCACCCTCCCCGGGGCCACGGTCTCTCCCCGACGCGGGCAGCGCTCCCTGGCAGCCGCAGCCGCTGCTCCGCGGCTTTCGCTCCCGGCTGCGTCACGGAAGGCGCTGGCAGCGGTGTGAGCCACGGCCCCGCACAGCCACGGCTACCCACGGTCACCCCAGCACAGCCACGGTCACACACGGGAATCCCGGCACAGCCACGGCCACCCACGGGAATCCCAGCACAGCCACGGCCACCCACGGGAATCCCAGCACAGCCACGGCCCCGCACAGCCACGGCCACCCACGGTCACCCCAGCACAGCCACGGTCACACACGGGAATCCCAGCACAGCCACGGCCCCGCACAGCCACGGCCACCCACTGTCACCCCAGCACAGCCACGGTCACCCACGGGAATCCCAGCACAGCCACGGCCCCGCACAGCCACGGCCACCCACGGGAACCCCGCCACAGCCACGGCCCCGCACAGCCACGGCCACCCACTGTCACCCCAGCACAGCCACGGTCACCCACGGGAATCCCAGCACAGCCACGGCCCCGCACAGCCACGGCCCCGCACAGCCACGGCCACCCACGGGAGCCCCAGCACAGCCACGGCCCCGCACAGCCACGGCCACCCACGGGAGCCCCGGCACAGCCACGGGAGCCCCCGCACGGGGCCATTCCTCGCACACTCGGCGGTGCTGCTGCCCCACGGCCCGCGGGACAATCCGCACGTCTGCACCCGCAAGGAGCACCCGGAGAGCGGCACCGGCTGCGGAGGGAGCGGCTGCCGGGGGCCCCAGGGAGCGCCCGGGAGAAAGGACTGGTTTTACTGGCAGAGTGCGGGACACGGTGTCTGGAGAGGGTGGCGGAGGAGTTGTGTGTCTGCTGGGGCAGGGACTGCAGAGTGCCGGGAGAGGCTGGGGCTGGGGGTGGGATCTTGGCGGGGCCGGGGAGCGTCTGCAGGGTGGTGTCTCGTGGGACAGGCTGAGGCCGGCGCTGTTTTGGGGAGGGAGAGCAGTAGGGAAGTTTTCTGGGGCAGTGACGGAGGGTGACGGGAACAGGGAGGGCAGCTGGGGCGCGCTTTGGGGGGCCCTGCTCTGAGCGGGCTGGGGGCAGCTCAGCACCCCTTCCCAGGCAGTGCTGCCTGCCCGGCCGCCCCAGGCCCGCAGTGCTGGGGTCCTGCCCGGTGCCCGAAGGGGGCTGCTGATGGAGTCGCACCCTGTCCACGGGGACAACCGCACCGCACCGTGGACCCACCTCACCGGGTGCTGTGGGAGGGTGCTGCCAGTCCTCCGCCTGCCCTGTCCCACCGCCCGCCCCTTCCTCAGCCGAGCCCGCCCGTGCCATCGGAGCCTCGAGGCATCACCGGCTCTTCCCGGGAGCCATCCTGCCCGGGCGGCCGTGCCTTCCTGTCCTGCTCCTGGGACGTGCCGGGCTCAGGGACCGCCGTCCTCCCACCTCCCCAGCACTGCCGGGGGTGCCCCAGCCCCGAGCGGCTGCTGCCCTACGCGGTCCCACCCCGGCACCGGGAGCGCTGCCGCATTCCTGCCATACCGGGGATCGCGAGTGCGCTCCTGTCGCCTGCAGCTCCCGGCACGGCCGGAGTGCCCGGAGCTCCGCTCCGCCCGAGCTCTCCTACCTGCGCACGGCGCTCGCACAACGGGCTGCCCTGGCAGGTGCCCGGAGTTCTCCGCTGCTTCCTGCCCGCGACCAGCGCACCTTTAAAACCTGGCCCTTCCCCGCCCCTGGGGATGACACAACGGCCCAGCCCTTGCAGAAACTCGCGGGCCAGCCCTCCCCACGGCTCGCTCCGGGAGCTGGGGTCCCTCCTTGCAGGGGTTCCCTGGTCCCCAAATGGCTGCGCTGCAGGAGGTGGCCCTGTCCCCGTGGGCTGTGCCCTCCGCAGAGGAGGTGAGGGCGAAGGGCAGAGACCTTCCCGCCCAGGGTCAGCACTGCCTTCGTCCCCAGCAGCTCCTCATCCTTCTCTCCATCACCCCCCAAGCCCTCCCCACATCCAGCGGGGCCCCGGTGCCTCTCTGCAGTGGTCGGACCCCGGGCTGCAGGTGCAGGGCTAACCCTGGCACCATGGCAGCTGGGGTAGAGAGGGGGACCCTTCGCTGCTCCCCCCAGTCTTGCCCACGCCCCTGGATGTGTATGAAGCGTGAATTGCCCAAAACATGCCCAAACCATCCCGTTGCTGCTTGAGTCACCCAAACACCCCTGCCCTGCTTCCGTCACCAGCTCCACACCCTCTCTCCAGACCCTGCAGCCAGCGCCTGCTCCCCCCCGGGCACCCTGAGCTCTCTCCCCGGTGCCACAGGTACCTGGGCCCTGCAAGAGCAGCGGGTACCACACAGGGCAAAGAGGCCTTTGGGGCCACCGGGGCAGGGGGGTCGTGCCACAGCCTCCTCCCCGCCACCCTGCAGGGCGAGGTGCTGCGGGAAGGATGCGGCACTTGGGCAAGATGTTTATGGTGTGTGGGAGTGTGTTGTCTGGACAGGTGCCGGTATCCAGGCACGGGGCTGAGCCCACGATGCGGCGTGCCACGGGCCAGCGGGCACAAAGCCCTGGTGCCTGCTGTGGGTGCAGGCAGTCCTGGTGGTGCAGCCCAGGTGGAAGGGCATTCCCATTGGAATGGTGCTGCCAAACGCCTGGGCAGGGTGGTCCCCCGTGCCTGCTGCTTGGGCAGGGCCAAGCTGGTGGTCCAGAAGGGCAGAGGAACCTGGGCAGGGTCACCTGGGGCACGCAGAGAACCAAGAGAGGCGCTGGCTGGCACAATGCCCTGGACTCGTGGGGCGATGTCTGAACAGGGCCGGTGAGAGGGGCAGGGGCTGCATCCTCCCTGGTGGGGCGGTGGCTGCCACCGAACCCATCCCTGCTCCTGTGGCCCATGGAGAGGCAGCTGTGTCCCAGAAACCGGCACAAGCTTCTGAGGGCTGCCCAGGCGTTGGCTGAGGTGGATTAAGGCTGAGGAGCCTTAATCCGTCGGCAAACAGAGATGAGTGTTCGGCGACACCAGAGGGCTCGGCGCCGGCACCACAGAACTTCCTGCTGCTGAGGCTCTGACCTGCTCATCCTCCCGCAGGGTGGGGGCCAGCAGAACCTCTCTGCAGCTTCCCTGGGGCCCTGTGACCCACCCTGGAAGTTCAGAGAGCCCCAGGGCTGCAGCGGCACCAGGCATGGACGGACACGGTGGCCAGTGACCGGACAGATGGGCCCAGCTGATGTGGGCATGGCCCCTTCTTCTGCAGGGACAGCCAGGAGAGGTCTCAGCTCCCTGTCAGGGCAGCACAGCTGGGCACACCGGACCCAGTGCACTGTGCTGGGCTGTTCTGGGCTGTTCTGGGCCATACTGGGCCGTGCCGAGCCCTGCCAGTGCAGGGCGGCTGTTGCTGCCCGCGGGATGGGAAGGGGCTGTGGTGTTAATTAGCCGTAATGAGCAGCTGCGATTTGGGCAAATCCAACCAAAGCACGCATGGCTTCATCAAAGCTCCTCAGCTGCTGACAAGGATGAGGAGCAACCAGCCTGGACAGCTCTCCCCTGCCTGTGGGCAGCTGCGGCTCCCGGAGCCTGGGTGCCACCCCTGCAGTGCCAGCCCAGCTGTGGGGCCGTGCCATGGGGAAGGGGAGCGCAGAGGAGCTGGACACGGTCACTCTGTGTTGGAGGAGTTGTCCTGCAGCAGAAACCCCACGCGGGTGGGTTGGTGCCACCCAAGGCGGGTGTCAGGGGTGCGCTGGCAGAGTGGCCGTGCCCGGCCGCTGGCAGCGGCTCTGGGGAGGGCGCTGGGTCCGGACAGGAGCGGCCGGAGCTTGGGCTGAGCCGGCAGAGCCAGTGAGGGGTCCCAGCAGCTCCCAGCACAAACTGCTGCCACTGGCCGAGCTCCCACGCACAGGCACATCCCACCCTGCAGGCAGCACCGGTGCCCTGCGCCGTGTCTGTCTGTCCCAGCTGCTGTCAGTCCAGCCTCACGGACAGCCCTGTGCCGTGTCCGTCTGTCCCAGCTGCTGTCAGTCCAGCCTCACGGACAGCCCTGTGCCGTGTCCGTCTGTCAGTCCAGCCTCACGGACAGCCCTGCGCCGTGTCTGTCTGTCAGTCCAGCCTCATGGACAGTGCTGTGCCGTGTCCCTCTGTCAGTCCAGCCTCACGGACAGCGCTGTGCTGTGTCCGTCTGTCCCAGCTGCTGTCAGTCCAGCCTCACGGACAGCCCTGTGCCGTGTCCGTCTGTCAGTCCAGCCTCACGGACAGCCCTGTGCCGTGTCCGTCTGTCAGTCCAGCCTCACGGACAGCCCTGTGCCGTGTCCGTCTGTCAGTCCAGCCTCACGGACAGCCCTGTGCCGTGTCCGTCTGTCAGTCCAGCCTCACGGACAGCCCTGTGCTGTGTCCATCTGTCAGTCCAGCCTCACGGACAGCCCTGTGCCGTGTCCATCTGTCCCTGCTGCTGTCAGTCCAGCCTCACGGACAGCCCTGTGCCGTGTCCGTCTGTCAGTCCAGCCTCATGGACAGCCCTGTGCCGTGTCCGTCTGTCAGTCCAGCCTCACGGACAGCCCTGTGCCGTGTCCGTCTGTCAGTCCAGCCTCATGGACAGCGCTGTGCCGTGTCCCTCTGTCAGTCCAGCCTCACGGACAGCGCTGTGCTGTGTCCGTCTGTCCCAGCTGCTGCCAGTCCAGCCTCACGGACAGCCCTGTGCTGTGTCCATCTGTCCCTGCTGCTGTCAGTCCAGCCTCACGGACAGCCCTGTGCCGTGTCCGTCTGTCAGTCCAGCCTCACGGACAGCCCTGTGCTGTGTCCATCTGTCAGTCCAGCCTCATGGACAGCCCTGTGCCGTGTCCGTCTGTCCCAGCTGCTGCCAGTCCAGCCTCACGGACAGCCCTGTGCTGTGTCCGTCTGTCCCAGCTGCTGCCAGTCCAGCCTCACGGACAGCCCTGTGCCGTGTCCATCTGTCCCTGCTGCTGTCAGTCCAGCCTCACGGACAGCCCAAAGGCCCCGGCTCGGGGGGCTCAGTGTGCTGCTGGTGGCAGCGGTGGAGCAGCACGGGGAGGCCGGGCCGGGTGTCAGTAGCCACACTCGCCACCCGCCCCGGGAGGATGCTGGGGAGGGGCCGGGGCAGAGCAGGAGCGCAGCCGTCACCGGGGCTGGGGTCAGACGCTGAGCTCAGCGCTGGGAGGTGCCCGCTGCGGCTCTGCTGCCCGGGACCGGTGCCCGCTGCGGCTCTGCTGCCCGGGACCGGTGCCCACAGCCTCACGCACAGGTGAGCTCAGGTGCTCACACACATTGGCCGTGCAAACGGCTCTGCACACTCAGCACGTGCTGGGACACGGGCTGGCCCCAGAGCTGGATCAGAGCTGCCATCAGCACCAGCCCACGCTGCACCGAGGCCTCCAGCCCTGCCAGCCTCGGCTGTCAGCGTGCCACTGCCTCCAGCCCCGCCGGTGTCCCAGCCCTGGGCCTGGCTGGTGCTTTCCGTGGGGCAGGATGGGGGCCCAGAGGGCTCCAGGCTGTGGCTCTTGTCCCTTCCCCAGCCACACCACACCGAGGTGCTGGGCAAAGGCTTCGCCCGGGACGTGGGTGCAAGGGGCAGGCAGGAGGGCCCGGTGCCTGCGGGTGGGAGATGGAGCAGCCTGGGACACGGCTGTGCTGAGGCAGGAAAGCCAGGACGGAGCGGCACTAGCTGGGCTGTGCTTCCCGGGGCTGGGAGAGCTGCCCTGGCACCGGTTCTCTTCACACCCCAGAGAGAGGATAGGAGGTGTCTGGGGGGACCCGAGTGCTCTCACCTTTGCCAGTCCCCAGCCCTGGGGCACGGCCCCTCATCCCCACGGTGCACCCAGGCTCCGCTGGGTGGGAGGAAGTGAGGAGCTCCAGCTGTGTGGGATGCATGGAATGGGACAAATGTCTGGCAGGCCGTGTCCCCCTCCCAGGGTTCCCCCAGCCAGGGTGAGTGCTGGGGCAGTTGGGCAGCAGGGCAGCACCTGCCCCTGACTCCCCGTGGAGGGGTCAGCCAGCTCCAGGACAGCAGCTCCGACCCATGAGTGGGGCTGTGGGACTCGGGGGTGGCTCAGGAGCTCACGGCTGAGCACCCAGCCATGATGGTCCCGCTTGGCCATGATGGTCTCACCTGGGGCTGATGGTCCCGTCTGGGGCTGATGGTCCCACCTGGGGCTGCTGGTCCCACCCGGCCATGATGGTCCCACCTGGCCATGATGGTCCCACCTGTGGCTGCTGGTCCCACCTGGCCATGATGGTCCCACCCGGCCATGATGGTCCCACCTGGCCATGATGGTCCCACCTGCGGCTGCTGGTCCCACCTGGCCATGATGGTCCTACCCAGGGCTGCTGGTCCCACCTGGCCATGATGGTCTCAGCTGGCCATGATGGTCCCACCTGGCCATGATGGTCCCACCTGGCCATGATGGTCCCACCCGGCCATGATGGTCCCACCTGGCCATGATGGTCCCACCTGGCCACGATGGTCCCACCTGGCCATGATGGTCCCACCTGGCCATGATGGTCTCCAGCCCCTCTCCCCACTGCTGCCACCCACTCCATCTGTCACCCTGGCACTGCGATCCCTCAGACTCAGCACATGCTGTGGCCAGCAGCCACAGAGAGCCACGGGGGCTCTCCCAGGGCTCCCCTGCTCCCCACCTCATCTCCCTGAGGACGGTGAAGTTCCCGTGGGTGCAGTTCCCGTGTGCCCATTCCTGTGCTCTGTGCCTGTGTCTGTCCATTGTATCGGTGCCAGCGAAAACACAAAACACTTTGGTGTGGGCCCAGCCACCCCGTGCCTGTTGTCTTCTCCTCCCAAGCCAGCGCCGTTGCCTGGGGCTCAGGATGCGGCTGACACAAGCCACGGTGCCGGTGGTGCCGGTGGTGCCAGGCACGTTACCCCGGCTGGGAGTGGTGGGTGAGATTTCCAGAGGCACAGGAATGTGCAACGCAACTCTGGCGGTTCCAGCCGCGCCCGCAGCGCTGCGGGAACGTCCTGGGATGTGTTGGCAGATGTGGCACCGAGAGCCGTGGGCTCAGCCCGGCTCCTGGGGGGCTGCGGCAGTGCCCTGGGCAAGGGGTCCTGCCCTGTGCCAGGCCATTCGTGGGGCTTCTCCAGCAAAGGCCAGGGATGTGCCCAGCAGCACAGGCACAGTTCCAGTCCTGGACCCTTTGGCTCTGTGCTTATTCAGGAAAGAAATGGGTGGAGAGAAGGTTTTAGGGTGAAACAGCGCAAAAGCAGAACTGGAAGCCATGAGGACGTGGCCAGGTGACCGAGAGGGCTGGGACTGGGAGGGGACAGCCAGGCAGTGCTGGTGGGGGATCCAAGAGAACAGCCCCAGCCCTCGTGTGCGGGGTCTGGGACTCCCCCAGGGTGCTGCAATGCCTGAGGAGTCTCCGTGCTCAAGGTGTGCTCCGGCTCTTGCAGTGGGGACACGGTCAGTGCCTCCAACCCCCCACCCCTTCCCTGACAGGGCGGGCAGGTGATGGATGCACAGCTGCCAGGACCGTGCTGGACATCCCCGGTGCCCTCGGGCTGTGGGGTGTCCAGAGAGCAGCCAGGGAGCGGGGCCTGGCCCATCCCCCTGCTGCCGCCGTGGGCGCTGGTGCTGGGCACAGCAGCGATGCCAGCGATGCCACGGAAAGGAGGAGCTGCGGCGCGGTGCCCGCTGGCACCGCTGCAGCGCCTGGGGCTCGCCAGCCGCGGCTCCGGCGCCGGGCGGCTCTGCCGGTGGCACCGGCTGGGGCACACCCGGCTGTGCCCAGCCACCGTGAGCCACCGGGCTGGTGGCACCTGCTGTGGTGTGTGACACCCCTGCCCCGAGAGCGGTGAGGGGACGGACAGACAGACAGACTGCAGCCCTTGTCCTGAGCAGATGGACAGACAGACAGACTGCAGCCCTTGTCCTGAGCAGATGGACAGACTGACAGACTGCAGCCCTTGTCCTGAGCACACACACAGACAGACAGACTGCAGCCCTTGTCCTGAGCAGATGGACAGACAGACAGACTGCAGCCCTTGTCCTGAGCACACAGACAGACTGACAGACTGCAGCCCTTGTCCTGAGCACACAGACAGACGGACAGACTGCAGCCCTTGTCCTGAGCACACAGACAGACGGACAGACTGCAGCCCCTCGTCCTGAGCACACACACAGACAGACAGACTGCAGCCCTTGTCCTGAGCATACAGACAGACAGACTGCAGCCCTTGTCCTGAGCAGATGGACAGACTGACAGACTGCAGCCCTTGTCCTGAGCACACAGACAGACGGACAGACTGCAGCCCCTCGTCCTGAGCAGATGGACAGACTGACAGACTGCAGCCCTTGTCCTGAGCACACAGACAGACTGACAGACTGCAGCCCTTGTCCTGAGCACACAGACAGACAGACAGACTGCAGCCCTTGTCTTGAGCAGATGGACAGACAGACAGACTGCAGCCCTTGTCCTGAGCAGATGGACAGACTGACAGACTGCAGCCCCATGTCCTGAACACACAGACAGACAGACAGACTGCAGCCCTTGTCCTGAGCACACAGACAGACGGACAGACTGACAGACTGACAGACTGCAGCCCTTGTCCTGAGCACACAGACAGACGGACAGACTGACAGACTGACAGACTGCAGCCCCTCGTCCTGAGCACACAGACAGACGGACAGACTGCAGCCCCTCGTCCTGAGCAGATGGACAGACTGACAGACTGCAGCCCTTGTCCTGAGCACACAGACAGACAGACTGCAGCCCTTGTCCTGAGCACACAGACAGACGGACAGACTGCAGCCCTTGTCCTGAGCAGATGGACAGACTGACAGACTGCAGCCCTTGTCCTGAGCACACAGACAGACGGACAGACTGCAGCCCTTGTCCTGAGCACACAGACAGACGGACAGACTGCAGCCCTTGTCCTGAGCACACAGACAGACGGACAGACAGACCGCAGCTCCCCATCCTGACATTGGGGTGAGCACACATGTCAGAGTGCAGCCTCCTGCCCCGAGCAGACAGACAGACAGACCGATGGAGCCCTGCTTCGGCAGAGGGGCAGGCAGGCGGATGGGTGGAGCGGGGCCCCTCCCCGAGCAGACAGACGGACGGACAGCCTGGGTGCTGATAGAAAAAGGAACCTCACTACAGTTTATTGTGGCGGCGGTGGGCCCGGGTTACATTCAGCTCTACTGCTGTCCGGTTAGCGGGGTGACACGAGCATGCGGCAGCAGGGCGGGGGTCCCGCTGCCCGCCGCTGGACGGAGCGCGGGCGCCAGGGACCCCCGCCCGTGGCAGGGGGCGGCCGGAGCCGGGGGCCCGTGCGCGCACACCGAAGGCCGAGGGGTGAGGGTTAGCACCAGAAACGGGGCTCGGGTCCGGCCAGAGGTCCCGGTGCCCGGTTACCGAGCCCGGCCACCTCCCGCCGGGGCACGGGAGGCGGCGTGGGGACCCCCGTCAGAGACGCCGGGTGCCGGGGGTACCGCAGCCGCCCTGAGCTGACGGTACGGGAGAAGGGCAGGGTCCGGCGGGGGGTGCCCGGCTGGTCCCACAGCCCCGGGCACTCGGAGCGGGGCCCCGGGGCTCAGAACCCCCCGCGCTGACCGCTGGAGCCGTGGGGCGGGAGACCAGAGCCCGGGGAGGGGGCTCGGTGTGTGTCGGGAGATACTTGCATATCCTCTGGAGCGGGCCCCGGCGGGATCGGAGACGGACAGACAGCTCAGCCCCGCTCGGGGGGCCGCAGCGCCGGGCCGGAGACCCGCGGGGGGCGCGGCCGCGGCTTCGCCGTCCTCCAGCCTGGCGGAGGAGGGTCCTGAGTGGGGCCGGCCGAGGGTGCTGGGCGCAGGGCGGGCGCGGGGGTCAGCGGCAGGGGCTGCAGCGCTCCGGAGAGGACCCTTCGGGCGGCTCTGCGAGGGCACGGGGGGTTGGAGCGGGGAGCTCTCCCGGCCCCAGCGCTCCGAGGGCCGGGGGGACAGCCCGGCTCCCCTGCGCCACAGCGCACAGCCAGCCCGGCTCCCCTGCGTCCCCCAGCCCCACGGGGAGGGCAGGAAGCCCGCGGAGGCCCGGTGCTCACCTGGGGGGGCCACAGCCAGGCTCTCCTCAGCAGCGCTGAACTGCAGCTCGGCTCCGTCGGGCAGTCCCGAGCCCCGGGAGCGCGGACACCGATCCCCCGAGCGCGTCCTCCGCAGCACCGACTGTGGAGGGAGAGGGTCAGTGCCCGGGCAGGGGGGTTGGGGGGATCGGGACTTCAGGGGGGCTCCGCGGCCCTTACCTTCCTGGCCAGGGGGCTGCTGGGGGCCGAGGCGCTGCTGTAGAGGCTGAGGCTGGAGTTGGAGCGGCTCGGGGACAGCACTTTGGAGGAGGCGGCCGACTGGTTCCCTGCACACCTGGTGGCGGCGGCGGCGGCTCCGAAGACGTCTGAGGACAGGTACTTCTCGTTGATCTTCAGGTTGGTCCTTCCCTTCACTGGGGACAGCGGAGGCGGTGAGGGGGCGAGCGATGGGGTCGCAGCAGTGCGAGACCCTGGGGAGTGCGGGAAGCCGTGCCCCCCAGTGACCCGCATGGGGGGTCCACACCCGCAGTGTGGGACCCCCGAACCCACCTCTGCAGGGATCGTTCTTCACCAGGAACTCGTCCAGGGCGATCCAGCCCCCACCCACCCGCACCATGAGGGTGCTGCGCAGGATCCGCACCATCCGCAGCTGCTGGGACTCCCCGAACTGCAGGGAAAGGGACGCTGGGGCTTGGGCTGGGCATCGGGAAGGGGTGCGAGAGCAGGCGGCAGCACCCGGACCTGCCCCTCCCTGCGGCCCCCCCAGCCCTGCCCTGCCCTGCCCTCCCACACGGGCCAGGGCTCCCGAGGGCAGGGGGATGTGCCCCCCTCCCTGCCCCGGCCCACGGGCACTGCAGGGCCCCCGCACGGGGCAGGCTGTGCGCGGCTGTCGGAGCGGGCCGGAGCCCCGGGCTGGCGCTTACCCGGTACCTGTTGGCGCTGATCTGCTCCACCTGGAAGCGCTTGGCGCAGTTGCACTGGGCCACCTGCCTGTTCACCTGCGGGGGACGCTCAGCTCAGCCCCAGGCGGGACCCCCACCCTTCCAGCCGCCCCCCGCTGCTGCCCAGCCCCACACCTCGTCCTGGATCTGGTCGGCGTCGGCGGAGCGGCGCAGCGGGTCGCGGTTGGGGTGCAGGGCACTGACGAACTCGTAGTAGTCGATGAAGCCGTCGCCGTTCATGTCGAAGATGGTGGCCACGGCATTCATCTCCAGGACGTTGGTGGGGAACTCTGTGGGGGGACGGGGACCCTCAGCCCCCCAGTGCCAGCCCCCTCAGCCTCCTCCAGCCCCCCCCCGGCACCCACTGGAGGCAAGGACGCTCTCGATGAATTCCCGCTGGCTGATGCGCCCGTCCTGGTCCCTGTCGATGCCGCGGAAAACGTCCAGGACACGGGACTTCATCTGGCTGATCCACTGCATGTAGCGCTTCCTCCAGACCCCGAAGTCAAAGTGCGCGAACTCCTCCAGCTCGGGGGGGCACACACGGGGATTAACACAACACCGGGACCCCCATCCTCCCCTCAGCTCGGGGGGGCACACACGGGGATTAACACAACACCGGGACCCCCATCCTCAGCTCGGGGGGGCACACACGGGGATTAACACAACACCGGGACCCCCATCCTCAGCTCGGGGGGGCACACACGGGGATTAACACAACACCGGGACCCCCATGCCCCCCTCAGCCCGGCTGACCACGCTGTGCCCGCTGCCGGTCCCAGCCCTGGCAATGGAGGGGGGGTCTCTGCCCAGGACCCCCGACCCTGGGATGTCGAGGTGCACCCATGGGGTGTGCTGGAACCCCCAGCTGCAGGGACAGGGGCTGGGACTGCTGACCCCATTCTGCATCTGACCTGGGGGTCCCAGGGGCAGGAGAGGAAGTACTCAGGACCCCCAGGGCAGTGGGACCCCCGGGCTGCCCGTACCTCCCGCAGGCGCTGCAGGGCCGTCTCCAGCCGGTACTGCCGGTCCAGGGCCAGCAGCCAGAGCTGCTGCCAGCGGTGCAGGAGCTGGGCCATCAGGGGTGTCTGGGGCTCCAGCCCCCCGAGCGGCACCGCCGCCGTGCCCTGCGCCTTCCCGCTGCTGCGGCGACCTGCGGAGAGCGGGGTGAGGGGGCGGCCGGGGCCCGGGGGGTGCCGGGGGCGATGATGGGGGTCCTTACGTGTGGCCAGTCGGCGGCTGGCCGGGGGGCCCAGATCCACCGCCAGCTTCCGCTTGCAGCTCTTAGTGACCTTCTCCACGTCAGGCTGCTTGCGGTTCAGCTCCTCCATGAACACCTGCCCATGAACACGAGGCCCTGAGCGCTCGCCGGCACAGCCCCCCGTGCTCCGCAGACCCCCCCCGTGCTCCGCAGACCCCCCCTCGCTGCCCCCCTCCCTGGGCCCTCCCGAGCCAGCAGCGTGACCAGGCTCCTCCAGGGCAGCTGGGACAGGGCTGGGGGTGCTGCCCCCCACGCGCTGAGGGTCCCCAGGTCTGTGCTGTGTGGACGTGGTGGGCTCGGATCGCACGATGCAAAAGCGAGCAGCACCACCAGGAGCCCAGCCCAGCGCTCCCCAAAGCCCTCGCTCGGGCCGGGTGCCGGCCCAGGGCTGGGTGCGTGAGGATCCCCAGGCAGAGCCGGCTTTGGGCTCCCTCACCGCGTGCTGGGCACTGAGCTCCTCCAGCTGCTCCACCTCCTCCGGCAGCGGCTCCTGGTCCCGCAGCCCCAGCGCCTCCTCGGCCGCCGTGATCCAGTCCAGCAGCTGCGCCGTCTCCTCCCGCTCTGCCGCCAGCGCTGCCGCCTGCGCCCGCAGCCGCTCGCCCTGCTGCTGCGCCCAGCTCAGCACCTGCGGGGCAGCCGGGGCCGCTGGGGCTCGGGGGAACACGCACACCCCGCCGCCCACCCCGAGGTCTCCCGGCTGGGGCAGGTGCCACGGGGCCGCTGCTTCACGGGGAGCAGCACCGGGAGCCGCGGCCACTCCGGCCACGGGACAGGGTCACGGACCCCCGGCAGCGACTGTGGGGCAGGGACGTGGGGAGCCCCCAGCCCACCAGGACCGCGGGGCAGGGACACGGGGAGCCCACAACCCACCAGGACCGCAGGGCAGGGACACGGGGAGCCCCCAACCCACCAGGACCGCGGGGCACGGACACAGGAAACCCACAGCCCACCAGGACCATGGGGCAGGGATGTGGGGCAGGGACGTGGGGCAGGACCAGGCTCCTCCAGGGCAGCTGGGACAGGGCTGGGGGTGCTGCCCCCCACGTGCTGAGGGTCCCCGGGTCTGTGCTGAGTGGACATGGCAGCTGCTCTCCCATTTTGGGGTGTGTGGCACCCAGGGCAGATCAAGAGCAGATCCTGCAGGTCTCTGCTCAATGAGGGCTTTGTGTGGGATCGGCTGAACTTGCCAGACCAGTCCCAGGAGTGCCAGGAGCCTCTTACCTGCAAATCCACAACCCAGGGAGGCTCTGGGCCACTGTGGGACCATGGTCTGGGTGTGAGGGTCTCTAGGACCGTGGTGAGGTTTCCCTGCCTCAGCTGCGTGGCGGCTGCCGTGGCACAGGAGCCACCACTGTCCAAGGGGGCTGCGGAGGCCCCAGGTGACCCCAAGAGGCCACAGGATGGGGGAGCAAGGGGTGACACTGGCAAGGCCAAGACCCTCTGGGGCTGAGCACCCCCAGATCCCTGCAATGCACCGGCTGGGGGGCTGCAGCAGGCAGTCCCTGGTGGGGGAGATGTGTGGGGTGGTGGGAGATGTGTGGGGTGGTGGGAGATGTGTGGGGTGGTGAGAGATGTGTGGGGTGGTGGGACAGGTTTGGGGCCGTGGGACAAGTTTGGGGCGGTGGGACAGCTTTGGGGCCCTGATTTCCCCAGGTGTGGGTGCCACTCTGCTCCCCCGGGCAGGGATGGGAACAGGGCACCTGTCTCACCTCCTGGAAGCGGCTCTTGGCGACCGTGACCCAGGATTTGATGGTGATGACAGAGTCGGGATGGCAGGTGGTGAGGATCTCCTCCCCCAGCGAGGTGATGCACTCCAGCTCCAGCTGCTGGCACTGCAGGGACTGCATCAGCTCCTGGGGGGACACGGACCATGGTACTGTCAGGTCTCAGCCCTCCAGACCCCCCCGCAGCACAGGGATCGCTGGATTGGGGTGGGGGTGCCACCTCAGGGCATTTGGAACCCCAAACCCCGTGTTCTTGGTGCAGTGGGACTCAACATCCCTCATCTCTCAGTGGTGGCACCCAACATCTCGTGTCCTTCTGTGGGGATCCCACAGCCCAGCAGGGGCTGGCTGGGGCCGGCTGACCCCAGTGATGGAGGTCCTGGGCAAAGCTGGAGCCGAGCTGAGGTGGGGGCTGGTGGGGCTGGTGGGGACTGGTGGGGACTGGCGGGGACTGGCGGGGACTGGTGGGGACTGGCGGGGACTGGTGGGGACTGGTGGGACAGGTGAGGACTGGCGGGGACTGGTGGGGACTGGTGGGGACTGGCGGGGACTGGCGGGGACTGGCCGGGACAGGTGGGGACTGGCGGGGACAGGTGAGGACTGGCGGGGACTGGTGGGGACAGGTGGGGACAGGTGGGGATTGGTGGGACAGGTGAGGACTGGTGGGGACTGGCGGGGACAGGTGGGGACTGGCGGGGACTGGTGGGGACTGGTGGGGACTGGTGGGGACTGGTGGGACAGGTGAGGACTGGTGGGGACGGGTGGGGACAGGTGGGGACTGGCGGGGACTGGTGGGGACTGGCGGGGACAGGTGAGGACTGGCCGGGACTGGCGGGGACAGGTGGGGACTGGCGGGGACAGGGGAGGAGTGGGGGGGACTGGGGGGGACTGGTGGGGACTGGCGGGGACAGGTGAGGACTGGCCGGGACTGGCGGGGACTGGTGGGGACAGGCGGGGACTGGCGGGGACAGGTGAGGACTGGCCGGGACTGGCGGGGACAGGTGGGGACTGGCGGGGACAGGTGGGGACAGGTGGGGACAGGGGGGGACCGGTGGGGACTGGTGGGGACAGGTGAGGACTGGCGGGGACTGGCGGGGACAGGTGGGGACTGGCACCCACCTGCAGCTGGGCCTGGCACTCCTGCACGGCCGCCTCCTCCTCGGGGAAGACTCCGTACTTGAGGGTCTTCTCCGACTCGGTCAGGCGCCCCAGGAAGGAGTGCACCAGGGTGTGGAACTCCTCCGCCTGCCACGACAGTGGGGACCCGCTCAGTGCCCCCCTCGCAGCCCCTGAGCCCCCCGAACCCCCTGGGCACACCCTGAGCCCTGCACTGCTGGGTGGAGAAGCCCCCGGCGCAGGCGCTGGCAGCTGGGGGAGAGCTGCTGCCCGCCTCGCTCCATCCCCTCGGTGGGATCGAGGGGACGCCACCACCCAGCTCTGCACATGGACACAATTTCCTCTGAGCCTCCAGGACCTCCCTGTGCTGCCCAGCCCCCTGCCCCAGGTATTCTGTGCACGTTCACACCTGTGACAGCAGCCGGCCTGGCACCTGGCCGTGGCACAGAACCTCACGCAGCGCCACACACCGAGCCCAGGCACCCCACAGACAACCCCGAAAGGCACAGCCCCCACACCACCCACGGAGCCCAGAAGAACCCCCAAACACACAGCCACCCACCGAGCCTGGGCGCCCCACGGAGCACCCTGGAAAGTGCAGCCACGCACCCACCTGAGTGCCCCACGGAGCAACCCCAAGCACAGCCACACCCACCTGGACACCCCCAGAGCATGGACACCCCCAGATCACAGCCATCCCCCACCAGGACACCCCCAGATCACGGACACCTGGACACCCCCAGAGCACAGCCATCCCCCACCTGGGCACCTCCAGAGCACGGACACCCCCAGATCACAGCCATCCCCCACCTGGATGCCCCCAGAGCATGGACACCCCCAGAGCATGGACACCCCCAGAGCATGGCCATTCCGCACCAGGACACCCCCAGATCACAGCCATCCCCCACCAGGACACCCCCAGAGCACGGCCATCCCTCACCTGGACACCCCCAGAGCACATCCACCCACACACCCCACACCCCCACAGCCATCTCAGCCTTCCCATCGGCTGCAGCCCCCAAGGCGGGTTCCCCTGCTGTCCCCAGCCCCCAAGGCGGGGTCCCCCTGCTCCCCCCAGCCCCCAGGCGGGTTCCCTGCTGTCCCCAGCCCCAAGGCGGGTTCCCTGCTGTCCCCAGCCCCAAGGCGGGTTCCCTGCTGTCCCCAGCCCCAAGGCGGGTTCCCTGCTGTCCCCCAGCCCCAAGGCGGGGTCCCCCTGCTCCCCCCAGCCCCCAGGCGGGTTCCCTGCTGTCCCCAGCCCCAAAGCGGGGTCCCCCTGCTCCCCCCAGCCCCAAGGCGGGGTCCCCCCGCTGCCCCCCGCCCTCACCTGCCGCAGCGCCGCCTCCAGCCGGGCCTGCTTGGACAGGGAGAGTTTGCAAACCAGGTCCCAGCGGGTGCTGAGCTCCTCCACCTGCCGCTGCAGCCACTGCGAGTCCACGCTGCTGCTGCCACGCGTCAGGTCCCGCACCGAGCGCTTCAGCGTCTTGATGCAGCTGGCGCGTTTGCCCAGCTCCTTCTGGAACACCTGGAGAGAGGGCAGGGATGGGACAGGGTGCCACCTGAACCCCACTGCTGTGCAGGGCTCCCCTGAACCCCCAAACCCTCACAGGAGCGGGCACGGGAGCTTTACTGACCCCCAAACCCTCACAGCAATGGGCACAGGGCTCTCCTGACCCCCAAACCCTCACAGCAGTGGGCACGGGGCTCCCCTGAACCCCAAACCCTCACAGCAGCGGGCACAGGGCTCTCCTGCACCCCAAACCCTCACAGGAGCGGGCACAGGGCTCTCCTGCACCCCAAACCCTCACAGCAGTGGGCACAGGAGCTTTACTGACCCCCAAACCCTCCCAGCTCTGGGGTACGTGGGGCCCCCCAGCACTGATACAGGGCGAGGGGCTCAAGCTGAGCTCAAGCTGGGCTCAAGCTGGGCTCAAACTGCTCATTCTGGGCACAAGCTGGGCTCAAGCTGGGCTCAAGCTGGGCTCAATTCAGGCTCAAGCCGGACTCAAACTGGGCACAAGCCAGGCACAAGCCGGGCTCAAGCCAGGCACAAGCCGGGCACAAGCCGGGCTCAATCTGGGCTCAAGCCGTGCTCAAGCCGGGCTCAAGCCGTGCTCAAGCCGTGCTCAAGCCGTGCTCCAGCCGTGCTCCAGCCGTGCCGGCTGCAGCGGGCAGTGCCCGTCCTGTGCCCGGCTCCGCTCCTGGCCCAGAGGGAGGCCGGGCTCAGCCCGGCGCTCCTGGGTCCCCTCTCGCCCCGGGGCCACTCACCTTGTGCTTGTCCATGAGGTCCCCGACCAGGTCGCGGTCCCCCCCGACGGGCGCGTCCTCGCTGAGCTGCGGCTCGGCGCGGTACAGCCAGTCCATCAGCGCCTGCAGCGCGTCCGTGAACTTCCCCGAGAACAGCAGGTTCTCCTCCAGCTTGTGCTGCCTGCCGGGGGCACGGGACATGCTGCGGGGGCACCCGGCTGCTGGGGAGCACCCCATGGAGCCGCCCCGCAGAGCTGCAGTGCCCACAGGGACAGGGACAGGTCCTGGCAGTGCCGTTATGGACAGGGACAGGTCCTGGCAGTGTCTCTATGGACAGGGACAGGTCCTGGCAGTGCCGTTATGGACAGGAACAGGTCCTGGCAGTGTCTCTATGGACAGGGACAGGTCCTGGCAGCGGCATTATGGACAGGGACAGGTCCTGGCAGTGTCTCTATGGACAGGGACAGGTCCTGGCAGCGGCATTATGGACAGGGACAGGTCCTGGCAGTGCCCACAGGGACAGGGACAGGTCCTGGCAGTGCCGTTATGGACAGGGCCAGGTCCTGGCAGTGTCTCTATGGACAGGGATGGTGCCCAGCTGCACCCCAAGGGCAGAGCCCAGCAATGCTGGGAATGGGCTCCTGGAGCAGGATGCTCAGGGGGGAAGAGCAGTTCCTTGTGCCTGCCTGGGGCTCACACAGCAAGCAGATCATGCCATCCCATCCCCATTTCCATCCCTATTCCCATCCCAACCCCATCCCGTCCCACCACACCTCATCCCTATTCCCATCCCCATCCCCATCCCATCCCATCCCATCCCCATCCCCATCCCCATCCCCATCCCCATCCCCATCCCATCCCATCCCATCCCATGGATCCCATCCCATCCCATCCCATCCCATCCCATCCCATCCCATCCCATCCCATCCCATCCCATCCCATCCCATGGTTCCCATCCCATTCCCATCCCATCCCATCCCATCCCATCCCCATCCCCATCCCATCCCATCCCCATCCCCATCCCATCCCATCCCCATCCCCATCCCATCCCATCCCATCCCATCCCATCCCCATCCCCATCCCCATCCCATCCCATCCCATCCCATCCCATGGTTCCCATCCCATCCCATCCCATCCCATCCCATCCCATCCCATCCCATCCCATCCCTCTCGCCCCGTTCCCACCTCTCTGCGGCGTGGCTGCACAGCGCATCCCAGCGCTCCTTCAGCTCCCCCAGCAGCTCCTCCAGCGGCTGCAGGTCCTGGGGGAGCCGGGCCCCCTCCCGCAGTGCCCGCCCGCTCCGCAGCGTCGCCTCGTACACCGGACGCTTTGCCCGCAGCACCTTCTGGAACGCCTGCAGGGGACCCCGCACCCCACAGGTGGGTGTTGGGCCCCCCAGCTGGGTGGGGGGAGACTCCCTCCTCCCCCAAGACCCCTGGGGCACTTGGGATTCCAACACCCCTTGGCCCAGCACTCCCCCCCAGGTGTCCCAACTCTACAGGATGGCCCTGGGGAGTTGTCCAGCCCCCCTGGCGCTGGGTGTCCCCCCCGGGAGCTGGGGATCCCCCCCTCGGCAGCCCCCAGAACCCCGGTTCTGCACCCCCAGGACCCCCCGTGTGCCAGGGAGCGGGGCAGCCCCACCTTGTGCTCAGCCAGCTGGCACTTGATCTCCTCCTGGCTGGTGGCAGCGTCCTGCGGCACCTCCAGGCTCTGCTCCACCTCGTCCATCCAGTCCAGGAGCAGCCGCCGGGACTCGCTGAACTGCGGTGGAGGGGAGAGGGGAGGGCTGAGGGGGCTGTGGGGGCTGAGGGGGCTGTGGGGGCTGAGGGGGCTGAGGGGGCTGTGGGGGCTGAGGGGGCTGAGGGGGCTGAGGGGGCTGAGGGGGCTGTGGGGGCTGAGGGGGCTGAGGGGGCTGAGGGGGCTGTGGGGGCTGAGGGGGCTGTGGGGATGTGGGGATGTGAGGGCTGTGGGGGCTGAGGGGGCTGAGGGGGCTGTGGGGCTGAGGGGGCTGTGGGGGCTGTGGGGGCTGTGGGGGCTGAGGGGGCTGAGGGGGCTGAGGGGGCTGAGGGGGCTGTGGGGGCTGAGGGGGCTGAGGGGGCTGAGGGGGCTGAGGGGGCTGAGGGGGCTGAGGGGAGCTGAGGGGGCTGTGGGGCTGAGGGGGCTGTGGGGGCTGTGGGAGCTGAGGGGGCTGTGGGAGCTGAGGGGGCTGTGGGAGCTGAGGGGGCTGTGGGGATGTGGGGATGTGGGGGCTGTGGGGGCTGAGGGGGCTGTGGGGGCTGTGGGGATGTGGGGGCTGTGGGGGCTGAGGGGGCTGTGGGGGCTGAGGGGAGCTGAGGGGAGCTGAGGGGGCTGTGGGGGCTGTGGGGGCTGAGGGGAGCTGAGGGGGCTGTGGGGGCTGTGGGGGCTGTGGGGGCTGTGGGGGGACGCAGGGGCAAAGCGGACCTGGGGCGACCCGAACAGGAGCCCGGGAGCCACAGGAGGCCTGGGCACCGCCGTGGGGCAAACCACGGCCAGGACAGCACGGTGACAGCGCTGGAGCCCTGCGGCCCCTTCCTGCTGCAGCTCCCAGCAGGACCCATGGCAGGGAATCAAGTCCTGGGCTGGTTTGGGTTGGAAGGACCTTAAAGCCCCTCCAGTTCCACCCGCCTGCCACGGCCAGGGACACCTTCCACTAGAGCAGAGTGCTCCAAGCCCCATCCAACCTCGTCTTGGACACGTCTGAGGATGGGGCAGACTCAGCTTTTCCGGGAAACCGCCCTCACAGGGAAGAATTTCTTCCCAGGATCCCATCCAGCCGTGCCCTCTGGCAGTGGGAAGCCATTCCCCCCTGTCCTGTCCCTCCAGGCCCGTGTCCAAAGCAAAGCAAGGGGCAGAGCCCCCTCCCCAGCCCGTGGGTGTGGCCGGGCTGTGTCCCGGTACCTGCTTGCTGCGTTTTCGGGCCTCCTCCAGCATCGCCCCCCGCTCGGCCGCCCGCTGCAGGACCTTGCCCAGCCGCTCCCGGGCCGCCAGCACCAGGTTCTGGATGACGGCCCCGTCCTGCTTCCGACTGAAATCCTTCAGGCGAGCAGCCACGGCCTCCAGGCTGCCCAGCTTCTCCCCGTGGACGTTCGCCTCCTTCACCAGGGCCTGCGGGCAGGGGGCAGCTGAGTGCGGGTGGTCCTGGGGCAGGTGAGGAGCCCCCGGACACAGCCAGGACAGGACAGGACATGGAGCACTGGACACAGCCAGGACAGGACAGGACATGGAGCACCGGACACAGCCAGGACAGGACATGGAGCACTGGACACAGCCAGGACAGGACATGGAGCACCGGACACAGCCAGGACAGGACAGGACATGGAGCACCGGACACAGCCAGGACAGGACAGGACAGGACATGGAGCACCGGACACAGCCAGGACAGGACAGGACATGGAACACTGGACACAGCCAGGACAGGACATGGAGCACCGGACACAGCCAGGACAGGACAGGACAGGACATGGAGCACCGGACACAGCCAGGACAGGACAGGACATGGAACACTGGACACAGCCAGGACAGGACATGGAGCACCGGACACAGCCAGGACAGGACATGGAGCACTGGACACAGCCAGGACAGGACATGGAGCACTGGACACAGCCAGGACAGGACATGGAGCACTGGACACAGCCCGTGCCAGGACAGGACATGGAGCACCAAGAAGAGCCCGTGCCAGGACAGGACATGGAGCAGCAGGCACACGCTGGGCTGGGCACGGAGCACAGACATCCCACTCGCAGCAGATCCCTGCAGGGGCCGCGCAGGAGCCCTCGGGCAGACCCAGCTCCACGAACCGGCCCCGAGCGCAGGGCGCCGGCCCCGCCCGCTCTTGCCTTGTGCTCCTGGATCTGGGCGGTGACGGTGTCGAGGACGAAGCTGGGGGGCGCGGGGGACCCCAGCAGCTCCTCGGCGTGGGCCACCCAGCGCAGCAGCTCCTGCGCGGAGCCGTGGAACTCGGTGGTGACGGTCAGCCCCTCGGCCAGGCGCTCCTGCGGGCAGGGGCAGGCACCGGTGGAGATGGGATCCCGCCGCTCCTGACCTGCTCCGGTCAGGGTGAGCCCCCCGGGGGTCCCAGCCCCGCACCCCGCGCACCTTCCTCTCCTGGGCCTCGGCCTGGACGCTCTCCCATTTCTGCTCCAGGAGCCGCAGGCTGTGCTCGGTGCTGCAGGGCCGGCCCGCGCGGCACGAGTCCAGCAGCCGCTGCAGCCGCTCCCGCAGCCCCCGGTAGGTCACGGCCCGCGCCTCCAGCTCCCGGCACAGCTCCTGCCGGGACAGCGCCCGCCGCGGGACCGCCGTCAGGAACGGCACGGGGAGCACGGCCAGGAAACGGACAGGGACGAGGGGGGGGAAGGCAGGTGACAGGTACAGGGATGGGAACGGGGATGGGGATGGGGATGGGAACGGGGATGGGGATGGGGATGGGGATGGGGATGGGAACGGGGATGGGAACAGGGATGGGAACAGGGATGGGAACAGGGATGGGGATGGGGATGGGAACAGGGATGGGAACAGGGATGGGGATGGGAATGGGGATGGGAACAAGGATGGGGATGGGAACGGGGATGGGGATGGGGACGGGGATGGGGATGGGAATGGGGATGGGAACAAGGATGGGGATGGGTACAGGGATAGGAACAGGGACAGGAACAGGGATGGGGATGTGGAGGGGTCAGGTAAAGTAGACAGAGGACAGGGATGGGGACAAGGGAGACAGCCATAGCGAACAGGGAGAAGGGATAAAGACAGGGATGTGGATGGGGACAGGAACAGGTTCAGGGCAAGGGACGAGGACAAGGATGGCTCCTGCTGTCTTACGGAGCTGCAGTGGCTGAGGGAGGGGTACCAGGCTCCGCCCGGTTGGGGAGAGGAGGCAGCAGGGAAGGATCCTGGCCCAGCAGTGTGCAGAGGGGTGGATCTGGGGCACACATCCGCCCAACAGACGCCAGGGGCCGGTCCTGCAGCCGGCTGGCGCTGGTTCTCACCAGGTGCGCGTTGAGCTTCTCTTTGGTGGCATCCGGGTGGCCCCAGGCCGGCTTGGAGCAGAAGAGCTGCAGCTCCACCTGCTCCAGCCATTGCAGCAGCTCCGTGATCTCCAGGGTGATGTCCTGCACCTGAGGGCGAGGCGAGGCTCAGCGCCGGCCCCGCCGCCCGGCAGCGCCGCGGGCCCGCGGCCGTACCTGGCTCAGGTTGTTCTCCAGCTCCAGCTGCCGGCTCTCGGTCTCGCTGCGCACCAGGTCCCAGCGCTGCCCCAGCTGCTGGAGGCTGCGCTGCAGCCCCTCCACGCTCTCCCCCAGGCTGGAGAGCAGCAGCCCCTGCCCAGCCTCGGTCACCGACTGCACCGTGCGCGCGTGGGACATCACGTCTGTCCGCAGCACCTGGGGACGGAGCGCCGGGGTCACCCCACGTTCCTCTGCACAAAGCAAAGCCCCTCACCCCGAGGCAGCACCGCTGTCACCGCGGCCCTGGGGACTGACTGAGGGGTCACACCGGGCAGGGACGGCACCCGTGGGTGCCCCCAGGCCGCGCTCAGGACCGCTGATCTCAGCGGGGTGCGGGGCATTCGGGGCAGCGGGGCGGCCGGGCCAGGCGCAGAGGGGACAGGGACCCCTTGCACGGCCCCCTCGGCGAGGGGACAGCCCGAGCCTCGCAGCCTCGCCTGCTCCAGGCACGTCAGGAGCGTGCCCGGGCAAGGGGCTGAGAGACAGCTCATTCCTTCCGTGCTGTCACCGCGGGAGGGGACGCGTCCCCGCGCCGCAGCCTGCCCAGCCCTGCTAACGCAGCAGCCGAGGAGGGGCCGGGCAGCGCCCTGTGGCCAGCACCCTCACCCTGGGCTGCCACCGCGGCCAGGAGACCACCCTGGGGTGCCACCACGGCCAGCACACCCACCCTGGGGGTGCCACCACGGTCAGGACCCCCAGGACGCACACCCCGGTAGTGTGACTGTGGCCACGGGTCCCTCGGGCCACTGTGCAGCCTCACCTTGTGCTTGGCCAGCTCGATCTCGCAGCTCTGCAGGTCGGGGCGCAGGGGTGCGGGGCCGCGCAGCTGCTCCCCGGTGCTGCTCAGCCACTGCAGCAGCTCGGCCAGCTGGTGCTGGAACTGCCCCAGCCCCAGCAGCGCTGCCTCCAGCTGGTGCTGCCAGGAGGGAGCCGCGGCGTCGGGGGAAGCAAGGGCAGCCCCGGCCCTGTGCACCCACAGAGAGCCCAGCGCCCACCCAGTGCCCACCCGGCCCTGGGCACCCACCCAGTGCCCACCCAGCACCCACCCAACACCCACCCAGTGCCCACCCAGAGCCCACCTGACCCTGGGCACCCACCCAGTGCCCACCCAGTGCCCACCCGGCCCTGGGCACCCACCCAGTGCCCACCCAGTGCCCACCCGGCCCTGGGCACTCACCCGGTGCCCATTTGCAACCACCCACGCTGACCCAGCACCACACACCCAGCACGCACAGGACGTGCCCACCCAGCCCATTCCTGGCACCTCACGTGTCCTGCCAGCCCTGCCCCGAGCCCCCCGTGCCCCCTCCCCACCTGTCGGCTGACGATCTCCTCCTCCAGGTGGTCCCAGCGCTGGCGGAAGTCGCTGAGGGTGGCCGGGGGGTCCCCCTGCCCCGAGCCCCCCTGGTGCCGCAGGCTCTCCACATCCACCTTGCACTGGTACAGCTCCCGCTTGAACTCCTGGGAGGTGGCACTGCTCGGTGACCCGGCCCCACACAGCGGGGCAGGGTCTGCCTGACCCCCCGGCACCCCACGGCACAGCACAGGCACCGGGGCTGCTCCTGCGGGGCTGCCCGGCCACCTCAGGGACTTGTGGGGGACAGGATTTGGCTACCCCAGGCAGGACTTGGCTACCGAGCGCCCACCGCTGGGGCACTGCCACTGTCCCACCTGCCATCCCCCCATCCCACCTGTGCCCTCCCGGCCCCCGCGGCCCCGCGTGGCACAGGGTGGCACCTTGAGCTCCGCCAGCTGCTGCTGCACCATGTCCAGGTCCCCGCCGACCAGGAACTCCTCGGCGATGCGCAGCTCGGCTGCGTCCAGCCACTCCAGCAGCCGCTGGCATAGGGAAAACGGGCATTGGGGGGACCCCACGGTGGCCCCATGGTCCCTCACACCCCTGAGTGGGGACAGGAAGGTGACGCAGTCCCCTCCACGGAGGACCTGCCTGAGGGCAGCCCACCTGCATGGTGTCCTGGTAGCTGAGAGCGGCCTGGAGCTGCTCCTCGAGGCGCCCGTTCCGCTCCGTCCACACCCGGCTCAGGCTGTGCCAGGAGGAGTAGAGCTGCGGCCGGGCACGGGGGTCAGTGGTGCCACAGCGGGGCAGGGGCACAGGAGGACAGGGTGTGGGGGTCAGGGGTCAGCAGTGACCCGGGGGGCACAGGGGGACAGGGTGTGGGGGAAAGGGGTCAGCAGTGACCCGGGGGGACAGGGTGTGGGGGTCAGGGGTCAGCAGTGACCCGGGGGGCACAGGGGGACAGGGTGTGGGGGTCAGGGGTCAGCAGTGACCCGGGGGGACAGGGTGTGGGGGTCAGGGGTCAGCAGTGACCCGGGGGGCACAGGGTGTGGGGGTCACAAGTGTCAGGGAGGTGGCCAGGGCACAGGGCTGCCAGCACATGGACATCCAGGCCTGGGGACCAGAGGCCCCACGGAGTGCCTGGGCACAGGGTCAGTGGAGCTGTGTGGGGGTCAGCGGCACCGAGGGGGGCTCTGGGGTGCGGGGCTCAGCGGCGCTGCCGGGGGTCGGGGACATGCCAGCCCCACAAAGCAGCATCCACACCCCGCCAGGGCCCTGCCCCTCTCTGAAGCCGAGGACACTCACATCGTCCAGGCTCTTGGTGACGTCGGGCTTGTCGGGGTCCCCGCAGGAGGCCATCAGCTCCACGCCCAGGCTGCCCAGCGTGTCCAGCTCACCCTGCAGCGCGTCGATCTCCTCCCGCAGTGCCTGCGCGGGGCACGGGGCTCAGGGCTGCCCTCGCCGGGGGCCGCCCACCGAGCCCCCCGCCCAGCCGTACCTGCATGGTGCGCAGCCGCGTGCGGATGGCCTCGGGCTCGCCACCGGCCTCCTCCAGCCCCAGCACCAGCTGCTGGGTGTCACTGAGCGCCACGGCCAGCTCAGACAGGCCGTGCCAGAAGCGCTCGGCCAGCGCCAGCAGCTCCCGCAGCCAGCGCTCCCGCTCCTGGCAGCGGCCGCGCAGGCAGCCCCACTGTGCCAGCAGCTGTGCCGCGCGCTCCTGGATCCCTGCGGGGCACAACGGGTCAGGGACCGGGGTGCCCGGCGCCCGCACACAGCCCCGACAGCGACACGGATCGCCTGCCGGGCCGGGCCGTGCCCACCCCTCCGCTCCGGTACCTCTGGCGGCGGCGTCGGAGCTGACCGCCTGCATGGTACCCAGCAGCTCCTCGCCCTGCGCCCGGATGCCCTCCAGGGCCACCCCGAGCTTCTCCAGCTCGCCCAGGGCCAGGCTGTTCTCCCGGATCTGCTCCCGCAGGTGGGCCGCGTCGCCGCGGACAGGGGGCTGGCTCTGCAGCCGGCTCTGCAGCCGCTCCAGGCACTCCAGCAGCAGATCCATGCGCTCCGACAGCTGGGGAGCAGCCCGGTGACTCGAAGGCAGGGCCCTGGGGACGCGCCCCAACAGGGCCGTGCCAGCCCCGTACCTGGCTGTATCGCGGCAGGGCATCCTCCAGCAGAGCCGCCGCCTGGCGCACACGCTCGCGGATGTGGCCGTACTGCTCCTCCAGCTCCTGCCAGCGCCGCTGGAACGGGGCTCCCTGCTCTGGGCTCAGCTCCAGCAGCTGCGCCGACACGCGCTGCAGCTTCCCCACCAGCGGCCGGTGCTCGGCGATGGCCTCCCGCAGGCTCTGGGGCGAGGAAGAGCCGTGGGGTGCTTTGGGAAGGGCTGTGCCCCACGGGATGTGCCCCGCAGGGATGTGCCCCACGGGATGTGCCCCACGGGATGTGCCCCACAGGGCTGTGCCCCACAGGGATGTGCCCCACAGGATGTGCCCCACGGGATGTGCCCCACGGGATGTGCCCCACAGGATGTGCCCCACGGGATGTGCCCCACAGGATGTGCCCCACAGGGCTGTGCCCCATGGGATGTGCCCCACAGGGCTGTGCCCCACAGGATGTGCCCCACGGGATGTGCCCCACGGGATGTGCCCCACAGGGATGTGCCCCACGGGATGTGCCCCACAGGGCTGTGCCCCACGGGATGTGCCCCACGGGATGTGCCCCACAGGGACGTGTGCTGGGTGCTGCTCCCACGGGACTCCTGTTCGCTCCAGCCCCATGGTGCCCACGGCGATGCCACCCCCGTCCCGTCACCTCTCCCAGCCTGGGGGCGGCTGAGCGAGTCCCTTTTGCCCCTGCCCTGCCCGCACCTGCAGCAGCGCCTGCTGCTCCTTGAAGGCCTCGTAGCTGATGGCGTTGGGGGAGAGCTGCACACCCAGGGCCTGCGTCTCCTCCAGCCAGGGCAGCAGCTCCTCGAGGGCCTCGGAGAACTGGGTGAGCAGGGACTGGGCGTGCTCCAGCTGCACGGCACAGGCGCCGCTGCGCAGGGAGAGCTGCTCCGTGCGCTCCCGCAGCGCCTGCACGGACGGCTGAGGAGACAGAGGTCACCGCGTGGCCGGGGACACGGGGCACAGCCGTCCCTGGGCGCTGGCCACGTCCCCCCGGCGCCCTCCCGGCTCACCTGAAGGCGCTGCCGCAGGGGCTCGGGGCAGCAGCGCAGCAGCGGCTCCGAGAAGCCCAGCAGACGCTCAACCAGGCCCCGGCAGTGCAGGATCTCGGCGGAGAGCAGCTGCAACGGAGCCGCAGGTGGGTGCCGGGTCCTGGCAGGAGCCGGCGGGATGGGGACACCAAGGCAGTGCCCCCGGCACCCCTGGACGCTGCTGCAGACCCACCTTCTGCTCGGAGAGCTGCGAGCGCAGAGCCTCAGCATCCAGCTGCACGCGGCCGATCTCCTCCAGTCGCTCACCCAGCCCAGCCACACGGCTGAGCTGGGACTCCAGGACCTGCTCAAACTGCAGCAGAGGGACGCACCTCAGCCAGGGAGGGTGTGAATGCACCGGGACAGCTGCTTCGGTCACGGATGCCCAGCGCATCCCACGGGGCTGTGCCACAACCCAGCACGTCCCATCCACACCAAACTCCCCCTGCAGACAGCGAAGCTGGCAATGGTGAGGGGCTCAGGGAGCCCAGTGTCCCACACCTTCTCCCTGTCACTGGCAGTGACTGAGGGCTCCTGGCCATCCTGCTGGCTCTCCTGCTCGCCCAGCTCCTTCTCCATGCGGCTCAGCCACAGTGCCAGGTCCTCAGGGGCCGTGCCCAGGTGAGACGAGGCCTCCAGGGTCTGTCCCAGCCGGTGTGCGGTGTCAGCACTGCTCTGGCCCACGATGAGGTACCTCATCCTCAGCGATTCCATCTTCTCCTGTGTCAGCTGGGCCTCCTCCCCTGTGGCAGTGTGACACGGGCATCAGGGCACTGCACTGGCACCCCTGGGCATGGAACTGGCCACACTGAGAGCTTCCAACCACTGATGTGATGATCACTCTGTCCTGACCTTTCCCCTCTCCTACCCCTGCTGCTCCCAGACCCAGCTCTGGCCTCTCATCCCACGGCCAGCAAGGCTCACCTCCCCAGCTGCACCTTGCCACCTCTGAACCCTGTCCCCCCATGGCCCTGACCCACAGGCTCTGTCCTGGCCCCTCTGCACCCCATGGGGTGCTGTCTGCCCCCCTCACACCACACCACGGCTCCCGGTGGGGAGCAGCACGCCCCAAGGACCCCCAGTGCCCGGGGGTCCCCTTGCTGGCCTCGGCTGCCGCTGTCTGTGCTCATCCCATCCCAAGTCCCATGGTCCTGACCCTGCGGCCAACACTCCCAGCCATTGCCACTCGCCTGTCACCATCTCCAGGACCCGCTGCCCGCTCTCCAGGGCACCATCCAGCTCTCCCAGCCGCCCGCGGATCTCCTCACAGAGGGCCTGCAGCAGTGACCAGTGATGACACAGGTGCCCGTGTCCACCCTGCGCTCACCCCGCGCCCACCCTGTGCCCACCTGGGTCTGCTGGTGGGCATCCTGCACGCGGCCGACGCAGCCGTCAGCACGCCAGAGCTGGGCCAGCTGCCGCTCTGTGGCACCGAGCCACTCCTGGAAGGCGTCTACGGCCTCCTGGAAGCCCTGGGCTGCGGGCAGGATCCGCTCCAGGCAGCCGTACCTGTGCCGGGAGGGCTGGGTGAGCGGGCAGCCCCCGGCCCGAGGTCCCAGCCAGCAAAGCCCCCTGTCCCCACAGCGGGGTGCTGCCCTGACGTGAGGGACACAGCGAGGCCGGTGTCCCCACAGCGGGACCCGTGGGGACAGCCCGTGCGAGGGACTGTCCCTGCAGCCCCGGACCCGCTGCTCCTGTGCAGCCATGGGGACGCTCCCCCCATGGAGGTGCCCCAGGGCCAGTGGGGCAGAGCACGGGGACATCGGGGTGTCACAGAGACACCAGCGGGCAGAGCCTGTGCCAGCGGGCCGGGGAGGCCGGTCCAGTGATGAGGGCTTGGCCCTGACCCACCTGGCTTCAGCCTCCTGCATCAGCTTGTCCCACCTCTCGCCGAGGCTGAGGAGGCCGGCGCTGCCCTCGGGCGCGGCGGTGCCAGAGCCCTGTGCCGTCAGTCTGTCCTGCAGGACGAGCTCCACGCGCGGCCTCCGTTCCTCCAGCAGGCGCTTCAGGAGCTGCGGGGACACCGCGCTGTGCCGGGGGCTCCCGTGCACCCCTCCCACCTCGGCACAGCCCCGGGCGGCCGCTCCAACCCCGGCCCCCTAATCCCGGACAGGGCACGCGTGGGCAGGACCCGCCGGCCGGCCCTGCTGACCTTCTGCTCCTCCAGCTGCGCCTTCACCACCTTCGCCTCCGCCGACGGCGGCTTCTGGTTGCTCACCAGCTCCTCCATGTCGGCCACCCAGGCCAGCAGCCGCTCCAGCGTCTCCTGGCCCCGGTCCGCTGCCTCCTCTGGGACGGGGACAGCCCGTGAGGACACCTGTGGGGAGAGGTGGCTGAGCCGCCCATGCAGCCATGGGGGCTGGCCAGCAGCCCCCACACCGTGCCCTCTCCCCGAGGTGACACCGGGAGCACGTCCAGCCCCCGGGGTCCTGCCTGGCATCTGTCACAGGGCTCCCCAAAGCAGAGGCCGCCCACCCCGAGCCGTCTGGATCCCTCCAGACCCCCAGCAGCCAAAGCTGAGGGAGGGGAGCTCCCTGTCCCACAGCGCCAGGCTGGGTGCCCGGCACGAGGGGTGCCACTGGCCCAGCCCACACCGGGCCACAGACAGTGACTCCACACGAGCCCCGGCCAAGGCCCGTGAAGGTCAAGACTCGCTGTGGAGAAAACCGTGCTGGAGGGCAGCCCTGCGGCCCGGGGTTTGGCACAGCATCCTCCCAGCAAGGATCTCTGTCCGTCGGTCACCTCAGCGCCATCCGTGTGTCCGGCGCAGGCAGCAGCAGTGAGCTCCCCCACGCACTCCGTCAGCACGGTGACCGTCCGGGTGACCACGGGCTCGCCACCCTTCTCACCCGCCGGGTACTCGGTCACCTCCACGATCTCCGTCACGATGGTCTCAGTCACCTCCGTCACCTCTGTCACCTCCCGGGTGGTGACGGGTTTCCAGGACCAGGTGCTGCGGGGAACGCTGGCTCGGGGGGGGGTCCAGGCTGCGCCCCCCACCTGCCCCCTCACCGCAACTCCAGCCGCACCCCCGTTCTGCACCGCCACCTCGGACTGGCTGCGCCTCAGCACCGGGCTGCCCGGCCGGCTCCGGATGGCACCGGGCACCGGGCTCCAGCCATTCTCCACCGGCACCGGCGCCTTCTCCAGCAGCCCCGGCCAGGCCTCCGTGCCGCCTCCAGCGGATGGCTGCCCCGCGTCCAGCCCTGGCTCCCGCAGGAGCTCCTCCGGCCGCCGGCTCTTCTCGCCCAGGCAGCTGGGCCGACTCACCGAGTTCCCCATGGCGCGGGCGCCGGGCCCCCGCCTCAAATCCCGGCCTGCAATGAGGCAGGGGATGCGCGTTACCGGGGCCACCGCGGGACCCCCGGGGCTAGGGTGGGCCCTCACTCCTCACTTCGCTGACCCTAACCCTGACCTCGCACTGGGGCACTGGGGGTCCCGGCCCCCCGGCAAAGGACTGCCAAGGCCCAGGGTACTGGGACAGGGAGATGGGACACTGGCTGTCACCGGGGCCTGGCGGAGGAAGGGGACCCCGAGGGACCCCCCGGCAGTGCCCGGGTGCCTGTCCCACGCGTCTGGGCAGAAGACGCGGCAGTGGCGGCAGCGCCAGGCACTGGGGAGAGGCAGATGCTCCCGCCCGGCACCGCCTTGTGCCGTTGGATTAACGGGGAGCCGGGAGAGAGGAGCATCTGCCCGGGGGGACGGGGGGCTGGGGGCGGCGGGGGCACCAAGCGGGGGGCGGGCAGGGGACGGGCAGGTGGCCTCCCCAGCCTGCAAGCCCCGCCGCAGCCATAAATCCCGGCGTGACCCTGCAGGACCCTCCCCCGGCAGCCCCCCCCCCGCAGCCGCAGTGCTGCTACCCCCGGCCCCGGCCTCACCCCCGGGCCTCCGGCACGGCCCCGGGCACACGCCCCTGCGCACGTGTGTACACACAAACACACGTGTGCACACACAAACACACGTGTGCACACACAAACACACGTGTGCACACACAAACACACGTGTGCAAACACGCACACGCACCCCGCACACGCACACACAACACACACACACACAGCCGTGCGCACACAGCCCCCCGACAGGCAGAGCCCACGCTCGCACCCCTGCTCGGGGGGGGATCAGCGACACGACCCCCACACCTGTGACATGAAACGCGCCTGTAGCAGCCCCGCACACGCGTGGGTCACCCACCCGCACCCACCGCGGCCGTGCCCCTGCCGTGGGGACCGTACCCCGAGCCCCAGGGAGCGGCGGGAGCGCGCCTCGTGCGCGTCCCCGCACACGCATCCACAGAGGGTCCCCACACGCGCAGCGCCGTGGGCGCTCCCACCCCACCGCGCCCCCCGCCTGTCGGGGTCCCGCGGGGCTGCACGGGTGGGTGGGTGACCCGGGGAGACCACGAACCGCGCCACCCGCCCCGGGGGGGCTGCGGGACACGGACCCCGCCCGGCCCCACGCGGAGCCCCCGCCCCGCACTCACCCCTCGGCGACTTCGGGCGTCCATGGGGCCGGCCCGGGGGCGCCGCCGCCGCCGTTACCGTTCCGGGGGGCCCCGGCCTGTGCGGGGGAGCGGGGCGGAGGCAGCGGGGGGAGACTCGGTCCCCGTTACCGCCGCCCCGGCCCCGCCGCCTTGGGGCCCCGGCCCCGGGGCGCGGGGGGAGCGCGGGGGGCCCCGGGCGGAGCCCCTGGCACCGGCCCCGGGCCGGCTCGGCTGGTCTGACCCCGGCCACACCGCCGCCCCCGTTAACCCTCCGGGAGCCGATCCCCGCCGTTACCGGGGAAACCCCCGGGGCCCCGCAGCCATCCCGCGGGGGAGGGGCGGCGCCGGTCCACCGCCCGCCCCGCGCCGCCCGGGGGGGCGACAGCCCGCACCCCGCACTGGCACCGGCACCGACAGCGGCACCTGCTCCGTACTCCCACCGGCACCTGCTGCTGCCCCTGCACCTGCACCGACACCAGCACCGGCAACCACACCGGCACCTGCACCGGTACCAGCCCGGGCTGTGCTGCTTTACAGTGAGCCCCAGGACAGCACAGTCCCACGGTGTCACAGCCCCACGGTGTCACAGCCCCACGGTGTCACAGCCCCAGGACAGCACAGTCCCACGGTGTCACAGCCCCATGGTGTCACAGCCCCACGGTGTCACAGCCCCACGGTGTCACAGCCCCACGGTTCACAGCCCCAGGACAGCACAGTCCCACGGTGTCACAGCCCCACGGTGTCACAGCCCCACGGTGTCACAGCCCCACGGTTCACAGCCCCACGCTGTCACAGCCCCAGGACAGCACAGCCCCACGGTGTCACAGCCCCAGGACAGCACACCCCCATGGTGTCACAGCCCCACGCTGTCACAGCCCCACGGTTCACAGCCCCACGGTTCACAGCCCCACGGTGTCACAGCCCCACGGTGTCACAGCCCCACGCTGTCACAGCCCCACGCTGTCACAGCCCCACAGCCCCTCCAGCTCGGGGCTTGCACCCCCCTCCCTGGCTCTGGCCCCCCAGGCAGTGGATGCTGTGGTCACTGAGGGGCTTGGCGCCGTTCCCGGGGGCCCTTTGGGTGCGGGGGCCCCTCAGCCAGGGGCCCGGGGGGGCTCAGTGGGGCAGGGCTGGGCTGGGGGGGCCAGGCCGGGCTGTTAAGATGCTAAATTGAAGCCCACCCTGAGAGCCAGGGTGCTGCAGGCCTGGGTCTCCAGACCCCCCTCGCTGTCACCCTGGGTGCTGGAGGGACCAAGGGGGCGGCCGGAGGTGCCCAGCCGGGGGCTGCTCCTGCCCGTGGTGTGAACCCCATCCCCACCTGATCCTACTGCGGCCCCCCAGCCACTGAGAGCCCCCCAGGACGGGGGTCCTGCCCCACAGAGCCGCATGGGTGCCCCTTGCTGGGCCCCGGGAGCCGGGGGGCCGCTGCAGGCGCGTCGGCCACGCTGATGGATGGGGCTCCCTGGGGTCTCCTGGGAGCGGCGGGCGGCGGGGCCGGGGGCTTTGTCTGCTGCCAGAGACGCTGCCGGGAATTAGCATCTGCCAGGGCCTCGGGGGCTCCACACCGTCCTGCAGCAGCTCTGCATCCTCCTCCCCACACGGCTCTGGAGCTTTGCACTGCTGGCACCGAGCGCTCGGCACCCAGCACGGGTCTGAGCCCCGTGGCACTCCAGGCACCCCACGGCACCCACAGAGCCCAGCCGGGACCTGGCAGGCAGAAGCTGGGCCAGGAGGTGAGGATCCAGCTCTTTCATCAGAGCCACTCGCCACCTCGGTCCCCCGCGCCCGCCGGCAGCTCGCCCGGCACGCTCCGCAGCCCCAGGTACCGGGCTCGGGGTGGCACGGGCGCCCCGGGCAGGGGAGCCCGGCGCGGGGCACCGGGCGGGAGCGGTCGGCTGGAATCCACAGCCTCAGATCCCGGGAGCCGGGTGGGTTTCTGTGCGGCCTCGGCTTTGTCTGTGCCGGGGCCGGGATGAATGGCCCATTCAGTTTGTGCCGTCATGTGTGCCGAGGGAGCCCGTGTGCCGGCCAGGCCTCGAACAAAAGGAGCCGGCGAGGGGCTGCGCACGGGGCGGCGAGGAGGGGGCTGCCGGCAGCCCCCACTGCACCGCTCCCGCTGCGGCTCCGCGCCTGGCGGGGGGCACAGCAGCACAGGCTGCACAGCCAGGGTGTGGGCACACATCTGTCCTGGCCTGGCACGGGCTGGACACCCCGTGTGATGGGCTGGACACCCCGTGTGATGGGCTGTACACCCCGTGTGCCCGGCTGGACACCCCGTGTGATGGGCTGGACACCCCGTGTGATGGGCTGGACACCCCATGTGATGGGCTGGACACCCCGTGTGATGGGCTTGACACCCCATGTGATGGGCTGGACACCCCGTGTGATGGGCTGGACACCCCGTGTGATGGGCTGGACACCCCGTGTGATGGGCTGTACACCCCGTGTGATGGGCTGGACACCCCGTGTGATGGGCTGGACACCCCGTGTGCCCGGCTGTACACCCCGTGTGATGGGCTGGACACCCCGTGTGATGGGCTGGACACCCCGTGTGATGGGCTGGACACCCCGTGTGATGGGCTGGACACCCCGTGTGATGGGCTGGACACCCCGTGTGCCCGGCTGGACACCCCGTGTGATGGGCTGGACACCCCGTGTGATGGGCTGGACACCCCGTGTGCCCGGCTGGACACCCCTTGTGCCCTCTGTACACCCTCTGGGCCTGGCTGGACACCCCCTGTGCCCGGCTGTACACCCCGTGTGATGGGTTGTACACCCCCTGTGCCCGGCCGCACACCCCTGGCACAGCCGCACACCCATCGTACAGCCGCACACCCCTGACACAGCCGCACACCCCTGGCACAGCCGCACACCCCTGGCACAGCCGCACACCCATCGCACAGCCGCACACCCCTGGCACAGCCGCACACCCATCGCACAGCCGCACACCCCTGGCACAGCCGCACACCCCTGGCACAGCCGCACACCCCTGGCACAGCCGCACACCCATCGCACAGCCACACAACCCTGGCACAGCCGCACACCCCTGGCACAGCCGCACACCCCTCGCACAGCCGCACACCCATCGCACAGCCGCACACCCCTCACACAGCCGCACACCCCTGGCACAGCCGCACACCCCTGGCACAGCCGCACACCCATCGCACAGCTGCACACCCCTCGCACAGCCGCACACCCCTGTTGTTTGGCCGCTCTCTCCGTGCCCAGGCAGCAGCGCCATGAGCTGTGGCCGGAGCTGGTGCGGGTGCTGGCCCTGTGCTCAGCAGGGCTCCAAGGCAGTGACAGCACGAGTTCCGCGGGGCTCCGAGCCAGCAGCGCTGTTGGGCTGGGGAGCAGCAGCCGCAGGCAGCACACCTGACACCCGATGGTTGCAGGGCTGTGCTGAAGGGTCTCCCAGACAGCTGTGGCCGGATGCCTTCCTCCCTTCCGAGGACCAAGCCCTCACCAGCCTCGGTGCAGATGTGGGCTGGTCCTGCCCGGCTCTGCAGGCTCAGTCACGAGCCAGGGCCACGCGTTACCTGCAGGGCCGTGCCGGGCTCTGGCAGCGCCAGCAGCCGCTTCTCTACGGCGTCCAGCCAGTGCCGCAGGGCAAGCAGCTGCTCTTGCACCTCCAGTCTCTGCTCCGACCGCAGACGGGCTCTGGGGAGAGAGCAGAGACACACCAGGCTGTGGGGGACACGGCCTCTGTCCCCCCCGAGCTCCAGGCTTGCTGCCCACCTGCACCGAGCGCATCACAGCCACACCTGTGCTCACACCTGTGCTCACACCTGTGCTCACACCTGTGCTCACGGCTGTGCTCACGGCTGTGCTCACGGCTGTGCTCACACCTGTGCTCACACCTGTGCTCACGGCTGTGCTCACACCTGTGCTCACGGCTGTGCTCACACCTGTGCTCACGGCTGTGCTCACACCTGTGCTCACACCTGTGCTCACGGCTGTGCTCACACCTGTGCTCACACCTGTGCTCACGGCTGTGCTCACACCTGTGCTCACGGCTGTGCTCACACCTGTGCTCACGCCTGTGCTCACGCCTGTGCTCACACCTGTGCTCACACCTGTGCTCACGCCTGTGCTCACACCTGTGCTCACACCTGTGCTCACGGCTGTGCTCACACCTGTGCTCACACCTGTGCTCACACCTGTGCTCACGGCTGTGCTCACACCTGTGCTCACGGCTGTGCTCACGGCTGTGCTCACACCTGTGCTCACGCCTGTGCTCACGCCTGTGCTCACACCTGTGCTCACACCTGTGCTCACGGCTGTGCTCACGGCTGTGCTCACACCTGTGCTCACACCTGTGCTCACGGCTGTGCTCACACCTGTGCTCACACCTGTGCTCACACCTGTGCTCACGGCTGTGCTCACACCTGTGCTCACGGCTGTGCTCACACCTGTGCTCACGGCTGTGCTCACACCTGTGCTCACACCTGTGCTCACACCTGTGCTCACACCTGTGCTCACACCTGTGCTCACGGCTGTGCTCACTCCCTCCCACAGCCAACCCTCGCCCTCCCCACCCCAGACTGGCCCAGACTCCTGACCCGTGTAGGGTTCAGCAGGTCCCCATGAGGGTGCCAGGCACACCGGCCGCTCCCGACACGGCGCGTCTGGCGGTGCCCGTACCTCTCCATCTCCTCCCTGTCCCATGGCGACCCCTCCACGCTGTCCCCGGTGAGCCCAGGGTCTCCTGCAGCGCGGGGCACCTGCAAGCAGAGCAGAGGGACGGTGGGAACAGGACACCGCACCTGGAACAGGGGCAGGGGACGGCCTCGCCCCTGGCATTCCGGTGCGGAGGTTTGGAGTGTTGCTGTGTCTCCCCAGGGACAGAGCTCCCCTGGCCAGGATCCCCCACGGGATCATGTCCCGTGCTCCGGCCATCAGCAGGACCTGCGGCTTTTGGCTTGGCTCCAGCTCCTCTGCATTCCTGTGGGACACCCCAGTTTCTCAGCCTTTTTCAGCTGGGATTACTCCCAGATCTCACCCTGCTGCCTCTCGGTCCCTGGTGTCCCTACACCCGCTCTGTGCACTGCAGAGCCACGCTCCAGCCCCTGGCTGAGCCCAAACCAAGCCATGGCAAACTGACCCCCAGCAAAAAATGACCAACGACAAACTGACCCATGGAAAACCCCCTGCAGTGGTGTCTCAGACCAGATCCTCCCCAGGTGCTGCAAGAGCAGCCACTTCGCCTCAGCACATGGGAGAAGATGCCAGGGAAACACCAAGATCTACAAACCAGCAATGCCCTGGACACGGGACATGAACAGGCAGCAGCAGTTGCTTGGAGCCCCAGTGGAGAGCAGGAGGGATCACACCAAACCTGCACCCAAAGGCTGAGGGTGATCCTGCTCCCACAGCCCGGGAGCCCTGCAATTAACTGGTCGCTAAGCCTGGTGATTAATTAAGCCAGGTCACCTGGCTGAGCGCAAGGAGGGGGAAACAGCACTGTGCATCCCGTGAGGGAAATGGGCACTGCCACAGTGATGCCACAAAGCTGATGACGGGCCCAAGACCTAAAGACACGAGCACATCTCCAAGATACTGTACCAGGGGAATAAGCCAGGGAATGTGGGCTGGATAAACAGGAGATAAAACCCCCGTGGTGCAGGAATGACGAGGCACTGCTGCCGTGATGGACCCGGGGAAGGTGACATAGAGCAGCTGAGCAGGAGCTGCAGCACCAGGGAGTGCCTGGGGTACGTCTGCCGCAGAAGGAACCTCAGCCAGGGTCTGGTCAGGAACCCCACCAGGAGCAGCTGTGAATTCCCTGGATGAGGGGAAGAGGCACCAGGCAGGTGCTGGGTGCAGGTGTCGCAGCAGTTCCTTGTGTTTGGAGTGCCAGCAGGGCTCAGTCCCGTCAGAGACACCTGGGGACGTGTGCTCACGGCAGACACTGCTGCCACGATGCCATCAGCAGGGCCCCACCCTCAGCGTGGCCACCTGCCCCAGCACTGGCACCAGGGCCACCCACCAGCTGGAGAAGCCACCAGCAGCGCCTTGCTTCCTCCTGCCCAGGGCCAGGCCAGTGTCCAGGATGGCACAGCTGTGGCCACCGAGGCTCGCGGGGTTGTGGCAGCTCCGGTGCAGTCACAGGTGGTCCCACAGCCCTCGTGCCCCACACCGCTGGTCCCTGGCCCTGTGCCCCACGGCGAGCCCTCATCCCAGGGCAGGACTGCAGTGTCACCCTGCTGCCAGAGGTTGGGCACAGGGAACCAGGCAGGTGGAGGAAGCTACCGCGGGTGGGCAGACGGTTTCCCTGCACTGGGAAACGCTCTTCCAGCTCAAACTCAGCTCAGACTCAGCTCAAGCTCAGCCTGGGCTGTGAGGCTGGGGCAGGGGCTGGAGCTCCGATGATCGCTGCCAGCCTGTCCCACACACGGTGCCAGCGCGGCTGCTCCAGCCGGGACGTGCCAAGAGACCCGAGACCACGAGGAGCAGCGAACCCCAGACGGGTGCTGGGACGCGCTGGGTGCAGCACAAGCTCTGTGCGGGTCCCACGGCCGCCGCCTGCCCCGGCACACCGGGGGGAGCGGGTCAGAGCAACCCCCAGCGCCGGCGGGGGCACCGGCCACCGCGGGCTGCCCCGGGGACGTGACAGACGGAGCAAACAGCCCCGGAGCTGCCTGACTGCAGCCCCCCGGTGCCGCTCCGGGAGGCTGAGGGTCCCCGCACCGCGCTGCCCGCACGGCAGCACCGCCACCGCCTGGCCCTGAGCTCTGGGGGCTGCCGGTGGCCGGCAGGACGTGGCGGCTGCAGCCCTGGGGCAGCTCCATCCCCGCTCGCAGCCCCGCAGCCCGAGCCGTGGCCGGGGGGATTCACCGGCCCGGCCAACAGAGCCCCGGCACAGCCGGCCGGGCAGGGACCGCGGCGCTTTACTCGGCACAGCCGCCCTTGGCCGGGCTCCGAGCCTCAGCGCCAGGGCCGGGGGGGTCTCGGGGTCCCTGGCCGTGAGGAGGTTGGGCTCCCCAGCGAGGGGGGGGCGTGGGAGAGGCCGGCCCGTCTTTGTGGAGCAGCGGTACAGAGCGTTCCCGGCGCGGCGGGGGCCGAGCCAGCAGCGCCCGGGGCGGTGGGCACAGGGAGCTGGCGGCTGCTCCGTGCCAGCAGGACCGAGCCACGCCTGGCACAGCGGCCACGGCTCCCACGCCGCGGAGCACAGCCAGGACGGGGCGGTGCTGCCGCTCACCCCTCAAGGGGAGCGAGGGACCCCGCCAGGGCGCTCGGCTCTCGGTGCCTCATGTGGGATCCCGCAACGCTGAGGGGTGGGTTAACCCGCGGGGGTGGGGAGGGTTAGCTCCAGCCTCCGCAGCAGCAGGGCAGCATGACATGCAGGGCATGAAAATGGGGAAATCATGGAGTTCTCCGTGGTAATGAGTCTGGCCCGGTCACTCACGGTGCTGAAGGACACGGGGTATCAGTGGGGCAGGAGGGTGACGTGGAGCAACACAAGATGATGAAGAGTGTCCGTGGACAAGGGACACTGCGGGAAGAGGCCGGCTCACGCCAGGAGCAGTCAGCCTGGACCTCAGGGCAACCCCCTGCCCACCCTCCATCGCCCCTTTGCCAGACACCGCGGGGGGATGCCAGGGCCTCGGGCACACCAGGCAGGGTCCCAGGGGCACGGGGTCGAAGGGGAGTGGGGAATAGGGTCCCCCCTGGCACATGGATGTGAGTCCTGTGGCTGGGCCTGGGAGCAGGGGCGTTTCTCACCAGAAAACAGAGCTGGACCCCACCAGTGTTGGGGAGGGGGTGTGAGGGGCTACCAGCCCATGACAAGGGACTGGGTCATGGGTCAGAGGGCTCTTGGTGGCCCCGTGAGCTTTAGAAGAGGTTACTGGGCCTGGAGGAGGAGTCAGGAAGCTGGAGGGTAAGCAAGGAATATCAGGGGGAGCAGGGAACATCTGGGGGACACAAGGAAATATCTGGGGGGCCAGTGAGGTGGGGTGGGGCCCCAAGCAGCTTGTGTCACCTGGGGGAGCATCTTGCATCACCTTGGGGAGCATCTTGCTCTCCTGGGACCTCTCCTGAGCCCCCCAATGGCTGCAGCAGCCTGCAACCCCCCCTGGGTCCCCCTGGCCCGGCTGCGCCTAACGGCCACATCCCGCGGCTGGTGGGGACAGACGGACACTGCGGTTAATTGCTGATGGACAATGCAATTAACGTCCTACTCAGGCACCGCCATCTGTCCCGGCCAGCCCGGCCTCCCCACCCGGGGCTGCTGACATGCTTGGCTGGTCCCGGCACGCTTGAGACCCCATCAGCCCCTGGACATTGCCGGGGTCCCGCAAGGTCCTGGCAGCTCTGGTGCTCCTGGCACAGCGCCTGGGGCTCCCAGCACTGCCGGGACCTTTCTGCTCAGGGAGTCCCGGCTGTGCAGGGGTTCCAGTCTCCCTGCGCTGGACAGACCCCTTGAGCCTCCTGTGCCAGTGGCTGCACTGACATCTCCAGGTTTGCCAGGCCTTCCCTTCTGAATGCTGCTGCCCTAGCAGTGGGTGCCAGGCTGAACCCCTGAACCCATCCTGAACCCCTGAACCCATCCTGAACCCCCCTCAGCCGACTGCTGCCATCCACCCACAACAGCCCCTCACTGCCCAGAAAGGGAGAGCCCATGGCTCAGACCACACCGGGCAGTGGCCACGGCTCAGCCCACATCGGGCAGTGCAGCCCACACCGGGCAGTGCCCACGGCTCAGCCCACACCGGGCAGTGCAGCCCACACCGGGCAGTGGCCACGGCTCAGCCCACACCGGGCAGTGGCCACGGCTCAGCCCACACCGGGCAGTGGCCACGGCTCAGCCCACATCGGGCAGTGCAGCCCACACCGGGCAGTGCCCACGGCTCAGCCCACACCGGGCAGTGCAGCCCACACCGGGCAGTGCAGCCCACACCGGGCAGTGCCCACGGCTCAGCCCACACCGGGCAGTGCCCACGGCTCAGCCCACACTGGGCAGTGCAGCCCACACCGGGCAGTGCCCATGGCTCAGCCCACACCGGGCAGTGCCCATGGCAGCGGCCGGCATGGCCCCAGGCCGGCAGTGGCAGCAGCACACATGGGAACAGGACCATGGAGGACAGTGCCCCTGCCCAGTCCAGAGCCCCACTGATGAAGGGACAGGTCTGTCCTCGTACAAGCGATGCTCAGAAGCCCCCACAGCACCAGCAGCACCCACTCCCCAAAACCAGGGGTCCAATGGCCCGGTGCTGCACCCACAATGACTCCCAGCAGTGTCAGCTGTGCTGCCAGCACGGGGCAGCTCTGGGGACAACCCTGTGGCCCTGCTCTGTCCCTGGCAGCACCACGGGTACCCCCGGGCCCAGCGCTCAGGTGCAGCACCTGCAGCAGGTGTTGGTCAGGCCCTGGCACCCCAGCACACTTCACCACCACCTGCGGCAGCCCGTGGCCTGAAGCTGCAGGAGGCAATGGGAGCCCACGGCCACGGCGGCAAGGCCAGGGGGCGAACAGATCACGCAGTGCTGCCGGCTGGTTTCGGAGGATTCTCCTTTACTGCCCTTGCAGGGGAGCCCTGGGTCCACACTGCTCTTTTACAGACACTTGGTGCTATGTACAAGTTTAGTGTTTTGTCCCCAGAAAGAGATGTGACTGGGTCATCGATGGAGCCCCCCTGTCCCGGTGAGTGATGGTCGGGGTGCGGGGGGCCCCGGGAGCGGGGACTGTCCTGGAGCTGCGCGCAGAGGCACCTCATGCAAAGCCAAACGGGGTAATGAGAGCAATAATGACACCAGAGGCGGAGGGTAACATGACTGGATTTACAGGAGGCAGATGAGAGCAGGTGGGAAGGAGGAGATGTTCTGGAGATCCGCAGTGAGCCCGACACCACACCACGAGGCCGTCCCTGGGGAGGAGGGACTGTGTGGGGCGAGTGGGGGCCCTGTGGTGACCCTGTGGGTGTTTCTCGGGCCATTGGCTGCTCGGGCACTGTGGCCCCAGTCTCTGGCCGGGGACTCTGGCAAGTGCAAAGGGTGAGGGAGAACGTCCCTGTGTCCTCAGGCGCGGTCCCACCGGCCTCAGGGCGGGGGACGGGCTCCACGGCGGCGATGAGGGGAGGTGGTATGGACATCCAGCCACACTACAACAAAGCGAACAGAAAAGATGGGATGAGACGGGGAGAACAATCCATGAAATGAAGGCACCGAGCCCGGCCGTCAGTGCCGCGCACCTTCTGTGGGACCGGGCCAGAGCGGGGAGGGCGGTGTTACCTGTGCTGGTGAGCACGGCCGAGCAGCTGCCGCCTTCAGGGCCTCCCTCGAGCCCATCCACGACCTGCTGATGTCAGAGACCCAGCTCAGGAGCTCGCCCAGCGGCACTGGGAGGTCTTTGTTGGGACTGGAAAAAGACGTCTGCCAGAGAGAGAGCGCGTTAGCGCCGGCACAGGGGGAGCCAGAGCCATGGAATTACCGCGAAGGAGGAGAAGGAGGCCGGTTTTACAGAAATCTGCCTATTTCTAACAAGAATGTGTGTCAGGCTGCTACAGCACCCCGTGGCCCACCCTGTGCTGCAGGAGTCCCACGGCCCTCATAGCCTTTGTGAGGGCCAGGAAAACCCCCACGGCTCTAGGGGGGTCCGCGCGCAGGAGCTGCGCAGACCCAGGCTGGGGCACGGGCTCTGGCAGACACCTGCCAACAGGTGATGGAGCCACGTGAGTGTGAGGAAATCAACCTGGAGCAGAAGCACTTCCCAGATACACGGAGAGACAGACAGACAGACCGCGGCAGGCGCGTCCCGGGTGAGCGGGTGGGCTGGCGGAGGCAGGCACGCAGCGAAGCCCCTCGGCGGGCGAAGCGGCGAGCGGAGGCAGGTTCCCCCCGCGTGGCGCGGAAGCACCGGGCAGCGCCAGCGCGGCACTTACGGTTGGGGCACCGGTTCCGCGGCGTGGTGGTGGGGACGTGCCGGGAGGCCAAGGCAGGGAGATGGGGCAGCTCGGGGGCTGGGGTGCAGAGCCCCCTCCTCGCTGCAGTGAGGACATGTGGAAGGGGTCCAGGCAGCAGCTTCAGGGCTGGTGTGGTGTGTCTGGCTGTCCAGTGCTGAGGAGCCTGCAATGTCCTCCTCTGGCACATCAGCTGCAGTGGGGTGCACCACGGGGCCAAGGCAGTCTCCTCCTTTGGGGTGCAGGGGCTGAAGCCGGCAGGTTAATTACAAAAGAGTGCTAAGTGGTTAGATCCAAACAGGGAACTGTTTTCCTGGTGTCCAGCTCGGCTGCGCCGTGTGCGAGCAGCGGCGGGATTGGCGCAGCCAGGAGCAGGAACGGTGTCCGGCTCCTGGGGCACAGGGTGGGGAGGGTAGTGTGTGTTGTCTCTTGTCTCTTAATATACAAACACTGTCAGCACATTCTCATATATTAATTTATTAGTCTTGTCTTTTTGGTTAAACTTGAGGCACTGCTTTGGGAGAAGAGTGGAGGTTCAAAATTAAAAAAAAAAAATACTAGTGATTAGCCAGCAGCGTTGCCACATGCGGAGCGGGTGAGGCAGCGCCTCGGGGGGCTGGCAGGTCTCAGGCCACGTGGAGCAGGGGCCCACACGCCCCGGAGCACTCCCTGCTCTCCTCCCACCCACAGCTTCTGGATGAGGCCAGGGCGAGGGCAAGGGCAGCCACCTCCATGGCGCCCTGGGTGCCCCCGGCGTATCTGCGCCCGAAACTCGAGGAGGAGTAGGAGGAGGAAGAGAAGGTCATGGAGAAGCCGGAGCCGGTGGCGTCGAAACTGCCACGCCGGGAGCCTGAGCGAGAGCCGGTGCGAGAACCCGAGCGCGAGCCAGAGGTGGAGCCGGCGCTGCTGATGTTGTAGGGACTGTAGTAGCCCTTGCTGGACTGGGAGGAGGCCTCCAGCAGCCGCAGGCCGGTCCCATCCTCGATCATGCTCCGGTCCATGGCGTCCTTGTAGGAGATCTTGAGCTTGGTCTTGGGGCAGGTGAGGTACTTGGAATAGGTGTTGACATCCCGCAGCTTCTGGGCAGTCCTCGCGTCAATGGTGCCCTTCTGCAGCGCCTCATCCAGGGAGACGCGGCCCGGGGCATCGGGCTCGATCAGGCCCCCTGTCAAGTACTGCACCTCCAGGAACCGCTGCCCGGCCTCGTAGTACAGCCAGCCCTTCTTCAGTGCCTGCGCCGCCGACATCTTTGTCTTGGTCCGCGGGTCCTCAAAGCCGTAGAAGGCCTTCTGCGCCAGGTTGATGCGGTCCACCATGATCTTGTCCACCAGGCCCTTGGTGACCGCGTCAGCGACGGTGCATTTGTCACCGGTGTTGGGGTCGATGATGCCCCCGGTGCAGGCCTGGGCTTCCAGCAGCCGCTGCCCTGTGATGTTGTCCACCAGGTTGCGGCGCATCGCCTCGGTGATGGACACCTTCTCCAGAGTGTCCGTGTCCAGGATGCCTGCCACTGGCCCAGTCTCTTCGGTTGGGTCAGTCCACATGGAGATCTGGGTCCGTGACAGGGCTGGGCTGACGGTGTAGGAGGAGGAGGATCCAACTGAGGACGACCGTGACCGGAAGCCACCCATGTTGCCAGAGAGCATGTCAGCAAACTCGGTGATGGAGAGGGTGCCCGAGCGGTACTGGTCCAGGGCTGACTGGTCAATCAGACCCTTGCCAATGGCATCGTCGATGTCATACTGGCGGCCCGAGCGCCTGTCGATGATCATTGACTTCACCACGCCATCGGAGGAGGAGGTGGTGATCTCCTCCCACTCGCACTCCTGCTCTGACAGCTCCAGGTAAGTCTGGTGGTCTATGAGGCCCTTGCGATAAGCTTCGTACACGGACATCTCCTTGCCCGTCTCCGGGTCAACGATCACCACCCGGCGCTTGCGGACGGAGGACTTGGAGGAGGTCTTCCTCTCCCGCTTTTTCTCCTTCAGAGGCAGGAGGCAGAGGCCAGTCTCTGGGTCTGTGATGCACCGCTCCATGAGCTGCAGGTAGGTGAGGTTCTCCTCTGTGTTGGGGTCGAAGAAGCCCTTGGTGTCGTCACTGGGGTCCAGCAGGATTTCGTTCATCTCCTCATCAAAGAGGCCCCGCTTGTAGGCCACCTCCACGGGCAGGCGGTGGCTCTCCTCAGGGTCAATGATGCCTCCCGTGGCGATCTGTGCCTCCAGCAAGCGGATCCCGTGGTCCTTCAGGATCAGACCCTTCTTCATAGCCTGGAAGAGGGAGATGAGCTTTCCGGTGTAGGGGTCCCGGTAGCCGGTGACAGCCCTCTCAGCAGACAGGAGCTTGTCCTTGAACTCCGGGCCCACAATGCCCATGCGCACAGCTTCCTCCACTGTCAGCTTGAGGCCCTTGATGGGGTCAATCACGTAGCCCGTGGCCGCCTGCGCCTCCAGGAGCTCGAAGGCAGTGCCGGGCCGGATGATCCCCTTCTTCATGGCCTGGTAGATGGACAGACGCTCCTTTGTGGAGTCCACAAAGACGCCAGCGATGCAGCTGGTGCCCTCCAGGAACTTCTTCAGGTTCTTAGAGACCTCCTCAACAGAGGTGAGACCCTCCTGGAGGCGCTGGGCTGTGGCCTCATCCATCACCTGCGAGAGGACCAGCTCCTCCACAGTGATCTGTTTCCGCAGCCCCCGGAAGGTGAGCTTCCGTGTGTCGCAGAGCGGGAGCAGGAGGAGCCTGGAGCTCTCGTCCTTCCGGCACCGCTTCAGCAGCTGGGTATAGCTGAGCTTCTCGTCTGTGGAGGGGTCCACGTAGCTGCGCACCTCGCTGGGCTCCGACAGCATGTCGTACGTCTCCCTGTTGATGAAGCCCCGCTGGTAGGCCACCTCCAGGGGCAGGTGGAAGCCCAAGTGAGGGTCAATTACGCCACCGGTGGCGATCTGGGCGTCCAGGAGCTTGAGGGCCTCTTCGCTGGGAATGAGATCTTTCTTCATGGCCTGGAAGAGGGAAATCTTCTGTTCGCTGTATGGATCTCTGTAGCCGGTCACAGCCCTCTCAGCAGACAGGAGCCGGTCGTGGATCTCTGGCCCCACCACACCCTTCCTCACCGCCTCATCCACAGTCAGCATTTCATTCTTCGTGGGGTCAATAATGAAGCCGGTGGCTGCCTGGGCCTCCAGGAGGGAGCGGGCCACTTCGGAGTTAATCAGCCCCTTCTTCAGCGCCTGGTAGACACTGAGTGTCTGCTTGGAGGAGGGGATGTAGATGCCAGCCACGCAGCCCGACCCGTAAAGGTACTTCCAGACAGTCTCCACGTCCAGGAGCTCCCGGAAGGTTTTGGAGCCCTGTTTCAGCAGGTTGTAGATGTCCTGTGAGATAATCTTGGCCTCGTAGAGGTCCTCGGCTGTGATGCGGCGCCGGACGTAGTCATAGGATGTGAGGTTCTGCTGCCGGATGATCTCAGTCTTCTCGATGATCTCGATGATAATGATGATCATGCGCTCCTTGGACACGCGGCCCGACTGGAACTCCTCCATGAGATGTTTACGCTGCTCCTCAGGCAGCAGGTCCGAGTGCATGATCTCCCACAGCGACATGGAGGAGCCTGCCCGGCTGCCCACAGGGATGTCCACCTGTGTCTCCTCAAACACCTTTCGTGTCTCAGCTTCTGTGTACATGTGAGTGGTTTCCACCACTTTTGGCTTCTCAGGCTCCCGCAGAGGCAGCAGGTATAGCCCCGTCTCGGGGTCCTCGATGCACCTCTCCTTCAGCTGCAGGTAGGTGAGGTTCTCCTGAGTGTTGGGGTCGAAGAAGCCCTTGGTGTCATCGGTGGGGTCGGAGAGGGTCCGGTTCATCTCCTCGTCGAAGTAGCCGCGCTTGTAGGCCACCTCCACGGGCAGGCGGTGGCTGTGCACGGGGTCGATGATGCCGCCGGTGGCGATCTGGGCCTCCAGCAGGCGGATGCCGTGCTCCTTGACAATAAGCCCTTTCTTCATGGCCTGGAACAGGGAGATGGTATCGCCCGAGTAGGGATCCTTGTACCCCGTGACAGCCTTCTCAGCCGACAGCAGCTTCTCGTGCAGCTCAGGCCCGACGATGCCAGCCTTCACCGCCTCGTTGACGTACAGCTTACGGTTCTTCACAGGGTCAATCAAGAACCCAGTGGCTGCCTGGGCCTCCAGGAGGACCACGGCAGTGCTGGGCCTCAGCAGGTTCCTCTTCATGGCCTCGTAGATGTTCAGCTTCTCCTTGGTGGCTTCCACGTAGACACCGGCAATGCAGTCACTGCCGTGCAGGAATCTCCTCACCGCATCTGTCTCAGAGAGGTCCTTCACTGATTTCTTGCCTTCCTTCAGCTGCTCGTACTGGGTTTTGCTGATGATGCGGGACTCCAGCAGCTCGCTGGCAGGCACCGGTGCACGCAGACCGCTGAATGTCAGTTTCTCCTGCTTTTTGGTCTCTGCCTCCTCGATGATGGTGATCACGATCTTGATGATCTTCTCGATTGTCACTTTGCCAGTCTTGTACTGTCGGAGCAGCTCCCGCCTGTGCTCCTCTGTGAAGTATTCAGAGTGGATCAGCTCCCAGATGGTCATTGTCTGGCCCTTCATGCTGCCCACCGGGACCTCTATGGTTGCTTTGTCGAAGCACTCCTTGGCCTGGCTGTCGGTGTAGACCTCCTCCTGCTGCGACTGGATCGCCTTGTCGGACAGGGGCAGCAGACACAGGCCGGTCTGCTTGTCGCGGTGGCAGCTCTTCTGCAGCTGGGCGTAGGTGAGGTGTTCCTGGGTGTTGGGACAGTAGAAAGCCTTGGCATCGTCTCGGAGCTCAGCCAGAGCCTTGTTTATCTCCGCGTCAAAGTAGCCGCGCTTGTAGGCGACCTCAAGCGGGAGCCGGTGGCTCTTGACGGGGTCGATGATGCCACCGGTGGCAAGCTGGACGTCCAGCAGCCGGAGCCCAGTGTCGCTGGGGATGAGGCCCTTCTGGAGCGCTTGGTAGAGGGAAACCGTCTGACCTGTGTAGGGATCCTTGTAGCCAGTCACTGCCTTCTCTGCCGACAGCAGCTTCTCGTGGAACTCCGGCCCCACCACCTCAGCCTTCACCGCCTCATCCACAGAGAAGAGCTTGTTACCCACAGGGTCGATGATGTAGCCGGTGGCAGCTTGTGCCTCCAGCAGGGACAGGGCAACTTCTGGCTTCAGCAAGTTCCTCTTCAGGGCCTCATAGAAGGTGAGCTTCTGGCCCGTAGACTCCACCAGGACACCAGCGATGGCATCCATGCCCTTCAGGTACTGCCGTACAGACTCCATCTCTGCCACATCCTTTATGGACTTCTTGCCCTGGTGCAGCTGGTTGTAGAGGTCCTTGTTGATGATCTTGCTCTCGAGCAGCTCGGCAGCGGGCACGGGGCCCCGCAGGCCCTCAAAGCACATCTGGCTCTTTTTCTCACTTTCCTCCACAACCGTGATGACAATCTTGATAATCTTCTCCACTGTGATCTTGCCAGTCCTGTACTGCTGGATCAGGTCCCGCCTTTGGTCCTCAGTGAAGTATTCAGAGTTGATGAGCTCCCAGATGGTCATCGTCTTCCCTTGGAACTTGCCAAACGGTGCTGTCACTGTGGCCTTCTTGAAGACATCCTTGGCTTCCTTGTCAGTGTAGACCAGCTCTCCAGCTTTGGCTGCTTGGTCGGTGAGGGGCAGGAGGCACAGCCCCGTGTCCGGGTCAGTCACGCACCGCTCCATGAGCTGCAGGTAGGTGAGGTTCTCCTGAGTGTTGGGGTCGAAGAAGCCCTTGGTGTCGTCACTGGGGTCAGACAGGACCTGATTCATCTCCTCATCGAAGTAGCCGCGCTTGTAGGCGGCTTCCACGGGCAGGCGGTGGCTGTTGACAGGATCGATGATGCCGCCGGTGGCAATCTGGGCCTCGAGCAGGCGGATGCCGTGATCCCTGACAATGAGATCCTTCTGCATGGCCTGGAACAGGGAGATCTTGTCACCTGTGTACGGATCCTTGTAGCCGGTGACGGCCCGCTCGGCCGACAGCATCTTGTTGTGCAGCTCTGGCCCGATGACTCCCTCCCGCACCGCCTCGTTCACCGAGAGCCTCGCGTTCCGCACGGGGTCAATGATGAAGCCAGAAGCAGCCTGTGCCTCCAGGAGCACCAGTGCTGTGCCTGGGCTCAGCAGCTTCTTCTTCATGGCTTCGTAGATGCTCATCTTCTGGTTGGAGGGTTTGATCAGCAAACCAGCAATGCTGCTCTGGCCCTGCAGGTACTTCTTGACATCCTCCCTCTGAGAGAGCTCACCCACGCTCACAACTCCCTTCGCCAACTTGTCTAAGCTCTCCCTGCTCAGAATGCCAGCGTCAGCCAGCTTCTCTGCCGACACCTTCTGCCGGATGCCGTCAAAGGCGAACTCCGGCTCCCCATTCTGGGCTAAGCCATCCATTGCATCCCGGCCATTGGGCACAGCCTTGATGTCCAGCAGCTGCGTTGTGGTAACCACCTCCCCAGGCAGGTCATCTGTCTGGATCATGATCTCCCGTCGCTGGGCCAGGGCAGCCTTGTACTCCTCCTGCATCTGCTCGAGCCTCTCCCTCAGCTTCTTGTTCTCTTCTTCCAGAAGTTTCTCCTGCTGCTGTCGCTGCCTCTCCAGCTGCTGTAGCTCCTCCTGCTTGTGCCTGACGTTTTCCTCAGCTTCCTTCTGATGCTTCTTAGCTTCATCTAACATAGCTTTCAACTGCTGCTTCTCCTGCTCCATCTCCTGCTGCTGCCGCTCCTGCTCTGCCTTCAGGTTCTGGGCTTTGTTCACCTCATCCTTAAAGAGCTTCTCCAGCTTTGATTTCTCCTCCTCAATGAACTTCTCCTTCTGCAGCAGGGCATCTTTCTCCGTCAGGAAGCTCTGCTGCAGGAGCTGCGTCTCCTGACGGAGCTGAGCCTGCTGGGCCACCTGCATCTGGGGTGGGAGAGAGAACAGTGTGGTCAGACACCCAGGAGGGCAGTGGGGGACTGAGGGTGGTCTGAGGCAGGGGGACGGGCGGCAGGGGAGGCACAGAGTCACCCACACACTCCCTACATCAGGTAAGAGTTAAGGAGCAGAGCCGGGTTAGGGAGCCACACACAGCATGGGGCAGGATGAGCAGGGGAAGGACACAAGGGAAGCCCCGGCACTAAGGCTGGGAGCTGGGCACAGAGAAGAACACGGCAGGACACGCCACGGGGTGGAAGAGCCGGCCCAGGCGATGGGGATCCCACCTCCACAGCTCCAGGGGTTCGGGGTCCTGCTCCGACGCTGCCTGAGGGGTTTGTTCCACTGCCCCCAACTCTACGCACATCCCTGACCTGCACAGGGGATCCTGCCCCACCATCCCCAGTGACGGTCCTTGGGGACCTGCCCAGGGATGGTGTGGGCTGGCTGGGAAGAGGGACAGCCTCCCTGTGTACCGCCACCACTATGCGAGACCCACAGCCCAGTACCTCCTCTGCCTTCTGCTGCAGCAGCGCTGCCTCCTGCTTCAGCTTCTCCTTCTCCTTCTCCAGGTCAGCGATGGCCCTCCGCAGCTTTTCTGCGTCCTCATCGCTCTGGTGCCGCTGGATCTCCAGGGTGTGCACCATCGTCATCTTCTCCTGTGTGGCCAGCTCCGTCTCATGCAGCCTCTCACTGATCTCCTCTGCCTGCTTCTTGAACCGCTTGGCTTCCTCCTCAGCCTTGGCCTGGGCCATGCTCATCTCGGCCACTTGCAGCTTGAGGCGCTCAGCCTCAGCTGTGATGTCCAGCTGCCGCCGGCGCTCGGCCTCCAGTGTCTTCTGGAAGCCTTCGGTCTCCTCAGCCAGGCGCTGCTGCATTTGCTCCTTGTCCTCCTGCAGCTTCTTGGCGTGTTCCTGTGCCAGATCCTTCTGCTTCTGCAGCATTTCAGCCTCAGCCCGCAGCCGCGTGGCCTCCTGCACCGCCTGCATCTTCTCCTTCAGCATCTTCTCCGCCAGCGCCCGCTGCTGTGCCAGGTCGTCCTCAGCCAGCTGCCGCATGCGGGCGGCCTCCTGCGCCTCCACGCTCAGCCGGGCCACCTCCTCTGCCACCTGCTTCATCTTCTCTGCCTCCTCCGCCAGGAACTTCTGCGTGTTGTCCTTGTCCTTGAGGATCAGCGCCTTGTTCTCCTCCTCAATGCGGCTTTTCAGCTTGGCCAGCTCCTCCATCTGCACCCGGACCTTGAAGAGCTCCTCCTCCACTTGGGCCTTCTGCCGGACGGCGTCCGTCACCTCCTCCTTCAGCCGCTGCAGCTCCTCGTCCAGGATGCCCTTCTGGTGGTCTGTCTCATCCAGCTGCAACTTCACCTTGGTCAGCTCCTGCTCCACCTGCGCCTTCTGCCGTAGCGTCTGCTCGGCAAACTTCTTGTGCTTCTCCATCTCGGCATCGGCCAGTTGCTTCTGCCGCAGGGCCGCCTGCTCTGCCTGCGCCCGTTTCGCGGCCTCCAGCTCGGCCTCCTTGCGCAGCTTCTCCGCATCCGCCTGTGCCTGCGCCTTGGCCTGCGCCTCCTCCTCTGCCCGCTGCTTCAGCCGCTCAGCCTCCTCCACGCGCTGCCGGGACAAGCTGGCGTCCTGCTCGGCCTTGCCACGGGCAAACTCGGCCTCCTCAGCCGCCCGCCGGGCCCGCTCGGCCTCCTCGCGCAGCCGGTCCAGGAGGCTCTGCTCCTGCTGGCGCGTCTGCAGCAGCTCCTGCTCCTTCTGCTGCACGGCAGCCAGGTGCGCCTTCTCCTCCGCCGCAATCCGCTTCTGCGCCGCCTCCCGTGCCAGCTGGATCTGCCGCTCTGACTCCTTCTCCGCCAGTTCCTTCTGTCGCCGCGCCTCCTCCACCATGGCCCGCAGCCGCTCCACCTCCTCCAGGGCCAGCCGCCGCTGCCGCCCGGCCTCCTCCTCGGCCGCCAGGATGGCCTGCACCTTCTCTTCGGCCTCGCGCCGCCGGCCCTCCTCCTCCAGCGCCAGCGCCCGCTGCCGCTCAGCCTCCCGCTCTGCCTGCTCCCGGCTGCGCTGCACCTCCTCCGCCTCCCCACGGATGCGGTTCAGCTCCCGCTCCAGCTCGCTCTTGCCAGCTGAGGCCTTCTCGAAGCTGGCCTTGAGGGCACGGATCTCCTCCTCCACCTGCCGCCGCTGCCGCAGCGTATCCTCCACGAGCCCCTTCTGCCTCTCCAGCTCGCTCTCTGAGGAGCGCTTCAGCAGGGCAATCTTCTCCTCAATGTCCTGCTTGTGTTGGGCCGCCTGCTCCTCCAGCAGCTTGCGCTGGTAGGCCTCATCCTCCGCCAGCCGCCGCAGCCGCTCGTTCTCGGCCTCCTTCTCCTTCAGCGCGATCTCCGCCTCCGCCTTCAGCCGTGAGGCCTCGTTGATGGCCGCCAGCTTCTCCTTCAGGATGCGCTCGGCCTCGGCCCGTTGCCGGCTGGCCTCGTCCTCTGCCAGCTGCCGCTGCCGCTTGGCCTCCTCGGAGAGGGCGCGCAGGCGGGCGGCCTCCTCGGCCAGCTCCCGCAGCTTGTTGGCCTCCGCCTCCAGCCGCTGCTTGGACTTCTCACTGCTGGAGCGCGATTCCTCCTCCGTCTTGGCCTTGCTCTCCAGCAGGACCTCCATTTCTGCCCGCAGCTTGGCCAGTTCCTCCTCCAGCTCTTTCCTCCTCTGGATGGCCTCGTTTACCTCCCCCTTCAGCCGTGAGAGCTCTTCCTCCAGGAGCAGGCGCTGCTGCTCCCCGTTCTCCATCTCCGCCTTCAGCCGGATCAGCTCCTGCTCCGCCACCAGCTTCTGCTGGGCTGTGCCCTCTGCCAGCTCCCGCTGCTTTTCCAGCTCTTCCTCCGCGAGCTCCTTCTGCCGCAGGGCGGCCTCCTCTGCCTTGGCGCGCTTGCGGGCCTCGCGCTCTGCATCCTCCTTCTGCTTCTCGGCCTCCTCCTGCGCCAGCGACTTCTTGTGGGCCACCTCTTCGGCCTGCAACCGCAGGCGCAGCGCCTCGTTGGCCTTCTGCCGCCAGCGCTCCAGCTCCTTCTCAGCCTCCTCCCGCGAGCGCTCGGCCTCCAGCTGCTGCCTCTTCAGCCGCTCAGCCTCCTCCTGCAGCTGGGCCACCACGTCATGCTCCTGCTGCAGCGACAGCTCCAGCTGCGCTGTCTTCTCGGCGAAAGAGAGCCTCTTGCTCTGCAGCTCGGCCTCAGCGCTGCGCTGGGCCACCTCCTGGGCCACCTGGATCTGCCGGTCCTTCTCAGCCTCTGCCTGCCGCATGCGTCGCTCAGCCTCCTCCGCCTGCAGCCGCAGCTGCTCCAGGTCCGCCACTGCCTTCTGCTTCTCCCGCGCCGCTTCGCGCTCGGCCTGCACCTTGCGCTTCAGCTCCTCCTCCGCCTCCCGCTTCTTCTGGCTCTCCTCCTTCACCTGTCGGCGCAGGCGCTCGGCTTCCTCCTGTGCCTGCCGCTTCTGCCGCTCGGCCTCTTCGGCACGTGCCCGCAGCTCCTGCAGCTCTGTCTCCGCGCTCTCCCGCTGCTTCTCGGTGCTCTCCAGCTGCAGGCGGATGAGGCGGATCTCCTCCTCCACTTTCTTGCGGTTGTACTCGGCCTCCTCGATCAGCTTCACCTTGGACTTGATCTGGTGGTCCGAGTTCTGCCGCAGCTGCATCAGCTCCTGCTGGATGTTCTGCTTCTGCTGCTCGGCATCCACGGCCACCACCTCCCGCCGGGTGACCTCCTCCTGCATGCGGAGCTGCAGCTCCCGCGCCTCCGCCTCCGCCTGTGCCTTGGCTTTGGCGTGGGCCTCGGCCAGCTGCCGCTGCTTCTCCAGCTGCGCCTCCACCTCCGCCAGCCGCTTCCTCTCCTCCTCTTTCAGCTTCTCGGCGGCTTTCTGGAGGGGAAAGAGGGTGCAGGGGACAGAGAGGGGAGAGAGAGACAAATCACAAGGGATGCGATCGCGCCGTGGATTCGATGCTGGCCCAGCCACGCACTGCCGAGACAGCGGAGGGGTGGCAGATGTGCGTGGAATGGCTTCGGCCCCCGGGCCACCGCACGAGCCGGTGACGCCAGCTTCCAGAAGATGTGTGGCACGAGAGGGGACACACGACAGCACAGCCAGACAGGCAACAGGAGCCAGACAGCAGCACGGGAAGCCACGTTCCAGAGAGAAGGGACAGAGAGCGAGCGGAGCCCAAGCGATGAAGACGATGCGAGCAGCGTGCACATCACCACCGTGGCTGCCCCTGCGAGGGGGCTGGCACACACAGCCCCTGCCGTGGGGAAACGAGAGAGACGGCCGGAGCACCGGGAGCAGAACAGAGGGGAGCGGTGCGAGGGCGGCGCCGGCAGAGCCTTCCCTGCCGGGAAAGCCTCAACAGGAGAGAGCAGTTCAGCTGGTTCAAACCCGTCCCAGCCCTCTCCAGACAGCCGGGAGCGGGCTCTGCCAAAGGGCCAACGCAGCTGGCGCCTGGCTCGGGGCCGTGCCGCAGCACGCGCACCACATGCACCGTGAGCGAGGCAGCCGCGCGCTTGGCGGGGCGGGCAGCGCATGCAGGGGAGCCAGACCCACAGCGGACCCCTGGTCCCGGCGCAGATGTAGAGGAGGGCGAGGAGAGGGTGGTGAGCCGTGGGGGAGGCGGAGGGTGCCGCGGGGAGAAGGCATGCGCAGAGTGAGTACCTGGTGCACGGCTGCCAGAGTCATCCTGGTTTTTTACCCTCCATTAGATCCCCACCAACACCAATATTCCCCAAGAAAAAGCACTGGCAAAGCGGCTCCAAGGGCAGAAACCAAGAGTTAGAGAGGTTACCCCGCGCCAGACCCTGCGGGCCAGCGCCCGGCACAGCAGCATGCACAGGCAGGTGCTGACTGCACGACGTGTATCTGGGAAGTGCCTCCTACCACCAGTCACACCAGAGCCCTGGTGCCCAGAGCCCCGGTGCCCAGAGCCAGCTTGGCCCGGAGACCCGCTGTACGCAGAGCCAGCAGCCTCGCTCCCAGGAGCCCAGCAGGGAGCAGGAGCTCGGGGCTGTGGGCCAGTGTTACTGAGAGGGCCAGAGTCATGGCCAGTGTTAGTGATGGGGCTGGAGCCACGGCCATGGGCCAGTGTTAGTGATGGGGCTGGAGCCACGGCCATGGGCTGGCGTTAGTGGTGGGGCCAGAGTCAGGCCATGAGCCACGGTCAGTGATAGGGCTGGAGTCATGGCCGTGGGCTGGCGTTAGTGATGGGACCAGAGACCCCCTGAAGTGCGTTCCTTTCGGTTATAGAGCCGGCCATGCCACCCTGCACCGCTCCCTACCTCCTCGTCCTCCAGCCGCCGCAGGGTCTCGGTGATGAACTTGATGTACTGGGTGGTGAGCGTGGTCAGCTCGCTGTACTGCGTCCGCAGATCCACGTACTGTGGGGACAGTGGGTCAGCAGGAGAGACGGGAGCTCGCCCACGGCCCGCCGGTACCCCAGCAATGATGGGGCTGCACGGAGGCAAAACCACACTCCACACCCCCAAGTCCACCCCTGCAGTGAGCAGCCACGCCCCAGGAGCTGCAGGACGTCCCAGGCCAGTGGCAGCGAGACCCCCCCTCACCTCCTGGATGATGCTGTCAGATGCTGACTGCACTTTGGGCTTCTTGGCCGGCGATGCCACCGGCTCCACCTGCGCCTTGAAGCTCACCAGCTGCAGCTCATAGTCCTGATGAGGAGAGAGTGATCAAAGCTCTGCGACCTGGGACGAGCCCCCTGGCCACGGTGCTGTGAGCCCACCCCTGCAGGACACTGTGCTGCCCCCTCAGCCCCCCAGGCAGTGGGCACACCTTGATGGCGTCGATGTATTGCTTGGCGTAGCGCTGGCACTCCTCCACCTTGTCCTTGTGCTGCTCACACTCCTCCAGCAGTTTCTGGGGAGACATGAGGGGGTGAGCCCCGGCCCCCCACGGACACCCAAGAGCACACCTCACCCCAGGGATGGCCAAGAGCACACCCTGCCACGGCTGGGAATGGCCAGGAGCACCACGTGCCCTGCCACAGCTGGGAATGGCCAGGAGCACCACGTGCCCTGCCACGGCTGGGAATGGCCAGGAGCACCCTCCCTCTGCTGCAGCCAAAAATGGTGAGGGGTACCCCCCCGTCCCACTGGGGATGGCTGAGAGCACCCACCCCGTGCCACAGCCAGGGATGGTCCCCGCCCTCCTGCAGCCACCCAAGAGCAGCAGTCAGCGTGCCAGGACTGGAGACAGCCGGGCACTCCCCTCACTGTGCCACAGACAGAGATGGGCAGGGACACCCTGCTGGGGATGGCCGGGTGAACCCCTTGCCATGCCACGGCCACGGGACACCCCTGGTGCTGCTGGGGAATGCCCTGGAGCACCCCTTGTCCCACTGGGGATGGCCAGGCTCTCCCCTCGCCCTGCTGGAGCCCCCCTTGCCAGCACTACCTTCTCCTGCAGCAGCTGCTCGCGCACGGCCTGGCTGTCGGTGATGGGCACGGCCTGGATGGCCTCCTGGCGCTGCCGGGCGTCGCGGATCCACTGGCGCAGCGCGTCGCAGCTCTGCCGGTAGTAGCGCAGCTGGCGGCCCAGCTGGTCCAGCTCGCGCTGCCGCAGGTCAGCCTGGCCCAGCACGGCCTGCCAGCGCTCCAGCAGCTGCTGCACGCGCTCCCGGTACCGCTCCAGGTCCACGTCCCGCTCGCTGTGGCCGCGGACCATCCGCTCGTTGACGTCCTTGGCCTTGCCGAGGTCGGTCTCCAGCGTGCTGAAGAAGGGCTGGTGGCCCTCGGCCTGCGCCCGCAGCCGCTGTGGCAGACAGACACCGGTCAGGGCTGGCCACGGTGTGCCCAGCCACCCCCCGGCTCCCCGTGGCACCCCCAGAGCCCCCGGTACCTTCAGCTCAGCCTTGCTGGCCTCCAGCTCAGCCAGGTCAGCCGGCACTGCCTGCACGTCCTTCAGCTGCTCCTCGTACTTGCGGAGCAGCTCCTCCGCCCCCTGCGTGCTCCGGATCACCAGCCCGATGGTCTTCAGCCTGCGGCACAGGGACGGGATCAGCACGAGCAGGATGGGATGGGATCAGCAGGAGCAGGATGGGACGGGATCAGCAGGAGCAGGATGGGACGGGAGCAGCAGGAGCAGGATGGGATGGGATCAGCAGGAGCAGGAATGGGATGGGATCAGCAGGAGCAGGATGGGATGGGATCAGCAGGAGCAGGAATGGGACGGGATCAGCAGGAGCAGGATGGGACGGGATCAGCAGGAGCAGGATGGGACGGGATCAGCAGGAGCAGGATGGGACGGGAGCAGCAGGAGCAGGAATGGGACGGGATCAGCAGGAGCAGGAATGGGACGGGATCAGCAGGAGCAGGAATGGGACGGGATCAGCAGGAGCAGGATGGGATGGGATCAGCAGGAGCAGGAATGGGATGGGATCAGCAGGAGCAGGAATGGGATGGGATCAGCAGGAGCAGGAATGGGACGGGATCAGCAGGAGCAGGAATGGGATGGGATCAGCAGGAGCAGGAATGGGACGGGATCAGCAGGAGCAGGAATGGGACGGGATCAGGACGGATTAGCCAGGATCAGGATGGGAGCGGGACAGCTCAGCAAGAGCAGCACCGCAAACCCAGGAGGGAAGGAAAAGGGGAAGGAAAAAAGGGAAAAGAGAAACAAAAGAAAGAAGAGAAAAGGGAAGGAAAAGGGGAAAAGGGAAAAAAGGAAAAGCAAAACAAGAGGAAGAAAAGAGAAAGAAAAGGGGAAAAGAGAAAAAAGGGAAAAGAGAAACAAAAGAAAGAAGAGAAAAGGGAAGGAAAAGGGGAAAAGGGAAAAAAGGGAAGAGAGAAACAGGAGAAAGAAGAGGGAAGGAAAAGAAAGGGAATGGCATGCTGGCTCTCCCCAGAGTCCCCACGGCCTCCCAGCTGCCCGGGCACTGAGGATCCTCTTTGTGACGGTGCCAGGGCTCACTCACTTCTCCAGGTAGATGCTGGAGAGGCTGTACACCTGCTCCATCTTCCGCAGGGTGACCTCCAGCTCGGAGCGCAGCACCGGGGCTGAGCCCGCCTGCTCCGGCTGCGCCAGCACCTGCTCCGTCTTCTCGCTGACTTTGGCCAGGTTCTTCTGGATGCCCTCCAGCTCCAGGTGTGTTTGCTGCAGGGAAGGAGTCCCTCAGTCCTTGCTGGCTGCAGGTCAGGAACGACCCCCGACCGAAACCCCCCCCCCGGCCTTGGAGCCCAGGAGGAGCGGAGCAGGGGGAGGCTCTGCAGCCCCTCGGTGCAGGTGGACAGGGCAGGTTTAGGAGGGATCTTGGGAAAGCTCCTCCTGGACAGGGCTGTCCAGCCCTGGTGCAGCTGCCCAGGCCAGGGGTGGAGTGCCACCCCCGCGGGGGTTCTGCAGCCGTGTGGATGCGGCACTTGGGGACGGGGTCAGGGGTGGCCTTGGCAGCGCCGGGGGACAGGGGGGACTCCAAGGGCTCTGACGGCTTTTCCAACCCAAACCACTGCCCCAGGCCCGTGCTGGCCCTGTGACGGGCACGCCGCACAGGTGTCACGCACCTGCTGCTCAGCCTGGCGCTGGGCGCACTCGCGCAGGGCGTCGGCCTCCAGGGGCAGGCGCAGGCGATGCACGGTGCGGCTCTCGCAGCTCTCCAGCTGCAGCCGGATGTCCTTCAGCTGCGAGATGTAGCTCTTGCACAGAGACTCGTCCTGCTCTCCTGCGGGGACAGGGGGACGGCTCAGTGCCCTGGGACACCGCGGGGACACCGCGGGGACACCAGCATGGCTCAGCACCCTGGGCACACCCGGGGCACCCACAGGAGGGAGAGGAGACACGGGAACGACACCCTTGGAAACCGTGGGGACAACACGGGGACCCACGGCAGGAAGGGGGGACACAGGGACGGCTCAGCACCCCGGGACACCCCCGGAGCCAGTGTGAGGGAGACTGGGACAGCTCAGCACCACGGCGATACCCCCGGACACCACGGGGACCTGCGGATGCTCAGCACCTGGGGACACCCTGGGGACACCCTGGGGACACCCACCCTTCAGAGAAGGCAGAGAGGGGACGCCCACCTTTCTCCTGGCTACGCAGCAGCAGCTCGTATTTGTGAGTGCAGGCGTTGTAGTCGCGCTCCACCTGCAGCCGGTCGTCGGGCTGGAAGCTCTGGGCGTCCTGGCTGTCCCGCAGGAACTCCTGGTAGTGGTTCTCCAGGCTGCACAGCACCTGGCGCACCTCCTCGGCCGGCAGCGTGCGGAACTGGAGGGGCACGGCCACGTCAGCCCCCGTTGGGACCCCTGGGACCCCTGTGCCGCACCGGGACCCCCAGGAACTCACCGTGACGTGCGTCCAGGACTGGATCTGCTGGATGTCCCGGGTCAGGCACTGCCAGGCGCGGAGGCTGCGCAGGTCCTGGTGCAGCTGCTGCCACAGCCCCAGCAGCTGCTGGTGGGCGGTCTCCAGCCTGCGGGGACGTGGAGTCAGAGCAGGGACACGGGGGAGCCCCGGTGGGGCGCAGGGTCACCGTCCCCACCTGTGCACGGCGTCCAGAGCCTCCTTGTTGGGGGGCGGCAGGAGGAAGCAGACCGAGGGGACGACGGCCTCGCTGCCGCCGGCGCTCAGCACCCGCCACTGCTGCGGCTGCGCGTGGTTCAGCAGGGCACAGGTGTCGTTCTTGTGCACCGTCACCTGCGGGGCAGGGGGTCAGGGGGGGGTGCCTCGTGCCCCTCTGTGCCTCTCCCGCATTCCCCAGTGTCGGCCCGTACTCCCCTATGGGTCTGGGGTGGTCTCAGTCTGGGTGGGGAGCCCTTTGTGTCCCCCCCACGGGGCTGGGGCTGTGTGAGAGAAGGGTGGGAGATCCCCCCACGTCTCCCCTTGTCCCCCAGGGTGGTGTCAGACCAGAGCGGGGTCCCTCCCGTGTCCCCCCCATGGGGCTGGGGCAGCATCAGCCGCCGTGCTGGACCCACCACGTCTCCCCACATCCCCCCACGGCCTCCCCAGGGGAAACAACCCTGATCTGAGCCTCGTGCCCCCCCTCACCTCCATCTGCTTGTAGTCGCAGACGGCCTGGATGGGGGGGCGGCCCGGCAGGGGTGTCGCGGGGCTGCGCGGCTTCAGCTGCACGATGGTCCTGGCACGGCGGGAGAGACCCCCCAGCTGCGCCCCCAACTCGGCCAGCTGCTCCTTCTGCTCCTGTGGGGGCAGGTTTGGGGCACCTCAGCATTTGGGGTGTCCCACGGCCTCGAGGAGCATCAGAATTTTAGGGAGGTACCAGTTTTCTTGAGAGAGCTCAGAAATATCAGGAGCTCTTGCGATTTTTGGAGTGGGGGGTGGTCCCAGGAGTTTGGGGAGGGGTCAGTAAATATGAGGCGGGGGGGTCACCCCAGTCTGTTGCAGCAGTGGACGTGCTGGGGTGACACCCCATCTCAGGGGCTGCTGTGGCACTCGGAATTTGGGGGTCATCCTGGGGCTGCAGGGGGCTGACACCTCAGAGCTGCCAGGGGCTGGGGTCACCCTGGAGGTGTCACCCTGCAGGTCTGGGGTCACCCTGGAGGTGTCACCCTGCAGGTTTGGGGTCACCCTGGAGGTGTCACCCTGCAGGTCTGGGGTCACCCTGGAGGTGTCACCCTGCACGGGGGTCAGCCTGGGGTTGTCATGGGTCTGGGGTCACCCTGGAGGTGTCACCCTGCAGGTTTGGGGTCACCCTGGAGGTGTCACCCTGCAGGGGGGGTCAGCCTGGGGTTGTCATGGGTCTGGGGTCACCCTGGAGGTGTCACCCTGCAGGTCTGGGGTCACCCTGGAGGTGTCACCCTGCAGGTTTGGGGTCACCCTGGAGGTGTCACCCTGCAGGTCTGGGGGGGTCCACTCGGGCAGCCCCCTGGGCTCCCACGTGTCCGTACTACAAGGTCACGGTCACCCTGGAGATCTTGGGACGGTCCCCAGGGTCTGGGGGTCACTGCGGGGGTCCCCTCGGGGTCTGGGGGTCTTCCTGGGGGTCTCTGGGGTGCCCTCACCGCGAGGTCCTGCAGCAGGTCCTCCAGGCGTGTGGCCGTGGTGCCGCGGTCGCAGCTGAACTTGCGCCGCATCGTCTCCTCCGTCTTTCGCAGCAGCTCCTCGGCCTCCCGCACCTCGGCGAAGAACTGGGGGGCCAGGGGTCAGCTCTGGGGTCTCACCCTCCCTCCCTCCCTCCCTCCCAGCCCCTCCCTGGCACCCCCGTACCTGGAAGTAGTTGGTGTTCTCCTTCAGGTGGGTCTCGATGCAGCAGCAGAGCTGGAGCATCCAGCTCCACTGGGTCTGCAGCGCTGCCAGGAACGCCTGGGGGGACAGGGGGGACACCGGGGGGGGACAGGGGGGGACACCGGGGCTGGCACCGAGGGCACCTGCACTGGCACAGGTGCACCCACATCTGCTCCCTCACCTGACCTGAACTCACACCTGCACCCACACCTCACCTGCACCCTCACCTGACCTGCACCCACACCTGCACCTCAACAGGCACCCCACCAGTGACCCCCAGTGCCCACTGCACTCCCCACCAGTGACCCCCAGTGCCCACTGTGCCCCACCCTGCTGACCCCCAGTGTCCACTGCACCCCACCAGTGACCCCCAGTGCCCACTGCACTCCCCACCAGTGACCCCCAGTGCCCAGACCCTCCTGACCGCCCTCCCCAGCCCACCAGGGCCCCCAGGTGCCCCTCAGATTCTCCCAGCCCCTCCGGTTCCCAAGATCGCCGAGACCCCCAGGCTCCCTCCGGATTCCCCACACCCTCCCGGATCCCCCAGTCCCTGCTGCCCCCCAGCCTCCCGCGTGCCCCCCATCTGCCCCCAGCCCCACGCCCACCTCCAGCGTCTGCGCCCCGGGGTGCTCCTCCCGCAGCAGCCGCTCCCCCGAGGTCCGCAGCTCCTGGATCCGCCGCTCCCGCAGCTCCAGCTCCCGCATCAGCGCCTGGGGCGGGGGCAGAGCTCACAGGTGTGCACAGGTGGGGGGGGGTCAGTGCTCACAGGTGTGCACAGCCGGGGTGGGGTCAGTGCTCACAGGTGTGCACAGGTGGGGCGGGGTCAGAGCTCACAGGTGTGCACAGGTGGGGTGGGGGCAGAGCTCACAGGTGTGCACAGGTGGGGGGGGGTCAGAGCTCACAGGTGTGCACAGGTGGGGTGGGGGCAGAGCTCACAGGTGTGCACAGCCAGGGTGGGGACAGAGCTCACAGGTGTGCACAGGTGGGGCGGGGTCAGTGCTCACAGGTGTGCACAGCCAGGGTGGGGTCAGAGCTCACAGGTGTGCACAGCCGGGGTGGGGGCAGAGCTCACAGGTGTGCACAGCCGGGGCGGGGTCAGGGCTCACAGGTGTGCACAGCTGGGGCGGGGTCAGGGCTCACAGGTGTGCACAGCCGGGGTGAGGAAGGGTCAGGGCTCACAGGTGTGCACAGCCGGGGTGAGGAGGGGTCAGGGCTCACAGGTGTGCACAGCTGGGGCGGGGTCAGGGCTCACAGGTGTGCACAGCCGTGTGCGTGCCCATGTGTGGGGATGGCACACAGGTGTGTGTCCATGGCTGTGTGCACCTGGAGCAGCTGTTCTCCATGCCTGTGTGCCCACGTGCGTGGCCATGCCACGGCCATGCCCATCTCTGTGTCCATGTCCACACCCATCCCTGTGCCCGTGTCCATGCTCATTTCCATGTCCATCCCCGTGTCCATCCCCGTGTCCATCCCCGTGTCCATCCCGGTGTCCATCCCCGTGTCCACGTCCATCCCGGTGTCCATCCCCCTGTCCACCCCTGTGTCCATCCCCGTGTCCATCCCCGTGTCCATCCCCGTGTCCATCCCCCTGTCCATCCCGGTGTCCATCCCCGTGTCCATCCCCGTGTCCATCCCCGTGTCCATCCCCCTGTCCATCCCGGTGTCCATCCCTGTGTCCATCCCCGTGTCCATCCCCGTGTCCATCCCGGAGTCCATCCCCGTGTCCATGTCCATCCCCGTGTCCATCCCCCTGTCCATCCCCGTGTCCATCCCCCTGTCCATCCCCGTGTCCATCCCCGTGTCCATCCCCGTGTCCATCCCGGAGTCCATCCCTGTGTCCATCCCCGTGTCCATCCCCGTGTCCATCCCCGTGTCCATCCCCGTGTCCATGTCCATCCCCCTGTCCATCCCCGTGTCCATCCCCGTGTCCATCCCCGTGTCCATCCCCATGTCCATCCCGCTGTCCATCCCGCTGTCCATCCCAGTGTCCAGTGTCCATCCCCCTGTCCATCCCGCTGTCCATCCCCGTGTCCACCCCGGTGTCCATCCCCGTGTCCATCCCCGTGTCCATCCCCGTGTCCATCCCCGTGTCCACCCCCGTGTCCACCCCGGTGTCCCACCCGCTGTGCCCATACCGAGTAGCTCTCCTTCTTGGCAGCCATGGCGGGGTTGTTGTGGCTCCAGTCGAAGGCCACCTCCTCCTCCTCGCGCTCGCTCAGCCACAGCAGCTCTTTGGTGGCGCCGCTGACGAAGCCGTGGAGGCTCTCCAGGTGCCGCAGCCGTGACTTGGAGGAGTTCTGGGGAGGCACAGGGGGGTGGCAGCTGTGTCCTGGCCCTGCACGGCCACAGCCCGCACCCTCATCGCCACCGAGCTGCCCCTCCACACCCTCTGTCCCCCCTTATCCTGCCCCCCACAGCCCCCCGTGTCCTGCATCCTCCACACATCTCCCCTTCCTCCTCCTCCTCACTCCCCCCATCTCCTGCATCCTCCACACATCTCCCCTTCCTCCTCCTCCTCACTCCCCCCATCTCCTGCATCCTCCACACATCTCCCCTTCCTCCTCCTCCTCACTCCCCCCATCTCCTGCATCCTCCACACATCTCCCCTTCCTCCTCCTCCCCACCTCCCGTCCGTGTCCTTCATCCTCCACACATCTCCCCTTCCTCCTCCTGCAGCCCCCACTGCAGCCCCGCTGCAGGCCCACTGCAGCCCTCACTGCAGCCCTCACTGCAGCCCTCACTGCAGCCCTCACTGCAGCCCCACTGCAGCCTCACGGCAGCCCCGCTGCAGCCCCACTGCAGCCCCGCTGCAGCCCCATTGCAGACCCCACTGCAGCCCCGCTGCAGCCCTCACCAGCAGCTTGGCGTACTGCAGCTCCAGCTTGCCCAGGCACTCCCGGTAGGCGCCGCTGGGGCCGGGGGACAGCTGGCTCTGGGGGACACAGCGTCAGTGCCAGCCCCCGCCCCAGCCGCCCCCTGCCATGCGGGGAGGGGTCACACCAGGGGGGCAGGGGCTGCGGGGGCCCAGCGGGCACGGTGCCCCCCACCCTCCCTGGGCACCCCAGACCCCAGAGGGGGCTCCAGAGGGCTGTGGGGAGCGGGATGGGCGGCTCTCCCCAAACCAGCCCCCCCAGCAGGCTGTGCACAGCCCCAGGAGCAGAGGTGGCTGAGCCCGGGGGGCTTTGGGGACCCCCAGGAGCAGAGGTGGCTGAGCCCGGGGGGCTTTGGGGACCCCCAGGAGCAGAGGTGGGTGAGCCCAGGGGGCTTTGGGGACCCCCAGGAGCAGAGGTGGGTGAGCCTGGGGGGCTTTGGGGACCCCCAGGAGCAGAGGTGGGTGAGCCTGGGGGGCTTTGGGGACCCCCAGGAGCAGAGGTGGGTGAGCCCGGGGGTCCTTGGGGACCCCCAGGAGCAGAGGTGGGTGAGCCCGGGGGGCTTTGGGGACCCCCAGGAGCAGAAAGAGGGGCGGCCGCGGTGCTTCAGGGACCCTGAGGCACAGAAGAAAGCAGCCCCACAGGAAATGCTCAGGAGCAGGGGAGGGGACAGCACTGGGGGGGGACCCCTTGAAGCAGAGTGAGAACAGCCCCAGAGGACCCCCGGGACCCTGCAGGGTGTCACCTCGTCACCCCCAGGACCAGGGGGTCCCCAGCACCAGGGGTCTCACCTCATCGGCCCGTGCCCGCTCCACCTTGGCACGGAACTCCTCGATGGCGCGGTGCAGCCCGCGGTGGGCGCCCAGGTGGGTCTCCACGGTGGGCAGGTCCACGCCCCACTCGGCTGTGGCCACACGCCGCTGGTTCTCCTCCACCCAGGCCAGCAGCTCCTGCAGGTACCGCAGCGGGGCCTCGTCCGGCTCCGGCCGCCGCTGCGCCGATGTCACCGACACGGCTGTCACCGCCGGCACCGGCGCCCCTGACTTGAGCCGCAGGTTGTACTCGGTGCGGATGGACACCAGGCGCTCGTGCAGGTGGTACACGCTGCGGGGGGGAGGCGTCAGTGGGGGCTTGGGGACTTCAGGGACACAAGGAGCTTTGGGGTGTACAGGGGCTGCAGAGGGGTACAGTGAACAGGGGGGTTTGGGGACATGAGGAGCTTTGGGGTGTACAGGGGCTGCAATGGGGTACAGTGAACAGGGGGGGTTTGGGGACATGAGGAGCTTTGGGGACATGAGGAACTTTGGGGACATGAGGAGCTTTGGGGTGTACAGGGGCTGCAATGGGGTACAGTGAACAGGGGGGTTTGGGGACATGAGGAGATTTGGGGACATGAGGAGCTTTGGGGACATGAGGAGCTTTGGGGTGTACAGGGGTTGCAACGGGGTACAGTGAACAGAACAGGTTTGGGGACATGGGAGGCTTTGGGGACGTGGGAAGCTTTGGGGACATGGGAGGCTTTGGGGATGTGGGAGGCTTTGGGGACATGGGAGGCTTTGGGGACATGGGAGGCTTTGGGGACGTGGGAAGCTTTGGGGACGTGGGAGGCTTTGGGGACATGGGAGGCTTTGGGGTGTACAGGGGATGCAATGGGGTACAGCGAACAGGGCAGGTTTGGGGACACGGGAGCCTTTGGGGACATGAGGAGCTTTGGGGTGTACAGGGGTCACAGGGGGGTTCTGGGGGCTCAAGGGCCACCGAGAGTATGGGGGGCTTTGAGGAGAACAGGGGACATGCAGGGCACAGGGGGCACAGGAGGCTTTGCAGAGCTTTGGGGGCACAGGGGACATGGGGGACAGAGGACACGTGAAGGGCTTTGGGGGGCAATGGAGGGCTTTTAGGGGCACGGAAGGAAGGACAAGGAGGACAGGCAGGGCTCTGGGGGCACAGGGCCACGGGGACAGGCCGTGGGGACCCCCACAGCGCCCGTACCGACGGTACATCTGCTCGCCCTGCGGGTGCCGCCCGTCCTTGAGGCTCTGGACGTCGTTGAAGAGCAGCCGGATCATCGCGTCCGCCTTGTCCAGGTCCCGCTCCACCTCTGCCGCCTTCTGCGGCGCCTTCCCGGCCGCCAGCAGCCGCACGTCCTGCGCAGGAGGGACAGTGAGGCCACGGCCACGGTCCCAGCAGGCCCCGGTGGCACCGGCACTCACTGCCTGCAGCAGAGCGTCCGCCTGGTTCAGCTGCTCCTCACAGAGCCCCGACTCCATCTGCAGCTTGGTGACCACACGCTGCAGCCGCTCCAGCCTGCGGGGACACGCAGGGGGACGTGGTCAGCGCAGGGAGGGGACAGCTGTCCTGGCCATGCTCAGCATGGCTCCTGTCCCGTGCTGCAGCCTGTTCCCTGCCCTGCTCCTCATCCCAATCCCCCCCGTCCCCATCTTGCTCTTCCCGTCCTGGCCCTCACCCCACTTCCAACCTCAATCCCAATCCCCCACATCCCATCCCATTTCAGTCCCCATCCTGCCCCTCATCCCGTTCCCAATGCCTCCCACCCCATCCCAATCCCGATCCCACTCCCCGTCCCACCCCCGTGTCCCCTCTCCCCGATCCTCTCCCACCCCCGTGTCCCCTGTCCCCGATCCTGTCCCACCCCCGTGTCCCCTGTCCCCGATCCTGTCCCACCCCCGTGTCCCCTGTCCCCGATCCTGTCCCACCCCCGTGTCCCCTGTCCCCGATCCTGTCCCACCCCCGTGTCCCCTGTCCCCGATCCTGTCCCACCCCCGTGTCCCCTGTCCCCTGTCCCAGCCCTGTCCTGCCGTGCCGCGCTCCCGGCCGGCGGCCGCAGAGGTTTCCCAGCAGGATCGGTGACTCACAGCGCTGTGGTTCCCCCTCGGGGGGGCCGGGACACCCCACCCCGGCCCAGCCCCGCGGTTTGGCAGCGGGAGGGGGGTGTGGGTGCCAGCTCAGCCCTGCCCGCCCCCCCGGCCCCCCCCAACTCGCCTCTCGAATTCTGCCCGCAGCAGCTTCTCCCGCTCCAGCACGGCGACGTGCAGCCGCCCCCACTCCTTCTCCACGTCCAGGGGGTGGTACCCGGGGGGCACCTTCAGCTGCCCCGACTGCACCGCGCCCTGCACACCCCAAATGTCACACCCTGCCTCAAGGGGTGTGCCGGGCACTGCCGCGGGACCCCCGGCACCCGGGGACCATCATCCTCCTGGGACCCACCCAGAGCCCCTCAAGACCCCTGGCATCCCACAGCCCCCAGGATCATCCACCATCCTCCTGGGACCCACCCAGAGCCCCCCAAGACCCCTGGCATCCCACAGCCCCCAGGATCATCCACCATCCTCCTGGGACCCACCCAGAGCCCCCCGAAGCCCCCCAGCCCCGCAGGACTATCATCCCTTTGGGACACATCCCCAGTTTCTCGAGCCCCCTGGCTGCTCAGGCCCCCCACCCCTCGGGATCCCAAACACCCCGGACCCTCATCCCTCAGGAGCCCAGCTCCACGCCCCAGCCCTTGGTACCTCCAGCGCCTGGAAGATGGCTTTGGAGCGGTTCTTGTCGGCCTCCCGAGCCGGCAGCTCCGTCTCCTTGAACTTGAGGAACTGGCGCCAGAGGATCTGCCCGGGGGGGGGCACAGCTGAGCGGGGACCCCCAGCCGCTGCTGCCCCCTCCCCACGTATCCGCCCTCCCCCGCCCAGTTTTCCATGTGTGCAGGGCCGGGGGAAGGAAGCGGCCGCGCTGGACTTTGCCAGCGGTGACTCACGGCACGGCCAGGGAGGATGAGTCAGAGGGGCCCCCCCACGGGGCACCCGGCTCCGTCACGGCTCTGAGCCCCCAAACCCCGCAGACCCCACGTTGGCACCGGCGGGGGCTCGGTGCCACAGCCGCAGCCGGGTCTCACGGTGACCCACGGAGCGGCACGGCTGGCCCTGGGCTGCCGTGGGGGCTGCCACGCTGGGCATGAGACACCCACGGTGGGGCCATTGGCTGGCTGGCACCCCTCGCTTGGGCATGAGACACCCACAGGGTGGCCACAGGCTGGCTGGCACCCCTCGCTGGGCATGAGACACCCACGGTGGGGCCACTGGCTGGCTGGCACCCCTCACTGGGCATGAGACACCCACAGGGTGGCCACAGGCCGACTGGCACCCCTCACTGGGCATGAGCCACCCCTCACTGGGCATGAGCCACCCTCACTGGGCATGAGCCACCCACGGTGGGGCTGGCTGGGACTCTGCCCCACGCTGCCCCAGCTACCAGCGGCTCCCGAGGTTGGTCATCCCTGTGGCAGCACCGTGCCTGTCCCTGTGCCCGTGCCAGGCCAGCAGCACTGCTCCTGTCCTCACCCCAGGCCCAGGGGTGAGATTGAGGTGAGACCCCCAGGTGCCGGCGGCCTCACCTCGATCTCCTCGTAGCTGGCAGGGAGGCGACGCTCCTCGAAGAGCGCCGAGTGCTGCCGGCTCCACTGCAGCAGCCCCGTCACCACCTCGTAGTACTCCTGCCAGCGCAGCTGCAGCTCCTGGGGAGGGGACACGTGTGGGGCTGGGGGTGGCACCGCGGGGCCACAGCAGCAGTGGTGACCCCCGGCGCCCCAACTCACGTTGGCCTTGACGCCGTCCTGCACCTCGGGCACGCGCGGCATGGCGTCGTACAGGGAGGACACGTAGGTGATGATGGACTTCTCGTCCGGCTGCGCCACGTCCACGTCTGCGGGGAGGGAGCGGGGTCAGCTGGGGGACCCCGCGGTGGGGAGGGGTCCGCAGAGGGACCCCACGGTTGACCCCAGCCCGCACCTTCGGGGTCCAGCAGCCGCGTCACCCCCAGGTCCCGCTCGGCCACGGTGAAGGCCTGGTCCAGGTTCTCCAGGTTGCTCTGGCGGTACACCCGGCTCATGTCGATCAGCATTGGCCTGTGGGCAGGGGGTCAGGAGGGGTCAGCGGGGCTGTGGGGACCCCAAAACCCCGAGGAGAGCAGGTTCCCCCACTTCCTGGGGCCGCCATGGCTGCCTCCTCTGCCTGTACTCCTGCCCGGCCACCCCACAGCCCCACACCAGGGGAGACCCCCACAGCCAGCACAGGGACAGGAGGAGCTGGGGGTGCACAGTCCCCAGTGGGAACCCTGACACAGCCAGAGCCCCCATGTCCTGTGAACTGGGCACCCCAACCCTGCATGGGGCTGACACCCCAATCCCCTGTGGGGCTGACACCCCAATCCCCTGTGGGGCTGACACCCTGTGGGGCTGACACCCCAAACCCCTGTGGGGCTGACACCCCAATCCCCTGTGGGGCTGACACCCCAATCCCCTGTGGGGCTGACACCCCAATCCCCTGTGGGGCTGACACCCTGTGGGGCTGACACCCCAATCCCCTGTGGGGCTGACACCCCAATCCCCTGTGGGGCTGACACCCTGTGGGGCTGACACCCCAATCCCCTGTGGGGCTGACACCCTGTGGGGCTGACACCCCAATCCCCTGTGGGGCTGACACCCTGTGGGGCTGACACCCCAAACCCCTGTGGGGCTGACACCCCAATCCCTTGTGGGGCTGACACCCCAATCCCCTGTGGGGCTGACACCCCAAACCCCTGTGGGGCTGACACCCCAATCCCCTGTGGGGCTGACACCCCAATCCCTTGTGGGGCTGACACCCCAATCCTCTGTGGGGCTGACACCCCAAACCCCTGTGGGGCTGACACCCCAATCCCCTGTGGGGCTGACACCCCAATCCTCTGTGGGGCTGACACCCCAAACCCCTGTGGGGCTGACACCCCAATCCCCTGTGGGGCTGACACCTTGGGACCCCTTGGAGCTCCATGGTGGGACCATGCGTGCCTCAGCGTGGCAGCACCTCGGAGCAGAGCACGGCGCGGCTGTGACATCTCCCCCCATCTGGCACCCGCCTGCGCATATTTGCTCTCCCCAAAAGCACGCGGCAGTCCCAGCAGGACCCGTGGGGACCTGCCTGCCACCGCCCCGGCACGCCAGCGGCGGGCACGGCTCTGCCGGCACGGCCGATGGGCCGGGACTCGTCAGGAGCACGAGGGGATCGGCACAGCCACCCCGGTGAGCAGGATCAGCACGGCTGCCCCGGTGAGCGGGGATGGGCACGGCTGCCCCGGTGAGCGGGGATGGGCACGGCTGCCCCGGTGAGCGGGGATTGGCACGGCTGCCCCGGTGAGCGGGGATTGGCACGGCTGCCCCGGTGAGCGGGGATGGGCACGGCCGCCCCGGTGAGCACACGGCAGCCCCGGTGAGCGGGGATCGGCACAGCCACCCCGGTGAGCAGGACTGGCACAGCAGCCCCGGTGAGCGGGGATCAGCATGGCAGCCCCGGTGAGCAGGACTGGCACAGCAGCCCCGGTGAGCAGGACTGGCACAGCAGCCCCGGAGAGCACACGGTATCCCCGGTGAGCACACGGCTGCCCACGGACACACGGCACCACCACCACGGCACCCACCTGTGCCGGTGAATGATGGCATTGAAGAGGCGCCCGTCCCGCCAGCTGGTGGTGAAGTTGTCACAGCGGAGGCCCTGGTAATCCTCCACCATCCGCTGTGACCAGAGCAGCAGCTTCTCCTTGGCTGTCATGTCCTCCGACTGCCCCGTCACCTGGATGTCTGAGATCTGCCAGGACACGGCCGTTACTCTGGAAACCGGCACTGGCACAGCGACCCTCGCTGCGCGGCAGTGACACCGCTCCTGCCCCACTGGAGGGGACCGGACCGGCCCGGCCCGGGGACACCCCCAGCCCCACGGAACCCTGGCCCCTGGGTACCTCCGCCCAGTCCCCACCCCGCCGGGCTCACCTGGAAGTGGAGGATGATGGTCCAGATGAGCCCCAGCGTCAGCTTGGGGTTGCCGTCGGCGATGTCATCGTTGCGGATGTTCACCAGCTTCACCTGCAGCACAGGACGCGCGCGGCTCAGGGCTGGGGGAGCGCGGCACAGCCCAGGGCTCGTGGCACGCCGGGGCTCCCACCCCATCCATCCTCACCTGCCGGTGCTTCAGGTAGTTGAGGGCAATCTGGACATTCTGCAGCTTGTGGAAGCGCATCCGGCCCTTCTCCCGGGGCTGGGGGAGAGGAGGGCGGTGAGCGCGGGCCCTGCCGCGTCCGGCCACCGCAGCCCCCCCCCGCACGGCCCGGCCGCGATGCCACCGCACCGTGCTGTCACCCCGGCTCTGCCCGGCCCCTCCCAGCACATGCCGATGGCACCCGCCCTCGCACTTTGTCCCTGCAGGGGTGGGGACGCTCCCCGCGCTCCCCCCGCCGGCACAGGCTGTTCCCACGCCGCACCCGACACCGGGACCGTCCCGAGGGGAGCCGAGGGTGGGCACGGCAGCCGCTGCCCGGCAGGACCGGGACCGGCCCCGGTGCCAGTGCACCACGTGTGGCCACCGTGTCCCTCGCCATGCAGGTCCCCAGCACGCTCCGTGTCCCCTCAGCAGGACCAGGAATTGCCAAGCTGGGTGAGTCCCCCAAACTTGTGGGTCCCGGCCGGGGTCCCCTGGGTCCTGCCCAGACCCCCACACGTTCCTGCCCCACGGCAATGCCCACATTCCACCAGCTGAGCCCAGATTTGGCTGCCAGGAGAGCTGGGGACTCCATGAATCCCTTGTGTCGCTCAGCAACAGACCAGGGCCACTCCTGTCCCACAGAAAGGGGCCAGCATGGACCCGCAGCCGCTCGGGGCCAGGGCCAGCCCTATTGTGAGACCCAGGGAGTTGGTGGCCACGTGCCACCCCTTGCCAGCCACCCCGCAGAGCCGGCAGCACATCCTGCTGTGTTGCCGGGAGCCACAGTCCAGCTCCAGCCTGCCAAGGCCCAGCACGGTGGGATCGCTCCCAGCGATGCTGCTCGTGGAAGGAGACTCCTCTCTTGCTGCTGCCACTGAGCCCCGGCCCAGGGAAACCCACCCCCACAGCTCTCGGCATCAGGGGGCACCAGGACAGGCAGAGCATGCAGCCAGGGCACCGGGATGGCACTGGGACGGGCATGGCACATGGCACATGGCACACGGCACAGGGCTCATGGCACATGGCACATGGCTCATGGCACACGGCACATGGCACATGGCACATGGCACAGGGCTCATGGCACATGGCACATGGCACATGGCACAGGGCTCATGGCACATGGCACATGGCACATGGCACATGGCACATGGCACACGGCACAGGGCTCATGGCACATGGCACATGGCACACGGCACAGGGCTCATGGCACATGGCACATGGCACATGGCACATGGCACACGGCACAGGGCTCATGGCACATGGCACATGGCACATGGCTCATGGCACATGGCACACGGCACACGGCACAGGGCTCATGGCACATGGCACATGGCACACGGCACATGGCACACGGCACAGGGCTCATGGCACATGGCACATGGCACATGGCACATGGCACACGGCACACGGCACAGGGCTCATGGCACATGGCACATGGCACACGGCACATGGCACACGGCACAGGGCTCATGGCACATGGCACATGGCACATGGCACATGGCACATGGCACACGGCACAGGGCTCATGGCACATGGCACATGGCACATGGCACATGGCACACGGCACAGGGCTCATGGCACATGGCACATGGCACATGGCACATGGCACATGGCACACGGCACAGGGCTCATGGCACATGGCACATGGCACATGGCACATGGCACACGGCACACGGCACAGGGCTCATGGCACATGGCACATGGCACAGGGCTCATGGCACACGGCACAGGGCTCATGGCACATGGCACATGGCACAGGGCTCATGGCACATGGCACATGGCACACGGCACAGGGCTCATGGCACAGGGCTCATGGCACATGGCACATGGCACATGGCACAAGGTACAGGGCTCATGGCACATGGCACATGGCACATGGCACAGGGCTCATGGCACATGGCTCATGGCACATGGCACATGGCACATGGCACACGGCACAGGGCTCATGGCACAGGGCTCATGGATGGCACACGGCACATGGATGGCACAGGGCTCATGGATGGCACACGGCACATGGCACACGGCATGCAGACAGTCCTGGGACATGCTCGGCACCGCTCCGTGCCGGTGCCACAGCGCCGGTCGCCGTGCGGGGCCATGCCAAGAGCTGACGGCAGAACCACTCACCAACCGCAAGGTCCGCAGGACGTCGCGCTCCCGGGGCTGCCCGGCCGAGCCGAGCGGAGAGGAGCAGAGAGAGGAAGGAGGAGGAGGAGGCAAAGGCGGCGGTGGGCCGGGGGCCGGCGCCAGGAAGCAGAGAGGGCACCAAAGCAAAGAGAGGTTAGAGGCGGGGGCGGGGGGCGCGGGCACTCCGGGGTCACCGGGACAGACCGACGGCCAAGCAGGAAGAGAGGGAACAGAGGCAGGCAGCGGGGGCGAGGATGAGGACGAGGAAGGCCGGCGGAGAGGAGCCGGCGCGTGGCGGGGAGCGGGGCACAGGGCGGCGCGGCACCTACCAGCGTGTCACCCGACAGCACCTCCAGCAGCGAGATGAGGTTGTGCCCGTCCCGCAGGTCCTCGTACAGGTCGTTGACGTGGCGCTGCGCCTGTGGGGACAGCGACGGCGTCAGCGGGGCCGGGGACAGCCGGGCACGGGCGCTCACACACAGCTCCACAGTGTCCCCGGTGCCACGGCCCCCACAAACACACACGGCAGCTCCCCCTGTGCCAGGACGGCTCCAGCATCGCTCTGGCATGCACAGAGACCCGCCGGGAAGGGGTCAGAGCCCCCCACCCACCACGGAGGGGTCAGACCCCCCGCCCAGCACAGCGGCAGCCGCAGGGGTCCATCCCCGGGCAGGGGAAGGGGGTGTGCAGGGAGGAAGAGCGCAGTGGGACAGAGAGAGAGGAAGGACCTACCTCTGGTCGCCAGTGCTGCGCAGGGCAGAGAGAAGAGAGCGGTTAGGAGAGAGCAGAGAGGGGACCCAGCATGGGCAGAGTGTGGTGGCACCACGATGGCACTGCGGGGTCAGGGACATGTGGAGACACATTGTGGGGGCTGGGCCGTGTCCCAGCGTGTGCCAGGGGCCAAGGTGGGGCTCTGCCTGTGGCAGCGGGTGCCAGGGAATGGGGACTGGCAGGAGTGGGACGGGACTGGGGGCCTCAAGGCACAGGACACATCCCCAGGTGCCAGGGACACCATTCCCATGGCACAGGTGGGAGGGCAGCAGGAGGGCAGATCCCGCCTGGAGGGCAGACCCCCACCACGGAGGCAGCTGAGAGGCCTCGACCAGAGTGTGGCGGCAGTGCTGGCACCGGGGACCCTCCAGTGCCACGTCCTTGGCTGTTCCAGCACACAGGGCTGAGGCTGGCGGTGATCTGGGGCCTGGGACTGCTGGGGACTGCTGGGGCTGCGGTGCCCACTGGCCACTGGGTGCCCAGGGACTGCTGGAGACTGCTGGGGACTCCTGGGGCAGCAGTGCCCACTGGCCAGTGGGTGCCCAGGGACTGCTGGGGTAGCAGTGCCCGCTGGACTGGGAGTGCCCAGGGACTGCTGGGGACTGCTGGGGACTGCTGGGGACTGCTGGGGCAGCGGTGCCCGCTGGACCGGCGGTGCCTGTACCTTGATAAGGTGCTTGTTGACCCATTTGGTGAAGGTTTTCTTCTGGACACGATCTCGCTCATCTGCAAGAGAGGAGAAGGACAGGTGAGCCAGCGGCACCAGGATGGTGGCACGGCAGAAACCAGGCCCCGCCGGTGGCACCGCAGGGCACGGCTGGCGCAGGAAATGATGAGCCAACCGCTCTGGGGAAGCACGGTGAGTCACGGGGTGTGGGGAAAGGAAACAGCTAACGGGGATCGGCCCCTGCGTGCCAGCACCCACCAGCACCCAGCAGCGCCTCAACACCGAGCACCCAGATTAGATCAGTTGGCCAGAGCACGGTGCTAATAACACCAAGGTTGAAGGTTCAACCCCGGTATGGACAAATTAAGAGTTGGACTTGGTGATCCTTGTGGAATTCCTTTCAGCTCAGAATATCCTCTGTGACGCCTCAGAGCAGGAGGTGCCCACCTGAGCCCTCCGGCAGTGCCGTGAGGAGCCCCAGCAGTGCCCTGGGCTCAGTGGGCGCTGGCTGAGAGGGGTGGCCATGGCACACACAGGCCATGGGGTGTTTGTCCCGGCACCACCCCGGCACAGTGCCAGCCCCGCAGGCAGGGCCCTGGTGGGACACGTACGGGATCGAGATGAGCCCACGCACCGTCTGCACTGCCAGCGCCGTGGGACACCCCAGGACACCCCCGGGACACCCCCGGGACACCCTTCTCTGCGGGCACAGGGCCAAGCAGGGCTGCAGTGAGTCACGGCGCTCCCTGCCCGCTGCCCTGTCATTAGGGGATGGCATGGGAACGATGACACATCGGGATGGGAACCCGGGATCCCACAGGACCCACCCGCCACGGCACCCGCTACCAGCACCCACTGCCCGCACCCCGCCAACCCCCGGCGCCCTGTGCCCCACTGCCAGCACCCGTTCTGCCGTCCCCCCGGTCCCCAGAGCCACCGCCAGTGCCCAAGAGGGCTCGGAGGCCAGAAGCGACACCGCACACGCGTGGGGCGATGCCTCCGGTGCCGCGGCAGCCACAGGGCCCCCCCTGCCCTCGCCGTGGCGAGCCGGGCGCTGCGTGCTGGGTCTTGCCCTGGCGGAGCGTGCCGGGATCTGCCCACGCGGCACCCAGAGCCCACAGCCGAGGCTCCCCGGGGACGCAGCCCCATCCGCCCCGCGGTCCACGGCCGCTCAGCCGGGCCGGGCCGGGCCGGGAGGAAGGAAGGAAGGAAAGGAGGAAGGGAGGGAGGAAGGAAATGTGGGGCACCGAGCGGGGGGCATCCACACCGGACCCCGGCAGCCGCGCCCACGGCTCTGACACCCCCGGGGTCCCCAGCGCGGCGCCCGCCCCGCGGGGCAGGCACAAGGACCGGAGCGGCCGGGGCTGCCGGGCAAGGGCGTGGCAGGGAACCACCGCGGGCACGGGGGATGGACCTGGGCGGCGGCGAGGGGTCTGCTGCCGTCCGCCCCAGCACGGGGGTCTGCTGCCGTCCGCCCCAGCACGGGGGTCTGCCCCACAGCCCGCCCCAGCACGGGGGTCTGCCCCACAGCCCGCCCCAGCACGGGGGTCTGCCCCACAGCCCGCCCCAGCACGGGGGTCTGCCCCACAGCCCGCCCCAGCACGGGGGTCTGCCCCACAGCCCGTCCCAGCACGGGGGTCTGCCCCACAGCCCGGCCCGAGAAATCTCCCCGGCGTGGGGGTCGGAGCCCCAGCCCGCCCTGGCTACACCAAGCTGGGGACACCGCCCCGGCATGGGGCTGTGCCCCAGGCACTCCGCTCTGCTGCGGGGGGCTGCCCCACGGCCTGCCCTGGGGGACACCGAGTCAGCACGGGGGTGTCCCCCGGGGACCCCGCCCCGGTGTGGGGGTCTGCCCCGCGGCCTGCCCTGGGGACACCGCCCCGGGTGGGGGATGCAGTGGTGGGGCGGCCCCTCCAGGCCGCCCGGGCCGTACCTTTGCGGCCCTCGGCCGCCCGCAGCACGGCCAGGTACAGGTTGTCCTCGGAGCCCGTTCGGGCCGGAGCCTCGTCCGAGCTGCGCCGCGGCCGGGACATGCTGAGCCCGACACCGCCGCTCTCCCTTCCCGCTCCGCCGCCGGTCCCGCCGCGAGTGGGGCGGCCCGGGGAGGAGACGGGGCTCTCTCCCCCCGCCCCACGCCCCACGCCCCACGCCCCGACCCTGCCCACAGGAAACTCCCGAGCTTTAACCCTTCCCTCCCTGCGCCTGCAGGCGGCATGGGACACGGAGGCACGGACCAGCCGTGGGGCACTCCACGAGGAGCCGGCACCCCCGGTCCCACACGCGGGGACCCCCGCATCTGCAAGCGCGGGGAGCGGGACCCTCGTTCCTGAAGATCGGGGTGCTCAGAAACCCCTCACCCCTCACCCGGGGCGGCCAGACCCCGCCCCACACCTCGGGGCCT